>NW_024412442.1:7396835-7434569 GCF_014898765.1 Herpailurus yagouaroundi
TCTCTCTCTCTCTCAAAAATAAATAAACATTAAAAAAAAAAAATAATAGCATTCAGAGTAAAAGTTGAGTCTCCTGACACATTGTTGAACTTTTTTTCTCTACTGTCCCAGAACTGCAAAAGAATTTTGAGACTGTTCAGAATTAATCTCTGTACAGCAACCAGCTCTCCTGAAAGGTCATGTAATGCTGTTGAAATAGGCCTATTTTGACAAGGCTCATCAGTTCATACCCATTTTTGCTGATGTTTGGGCATTGAGTGGCCCCTGGCTCAAGTAGAAAAAAGGCAGCTTGAAGTTGTTGGTCTTATAGATATAATGCTGCCAGCTGCCTTTAAATCTTTGAAATTTGTCTAAAAACTTTCCAATAATATATCACATGCTTACCTATTGGTTGCAGTCCTAGCGAAATAATATATTTTTAAGCTTTAATGAATATGATTTCATCGTAAGAAATGAGCTGAGCTGAGCTGAACATGGTAAAGCTATTGTTATACAACCGTGGGGTTCTTCTGGGGAAGTGTCTTATAATAAACAGAGTTGATTATCCAAAGTGGTTTTATTCTTGAAACATCTGCTAAAAATTTACCCTCTTGCAGTATTTCCTTTTAGTCCTCATGATCTGATCAATAGCGTCAGTTCTCTTTCTCTGTAGAGGTGAAGAGAGATTTGACAAACTCTCCGTAGATGCGCAGTTTTAAAATTGTGATCCATTATTACAAGAGGTACATATATTTGTTACCAGCTTTTCAGTTTATATAGGATTACTTTTATTAAAACATTATCTTTAGTGTTACTTTGTTTATATCCTTAATTTCACTTGTAGAGAAGCATTAAGAAGCTGAAGAAAATTGTGTTCTGGTGACGTGTACAGGCGAGCGTATTGTTTCTCCTCCTCCTCTTTCTCCCCCCCTTCCCCCTCCTTCGCCTCCTCTTTTTTCCCCCCTCCCTTCCCTCCATCCCCCTACTCCTACTCTCCCTTGTTTTGGAGAAAGAAGAGCCAGGTGTCATGTTTTAGTGAAGAATTTGTGGACTTGGCAGAGACACTCCCAAAATAATCGGGGGCCATCTTGCCATTTTCTCAGCAGACTTGGGGCAGATTCGATGGCACAGCGGTGGGTGGGTACCAGGCGACCATAAAATGTGCCGCTGTGTTAGTACTGCCCAAATAACACTCCGGGCTTTGACTGTTGCAGAGAAGTCAAAGTACAATTGATAACGTCCTCTGAAGAAAAATGTTTTCTGAGAACAGGATAACCCCTGGGGGGAAAGAAGGGTCCTTCTTTTATGGGCTAATTTGTAAGAAGGCAACTGGGTTACACTTCCCTAAAGGTCATTCCTTTGCATAGTTGATCCTGTCACTTTAGGAGTATGTGGCAGATTATGCTAAAACAAGCTGCCAGTGATCCTCCCCCCGCCCCCCACCCCCCGCCCCCGGCTCACCTGAGCATCTATCTGCAGGCTTGGCCCCCATCTAGTCCTGTGCTTCCCAGCCCACACTTACCCTTATGAATCTGAATCCGAGTCAGCTCACAGTATGTATTATAAACTGTGAGTAAAGAGCTAAAGCGTCCTGCTAATGCTGGTAAGGATGTATTTGGGAAAGATTCCCTAAATTTCGGAAATCAAAGAAGCAGACTTTTGTTATATGACAGATGTACCCAGAATTTCTGCCACTCCTCTCTCCCTTGCCTTCCCCACTTCTAGAATGGTGGCAGGTAAAGTAAGCATTGATCATTGTTTGCTTGGATTAAACCTTAGGAAAGGTTCTTTTTTGTGTTGAGCTTCAGAGTTCTTTTTTGTGTTGCTTTCAAAGCTGTTATTAGAGATAAAGTTCCTTTAATGATCTTTGTATGTGACTTCATTAGCTTATGTAATGAAGACTTAAACTCTCAAGAAATAATAAATATTAACTTTATTCTAAGTGATCCCAAGAAGAGGAAATTTTCTAGTTTCTCTGAGGACTGAATTTTTTATGTCCTCCTCATATAATCAGGTTAGGTTTTTTTCTAATTAGTTACTAACTTTTCCCCTATGATAACCTAATAAAATTTTCTCATTTTCTCCTCATTTAAAATAAACTGCAATTCTCCTCATTTTCAGTAAAACAAAACAAAACAAACCCCTAATGTAACATTCTTATTTTTTCTAACACATTAATTCTTCTGGGCTAAACTGTGTTCCTTTTATGCATGATATTTAAGCCTGTTATACAGTCTATATATTCATAAAATTATAAGCTCTTTATACACTGAAGAACTCTAGCAATGACTTAGTTCAGACCTGTTGTGATATAAATGACCAAGTAGATCTGTAGAAATCAGTCTGTCCTAGGTCATTTCATCTGCCTGTGTAATGACTCAAAACTATACCTCCTCATCTCAGATCCAGTATTCTTTTTTTCTTTCTTGTTAAAAAAATGTTTGTTTATTTAGAGAGAGTGCACACAAACATGCGGGTGGGGGAGGGGCAGAGAGTGAGAGAGCAAGGGAGAGCGAGAATCCCAAGCAGGCTTCGCGCTGTCAGCACAGAGCCTGATGCGGGGCACGATCTCATGAACTGTGAGATCGTGACCTAGCCAAAATTAACAGTAAGATGCTGAACCAACTGAGCCACCCAGGCACCCCAAATACAGTATTCTTTCTACATTACTGTCTTCTTCTGTGCAAAGTATTCTTCCTTATTGTTTTGAGCCCCAAAGTAGAAATAGAAACTTAAAAAAAAAAAGCTATATTATATTAGCATGCTTTCAGTTTTCTGTCATAAGCCCAACTTAACAAAGCTGAAACCAAGGAGACATTTATATGGGATTATATTACCATAAAAGCTCTGGCCTGGACATAGATGCTTAACAGGTGTCCAGAACCTCTCTTTCTCTCAACTCTCTCCTTTCCTCTGTATATGCTTTATTTTTAGGCAGGCTCTCTGCAATAATAGCGAGGTTTACTTTAATAACTACAATGGGAAGAGAGCTATAATATGAGCAGAAATTCCTAGATTGGCTGCTGATTTACCTGGATTAGGGCATGTATGCATCCCCGAACCAAACATTCTGGCCAGACGCTTGGGACATTTATCTAAAGCTGAAGAAGACAGTCCACCTGACTTCCCTGAAACCATAGGGGTAATGATAGCTTCCCAAAGGGGAAAGGATGCTGTGCAGAGAGAACAATATCAGTTGTCTGCTTCGTAGTATTCTCAAGGATTCTGTGGTTCATGCATCACTACTTTTAATACGTTACTTACAATCAGGTTTCCCAGAACGAAGCACTGTTCTACTCTAAACTTTGGCGATTCTTCATAGATGGGAAAAACTGTGTTCTAAGAGGTGGTGACCTCTTTCATATTACCTTGTTAGTTTGTGTACTGTTAATGAAACCCAGGACACTGGAGTGTAAAGCTCTAGAATCAAAGTCACATTTAGGTTCAGGTCCTAGTTTTGGACAGGATAATTATGTGTACTGGGATTGTTTTCTTATCCTTGAAACAGAGGTGATAGTGTGTGTCTTATACAGTTGTGGTGGTGTTAGGGAGCTATGTAAAATGTCTGGCACTTAGTTTAATATACAGTAGCTACTGTTATATATTGTCATTGCAATAATAGCCATTCCTAGGAGCTAGATTTCTTCCTTTGTTGAAACATTGTGAAACAGATTTTCAAGCTTCAAGCAAGCACTATTATTTTAAAGCATCAACATTATTTCTTAGTTTAGAAGTGCTAGTGAAACGTTTACTGGGGTATAAAATTACTTTTTTTTAAAATTTTTTTTTTTAACATTTATTCATTTTTGAGACAGAGAGAGACAGAGCATGAATGGGGGAGGGTCAGAGAGAGGGAGACACAGAATCTGAAACAGGATCCAGGCTCTGAGCGGTCAGCACAGAGCCCGACGCGGGGCTCGAACTCACGGACTGCGAGATCATGACCTGAGCCGAAGTCAGCTGCTTAACCGACTGAGCCACCCAGGCACCCCTAAAATTACTTTTTTAACTGAGGAATCTGTATCATGAATTCATCTTAGAGAAAATGATCTGAAGGTCCCAATGCACAGAATATGAGCAAAACATTGCATATCTTGTGTTCTGGTATCCAGGTGGTGTTCTGACCTGGAAGCACTATGACAGTATTCTAGGTTTGAAAGGTGTGTATAACCTATACTTTTAAGTTTCTGTTTTTTAAGAGATTAATCACATACAAGGGGCTTACATCAAACAATTCAGGTTAGAAAAATAAGTGGTCTATTAAACATACAGCAGGCAAATGTAAATTTCAAAAGCAGATGACAGAATATCATTATCAGTGCATTTACAACAAGATGTATAAAACTAGATCAAGTATGTCATTTTGTATTAACACAGGGAGCACTCCACAGTGAAGACAGAGCGGTATGAACTCTTATGTGCTAAGCATAACATCAAATGTAGTAAGCATATGCTGGCAGAAATGAAGAAAAAATTGACAGTAAAGGAGTGATAATAGGAATCTTTAATCTACTTGAGGATCAAGAAGGTACAAAATAAGAGCTATAGATGACTTGAATAATATATTAAAAATTAGCCCATAAAATGTATCTTTTTTCTTTTTTTGTCATCCACACAACAGTTACAAAAGATTAATAATTCATTAGGCCAACTACAAAGAAAATCTCCTCTCCAAGTAGAATTGTATAAACCCCATTCCTTGATTATACTTCAATAGAGCTAGAGATGTTTTTACAAAGTTTAACTAAATCAACCATTTGGAAGTTTAAAACCAGTTACTTTAAATAACTTTGGGTCGGTGGAGAAATACAAATAAAGATTATTAAGATAATAACAAGTAGGAAAGAGGGATTAGTAAAGATGGAAGTCTAAATTTGTGAGGTAGTAAACAGTACACCATTTGCGCTGACGATCTCAAACACTTGACTGTATGAAAATGCCAGTAAAATCAATACATCTCTTTTAAAGCTCTTTTCAAGGAAAAAGGAGAGGGAGGGGAAACAAAAATTATAATTAAGTGTGATAAAGGTGATGAAACCACAAGGTGCAGGTAACTAAATTATATCTAGGTGTGTGCTAATGAAATTTGCAATTTTCAATTGGAAGCAGGCAGTTTTCAATGAACATCACTGCTTGAAGATGAAATACAAAATTTAAACAGGCCATCCACGAATGTAAATGTATAGGAGACCTCAAGGTGTACCTGATCTGAATTGCATTTCAGGTGGCTGCTATCAAACCTAGAAGTATCAAATAATTATATCATCTAAGTTGGTCTAGATGTTAGAAAATATGTAAAACTTCCCAGATTTTTTTTTATGTTGTTACGGAATTACAATGTGTGATAAATTTTCTTATTTAGGTAGGCACTGGGAAACCATTTAGCATTTTGAATTGTCAGTGTGATTAATCTTACAGTTTGTAAAATTAATCACAGAGTGGTGTAAAAATAGATTGGAGAATAGACAAATCAGAGGCTGCTAATCAGTTGGCTATTGCAAAATTTAGAAGGTGGCTGACCCAGAATAGCCACAGAAAATTGCAACTGGTATTTGGAGAGGTATTTCGCAGTCAAAATCTGGACTCTGGCATCTGAATAGATGCGTAAGACTCTAAAATGTATATTCTAAATGAACTTAACCTCCGGTTTGCCTTTCATTTTGTGTGTACTCTGTGTGTGTGTGGGGGGGGGTTGTGTTTGTGTATTGTGTGCATATGCCAGGTGGTTGATACACCTACCAATCTCTGCCTTTACTCTGCTGCCTAGACCTTTCTTGTACTGCTGGGGTTTCCTTACCTTTTTTTTCTATAACCCTGTGTATATCACTACTGTCTCTCAGATCCTTGGCTTTAGTCTAGCAGGAAGAAGATGGCAGGATTGTATCAGTGGTTGAGTGTAAACTCTGGAGTTGGAGCACCAGGATGAAATGTAGTGCCATTACTTGTAAGATGTGTGACCTGACCTCATCTATAGAATGACGTTACCAATAATACCCACTTCCTGAGTACTAAATTATATTTATGAAAATACTTAGAACAAAGCAGAGAACATGGTAAGAGTTCAATAAACAATAGTGGTGGTGGTATTAGAAGAGGTTTTGGGTTCAGGTGCTGGAGAAAATAGTGAATATCATTAATAGAAATAACAAGAGGTTGGAAGAATATGAAAGCTTCGGTTTTTGGGTATGGTGTGTTTTAAATGCTTCTCAAGTTTTTGGCTAGAAATGTCCGGCCAAGTATTGGAGATTCTGGATTGGGAGTTGGGAATGAAGTCCTATTGAGAGACACAGGTTTTGGAGTTAATGTTTAAGATTGATAATCAAACTACTATAAATAACAGAGGACTGACAAAGAGGGGCTCTCTAAGATCAGATTTTTGAGGTATGCCTACCTTTAAGGACAAGAAGAAACAAGGTAGCCAGTAAGGATAGGAGAAAACCTTTAGAGATTGGGTCCTGTGACAGGCAGAGAATTTTCAAAATGGCGACAACAAGTGATCCAAGATGGGACTAAGAAAATAGCAGGAAATAACCATGAAGAAATCAGCCTCAATATAACAGATTCCTATGAGGTAAGGAGTGGAGGCTTACCTTTGGGAGTTGTTTTTTTGTTTTTTTTTGTTCTTGTTTTTTTAAGAGAGAGAGCAAGAGAGCGTGCACATGAACAGGGGAGAGGGGCATAGGGAGAGAGAACAAGCATCTCAAGCAGGCTTGACACTCAGCGTGGAGCCTGACACAGGGATCGATCTCATGACTCTGGGATCATGACCTGAGCTGAAATCAAGGGTCGGGTGCTCGACTGACTGAGCCATCCAGGCATCCTCTTTTCAGACTTTGTATAGAGAAAGAGGATGTCAATTTGAGAGAGATACAGGATTTGGGGAAAGTGTGAATTTTCAGTCTTTAAATTGTTTGTTTTGGATAAAGAATGAGGGTTACCTGAGCTGGTTATTTGGAGGAAACAGAGCAAAGGCAAATGCCAGAGAGGGGTTAATTAATAGAGCGATGGCCAATATGGAACCTAGGTGAACATGAAGAGCCACTTGTATAAGATATCAGGAGGGAAGAAATTTTAAGATGGGAGAAGGGAATTTGGTGAGTGCCCACACTGGATGACCCAAGGGTCCGCGGTGAAATAGGAGCTGAATTCATTGAGGAGGATGTATGGGGCAGCATGGAAAGAAAGAGAGGTGGTTCGACGGCGTGCTGAAATCCCTGTGGTCGAGCGTTTGACACGTGCTCGCCAGAAGAGCGAGCTGCCGAATGATGGAAATCGGGAGTCAGGGAGACCGAGTCAAGACTAGAAAGCGGGCTGAGCAACGGTGGGAGGAACACCAAGCCTCCTCCTGAGCCCTTCCTCCTGGTCTGTGAGCGTCAGGGGTTCGGAGAATCGGAGAATCGGAGAATCGAGGGCTGCCTTTTGAGATGACGGCCAGGAATGTGGTGTTAAGTAGATCTGAAGAATGCTAAGTATAGCTAAAATTAGAATGTTTTAGAAGTTCTATTTGAGGATGAAAAGGTTAAGAATGTAAGTAATTTTCTTCCCGTTTAGAGTGGGTCATTAGTGGTAGAGGGTGGAAATAACTTTTAGGGTATAGTTATAGACCAGTTTAAGCTTAAATGTTCTTGGTTCACTTAAATGAAAAGTGGACATTTTGAAAACATGTATTTTTTAATCTCCAGGAGCTTTAAAGGTTAGCCCACTTTTCATATGTGTAAAACAAATTTTGAAGAGCCTAAAAATGTTCATTTCTTAGAGTTTAAAAGAGATATTTTATATGAAGTCTTTATATTCAAAATGCTATAGGTAAAACATGCACATAAGCCATTATTTTCAGTATATGAATTCAGGAAATACAATATTTCAAGTGTTACAAGTTTGCATTGTCAATTTAGTACAGAAGTTGCATTCACTCGTTTCAAAATCTAGATAACAGTTTGATTCATTGTACCATTAATTAAATTTTAGTAAGTGTGCATCGTGGCCACGAGAGATGAGAAGAGAGAGGACACATTGAGGCCTGGGGTCCATACATATTTGAGCCTTGCAACTTTGTTATGTCTGCTAATCCGAATATAGTGAATTGGAGGTGCTGGTAGGTAGGAATTACAAAGTTAAGCTGCGGAAGCTTAGTTATGCATAATTTGATGGTAAAGTCATTAATTAAATTTACATTGTGCTTTTCAGTGTTTTTCTTTGAATTGTGTCAGTAATTTGGTTCAGCTTATGTTTAGACACAAGGATTCATGCAGTGTTGACATCTAACACATTCATACATTCTTTCTCTATACATGTGCCTAGCCCTTTGGGTAAGGATTGACTCTGTATGTAAACAGCTGCATTATAGATATGCTACCAATCACTTGCTACTTGAGAAAAATTAAAGCTTTGAAAACCTTTAAATTATTCATACAAACTTATACCAAGAAGATAAAGAGGAAGAGGTCATCTGTCATTCCACTAAACCCCAACAAATAATTTGACAACTTGGTCTTCTTATGGACTTCCATTGATTGAATTTTGTAGATTTAAATTTAATTTATAGACTAGATCATAAATTCACATGGTTCAAAAAAGGTTCCTTCCTGCCCAGCCGTCTTCCGTCTGCTCTTTTCCCCCAGCCTGCTTTGCGATTCTGTGTTTTATCTTGATACAGTGTGTTGTTTGCCAAAGTAGCATTAAATAAGGTGATAAACCATTTTAAGTTTAAACACTTCGTAAACTTTAACAATGATTTTAACATTAATTTTTATAGCAGCTTTTCACAGTAATACTATTTCACTGCTATTTCTTTAAGAAAATACTGTACACAGGACTAAAATTCCGTTTCTTCTAAAATTGTACTTTAAATATAGATAGAATTTCTAAAACCACTAATTGGGATTTGCATAACGTTTTGTCAGTTTAGCATGCTTTTGTGTAACTGCATGTAGTGTTTAATCCTCGTGAGAATCCTGTGAAGAAGATAGGCCGTTTATTAACTGTCTTCATTTTTCCAAGGAAACAAATCAGAGTTTGTATTTTGACTGTCAGCTTTCAATCCAAGTCTTCTGATTGTATGGTCTTTGCACTGGAGCCAAAATATTAAATCGTTTGTCCTGATTTGAAATGGCTTTTATCCATTTTTTGACATTTTATGTATTTTTTAATTGTAATGAACTTATGCTAACTTTTAAAAATTACTGAGAATACTACAGTGAATACCTGTTTACCTGCTATTCCGCGTATCTGTCTTTAAACTCATAAACGTACTTTATCGAAAGCATTTGTGTCCAGAGTTCTTAACACATTAGGAAATTTAGATAACAACTTAAAAGTACTGCTCATTCTTTTTTCTCTTGAATATACTTTTAAGTTTTTTGCAAGTCACTTTTAACTGTCAGACAGCTTAATGTTACTATTTGCCTTTTATTTCTAAGTTAAAATGCTTAAGATTTTTCTGAAGTCACACATGTAATAGGAAAAGAAACCTTAAAAAAGTACCCTAATACCTCATTTATTCTGCATCACTAATAAATGCATGGCTGCGCACATTAGATTTTTTCTTTAGATAAGTGGGTTTTTTTTTAATAGCACATGAATTAAATATATTTTTAGCATTTGTAATACTTCAGTTTTCTCAAACATTATGTCTATCCCTGGTTTCTTCCGCAAAGAGATACGTGCAGCTTGGGGACATCTTGAGGAACCTCTGTTGTGGAACTCTTGTCTCCGTTTATGCCAGCCACATGTTCCTGGATTTGTTGGGGTCTGTGGCCATCACTTTTTGCTGCTACTGTTTCTGTCTCTTAAAGGCACTGTACCTTCACGTACGCTGCTGATTCTGATATACTTTTGCCTGAAAAATAACCAAGCTTTTGAGGAATTTTTGTGGGTTTAATGAAAGTCCATACATTTTTACGGGAGGCCCTGTGTGTAAAGACACAGCCGCAGTGGCCTTTGCTTATCGGGTTCCTGGGCCGGGGAATTGCTGTGACCATTGAATAAATGAGGGTATTGTGATAACTAGATTTTAAGGGAGAAAAGTTCTTCTCGTATTTTCCTTTGTACCGATGTTGCTCGGATTTACTGTGTTGTTGAGGTGGATTTAAATATTAATCATTTAAGGTCAAATTTTTAATGTGTGTATGTTCTTCAGTGGGCACAACCCATGTAACCATAACAATTTAGTGAAATAACTATAATGGAATTTTTCTTCTGAATGTGGCTTTTCTTTCTTTTTTTTCCTGTCCACCAGGGAGTAACTATTCCCAGTCAGAGGCGCTATGTTTATTATTATAGCTACCTGTTAAAGAATCATCTGGATTATAGACCAGTGGCACTGTTGTTTCACAAGATGATGTTTGAAACTATTCCAATGTTCAGTGGCGGAACTTGCAGTAAGTGCTCTAAATTCTCATCCTTCCGTGTGTTGGAACACTTTTCTGAACATATGTAGAAGTTTACATAAAAATCTAGACAGAAACAACACTTAACATTTATGCAGGGGCATATATGTCTGAACTATCCAGACTAATTAAGTAGCTCAATTTAGCACATTGGACTAAGAAAGCCAATAAATGTAATGTCTTGGAAGCAAAATTATAATTATGAAAGAAACATTCTTTGCTGCATCTACCAAATGCAGCCTAAATTGTGATCAGATAACTGGAAAACCTATCCCATTAGAGATCTACCATCAGAGTGGCAGTGGGATTCGTTAGTTTATTGGTGTTGGGGCAGGGACTGATTCCTTGATACTTAGGAAGACTAGATGGTGATAGTAATAGTGACTGGGACAATAAAAAGAAAAAAAATGATAAGACATGGTGAAAAGCTGAAGTATATTGAGACAATAGGGTTGGGTCAAAGTATGTGGAGTATTTATTAGAGAAAACCTGGATTTAGATCCAAGTTCCCATTCTAGCTCTGTCATTGCTGTACTGTGTAACCCCGGGCACACCATCTACCTGTCTTTGTGTTTGCTTATCAATAAAATGAAGATATTTTGAGATCTGAAAACTTCCTAGATACATACTAACTAGAATAATGTCGGTGATGTCTGCCTCACATTGACCTCTGGCTTACCCTAACCTCTGTAAGCCTTCCTCAGTCACCCCAGTCCTGTTCTGCTTCTCTGCTATTCTTGGCTGGAGTTCTCAGCCAGCCTGGTAGGAGCCTTCATACTCAGACCCAGAGCAGTGAGTCAAGAGAGAACGCATAGAAGGAAGTATCATCCGACCCTGTGAAAGATCAGACTGCTGCTGCTTTTTCCTGTATCAGAATTTTATCAGAAGCATATTAGTTCTGCCTTGGCAGTGATTAGCCATGTTGTCATGTTTAAGAAATACGTTTTATTTATTTATTATTTAGAGTGCAGTTTTGTAGTTTGTAGATAAGATCCCACTACATTATTTCTTCGAATACCTCTAATAATATTTCAGTGAGGTTCTGTAATTTGTTAGTGATTTTAGTTTTTAGCTTTAAGTTTCGCTTCTTGAAAATATTTACATAATTAAAAAATTCTATCCCTAAATTAATTTGTACCTAGGAAATTAATTTCTTGGTTGTGTTTATCCTTTTCAGTTAGGTGTAATCACCTTCATCTTATCTTTCCTACATTCTTAGAACTAGATAATTTCATCACGACCACAGATTTATTAATATAACATGTTATAGCCTTCTGAGAGACCTCACTGATGCTTTTGTCATCTCAGTACAATTTTTAAAAGTGCCGATAAAAGGCACAGCATAGGGAATACAGTCAGTGGTACTGAAATAGTGTTACATGGTGACAGATTGTACCCACATCTATAGTGAGCACAGCGTAACGTGTAGAGTTGTGGCATTACTGTGTTGTACACCTGAAACTAATATAACATTGTTATATTAGTCAGCTATATCAAAACAATAATAATGTTTTGATAAAAACTTCTAAATGCAAGGCACTGAACTGTCAGAGGTAATTGACATAGGGACTTAAATTCATAGGGGAGAAGGAAGAAGGAAGGAAAGACTCCTGCTCTTCCTGTAGGGTAGATATCCGGTTTAAGAGCCAAAAGAAAGGTATTACAGATTAGGGACATTTGCTAAGGGGAGGAGAACATTCAGTTCAGTAGTCTTATTATCTAGTGTAATCTTTTCACATTCACCTTTTCTAGCAAAAATCTGTCAGTTGTGCTCTCTGCCTGCTGCCACTTAAACATTGTGGTGGCCTTTTCTTTTTTGGTCTCTTCTCAGTATTACATTTAAACTTTTAAAATTACTGACTACTGATATCTTTTTAATCTGTATCCGTTTTCTAGTTCTCCATTTATGCCCTGTGATTTAATAGTATGTAATGAAGCTGTATTATAACAAAAGCAATACATAATTGAATGGGAGATTATATGTGTAAGTTATAAATGGTAGACTCAGAAAAATAAAAGTTTTGGGGCTTGTCAGATAGTTTCATGGAGGAAGTCGGATTCTCATTGAACATTAGAGAAAGCATACAGTTTAGATTGGCATTAAAACCGAAGGAAGTATTACAGGCAATAGGAAATAGCTTGCATTGAAGCATACCAGTAGGAAATGAGCTGGACAGGAGCGTAGACACAGAGAATAGAAGAGGACTGGGATGTGTGGCTGACTATAAGAGGACCTTGAATGGGGTTATCAGACTAGAGGTGATAAATACTATGGCATCAGTGACCATTCTGGAGGCACATGCTGTGTTTTAAGTGTGGCTCTGTAGAAGTGGAGATTGCAAGATGGGGGGAATGGGGGAAGGGAAACCAGTTGTGTGACTTGCCGTAAGCCAGATGCGCTTTGCTAAGGCGATCAGTAGGATTTGATTACTTTTTGCTTTGCCATTTATATCTGGATATTTTGTCAGTTTTGATTCTGGCCATGTGATTAATACACAGAGAAGGTATGAAAGAGAAAATGAGTATCACGGAGACTTGGAGACATGAATGTTTTGGGTTTTAACCCCGTCTTAATCAGGTGAAGGTGAGCTGTTTACATGAAGATAGTGAGTGCTTGAAAGTATGGGTCTGACTGTTAGGTGTGAGTCTGTCTGATACTTTGGGGAGCCTCAGGAAACAGAGCTAGAAGTTAACCAGCCTTCTACGAAAGGGTCACACGGGGCTGGGATGGTGAGGCCCAGAGGGGCCGGGATGGTGAGGCCCGGAGACGTGGAGTTGCAGGTTTGGGCTCAAGAGGAGATAAGGAGCCAGTGAAGAAAAGAAAACGTGTGAAAATAGAACATTTTCTGCAGAGCTGTCAGGGGTTAGCGGCCTTTTTCATATTTGAGAATTGTCTTAATATTTTCTAAATAAAGGAAAAGTTATTCTACTTTTAACATCAAAAAGGGTTAAAATGTTAACAAGATGATCACTGTGATTTTTCTGTCAATACTCTTATCAGTATGCACACGTCAAAAAAATTTAATTCTGATTTTTGTTTACCAGGTATTGACTTGTCATTTCTTTAGAGCACAGTCACATCAAAGGAAAAATATCTGAACTGTGTCTAGAAGTCAGCAGAACCATACTCTTGTTGGACTTCTGATAAATTAGGTGTGAGATATCTAAAATGGGAAATTCACAATGTAGGGAAAATTATTTTCTTTAGTGATTTGAGAAAATCTTTTCCACTTAATTTTGTTAAAACTTTTTATCTTAGTTTTGGGGGTAAAGTCTGAGTAACACTGAATTGTAATTAGCTTATGAATTGATTTGACTATTCTGGGGTTCCTGAAGATACACATTTTAGTTGTAGTTCACTTGAAATCTGGCTTATACAGTTAATATGCAGTTTAAAGTCCTAACATCAGGATTATCAGGTTCTGAATTAGGAGTTTAAATTAATAAGATTACAAGGCATTTTCATCCTGGCCGATTTTTATCACAGTTTTGAAATCGTACCTTTTTGTTTGCTTCTTCAAGCTAGAAAATTTCGGAATCAGGTAAAATCCTGTAAAATGGCTCATTGTACTTTGAACCTTTAGTCAAGGGAGTGAAAATTATTGACAGATTGTTGGTAGAATGTTTCCCTTTTTTGGAGTGCCCTTTTTCTCATGATAAGTGCCTCACAAATTCATATTAGAAAAGCCCAGTATGCTGTTATCAAACCTATTTATTATGTGAGTGCTGATACTGCTTTTGATATTGCATAGATGGGCCAGCACATGTTTATTAAACCAGAAAATTCATCTAGCTTGGATAAGCTTTTTGCTTTGTTCTCAGTTGTTGGCCACATTCATAAACAATGTGATATTTCTTTTTTCATCTTTAAGGATGATGCCTTTTGGTGCTGAGTATTTTATGCCTGTGTGTGTGTGTGTGTGTGTGTGTGTGTGTGTGTGTGTGTGTGTGAATGGAACATATACGAAAATTTCTAGTACTCTTTGCAGGCTTAGGATTTTACTTCTTGATTGTCTTGACATATTTCCTTCAACACACACTTCTTATTCATAAGGTTACTCACTAAACCATGTAGTCCTTCCCTTTATTTTGAAACAGACAGGGGCCAAAGCCAAAATATGTGTTGATGAAAATGCAGTGTGTTTGGAGGGAGGGGGCTTGTGCTTCAATTGGTGCTTGAGTCTCTTGTATTTCTTTGCGAACATTTCACATCCTTTTCTTCCTGTTTCTCATGATGATGGCTTTATATACCTTTAAGAAATAAAATGTGAGCTATAGGTAAAATAAATCATGATTAATGTTTTGTTTTGTTTATAAATATTCAGTCTTGCGTTTATGGAATTTCGTAGAACTTTGTTACAGATTATGTTCTCATGCCTGTTGTGAACATGTAGCGGTTTGTACTTGGTGGGTTTTGTTACATGGTAGAGACTTTAAAATACTGCAGCAAATATGAATGTGCCAGGAAATTATTGTAGCATTTTAATTATCAATCTAGTTTATGTTAGGTATTTTACAACTTAATGTTAAAATTTGATGTTAACTGCAGTGCCAGAAGTCTAATGTTGGGACTTACTGTTTGTAAAACAGATTGGTTTTCATACAGTGAGTAGAACCTTACGTTGAAGGTACAAGTTAGAGAAACTTTTGGACTGATTATGTTTTTTGACCTTAGTTTTTCCGTTGATTTGTCTTAGATCAGGGTTACAGATGCAGAATTCCTGTTTTGTGTATATTGCTAATAGTAATCATTGAAACAGTTTTTGGCAGTCTGGCACTTGAAGGCATTTCCTGTGAAATGATGCTAATGTGTATCTCACCACGCAGATCCTCAGTTTGTGGTCTGCCAGCTCAAGGTGAAGATCTATTCCTCCAATTCGGGACCCACACGACGGGAAGACAAGTTCATGTACTTCGAGTTCCCTCAGCCGCTGCCTGTGTGTGGTGACATCAAAGTAGAGTTCTTCCACAAACAGAACAAGATGCTAAAAAAGGTTTGCACTTTACTCGTAGTGGGAAAAATACCCGGACTCACCATACCTCGGACGGCGACCTTAGATCTTCTGCTTAAAATATTTGGTTAAGCAGAAATCATTTTGTAAGGAGAGATTATAAGATATATTTTATGACAGACATTCATGAATTATAATTGGTTTTCTGTTGAATCTGCACACGCTTTGCGTACTACAGCATCGATGAGCCATTCTGATGGTAAAAAGTCTTGTTAGAAGGGAAAGTCCTTATGACATATTCTAATTTGAGATGAACGTTCTTTAAGTTGGGTTATGCAGATAAATTTTGTAAAAGTATTAAAGATTGTACACCCCATTAAATCAGTTATAATCCTTCTGGAAAGGATGAGCAGGCACTAAGAAATTAGCAAGGGGCTATCAGTTTGTAGAAGATTTAGGGTATATGTATAAATAAAGATGTGTTTCATGGTCTTGTGTAATGACACAAACCATTTCCCCCCCATTAGGGTTCATGTTTCCTGAAACCAGATCATTTTATATTTAACTTCCTCAAGTTTATCGAATATTTTGAATTTTAGATAGAAGATCTGTTAATATGCAAAGGAAGTAATAAAGAATGAAAACAGTGTGTTATTAAATATGCAGGTTTAGGAAGTTAGTGAGGTTTGCGTCTTACGGAGCTAAGTTAGGGAATGCGAGAGCTCATTCTTAAACTATCTTGGCTTACAATACTGAGTGAACATTTAAGGTGAGTGTGCCTAAGGTGCAAACTTTTGGGGTGGTAGTGAACAAAAATACTACCTTTGTGTGTCGGTACTGCTCATCGAACATGCTAGATAATGTATTGCCAGTCTTTAGACATTCTCAGTAATAGGACTGATTTGGTTTTCCTGATATTTAGCTTTAAAAAAAAAAAAAAAAAGAGGAAGTTTCATTTATTACAAAAATTTTAAATTCTACTTTGACTTATCCAAAGAAATACAGTCTCCTATATCCAGAATCCACATAGCTGGGAATCCACATAGCTCTACAAAACGTTGAGCTGGTTTTTTTTCGCCAGAAACCCATTTCCTACCTATTCTGTATAAATGAAAGTTACATATATCTCAGTAACTTTGGAAAATTATTTTTCAATAATCCAGGAAGCATTAGCAAGTGTTTTAAAATTAAGGTAAGTATTTCTTTTCCTTCTATTTGTTATAAGACTGGTACACATAAAGTTTTATATTTTCTTTTGAAAACAGGCACCTGCATCACTGTTTCCCTTTACCTTTAGGAGTGCATAAGTTCTTATTTCAGTCATCGTCTGTACATTACTTTAATACGTGCAGAATTTAAGATTAGATCACTATTTGTAATACATCTGTATCTGGGATTACTTTATGTTTATTTCCATTTTATGTGATTGCCCCTACCTTTTAGAAATGTTGCTGTGATTTAAACAAAAACCATTGTAGTGTAATCAGTTATCTATACAGAATCCACACTTGTGGATTATGTTCTTCTGACTCTAAGTAAAATATGATATAGTTACTAATTCAGTGACTTTGCTGAAATAATTGCAATTAATATTTTTTAAAAGACTTATATATGACATTGCTAGGTACTGTTAAAAGATAAAAAGACAGTTAAATGTAAGATACTTAAAGGTCTTACCATCTTTCTGGGAAAATAACAGAACTTGAAGATAAATTAGAATAAAGGATTTAACCGGCAATTTAAATGAGATGAGATGCCACAAGGAGGCTGCGCGTCATTAACTGTCAGGTGATCCGTACAGGCCAACTTCCAGTAATTAGGAGGGGGGAGAGAGAGAGCATTTTGTGTGTTGGTCAGGAAAGGCTTCAAGTCATGAACTTCTGGTGTGTTTTTTGATTAACAAGACCTCATATTATAAGTAAGAAGCGATTTTTAAAAAATAGGCATTTTATAACATAAAGTCAGAATTGCTGGTCTTCCTTCCCCCACATTGTGAAAGTCTCCAAACATACACTCGTACTGTCGTGTGAGGAACAGGAGCCACCTAATGTTTGTTTGTATTGCTTCCGAAGTAGAAATGTACCCGCCTTGCTCTCTTGAGAAGTTGTGCTGACTTTTCAGGAACGTTTATTAACTTCGTAATAGATAACTTGTTGAGACAGAGGAAATTAAATCCACTTACGATTTTTTTTTTTTTAAATACATACATACATATGAACTCAAAACATTTCTTAAAGCTAACATTAGACAAGAAAGGTGATATTTTACTTAAGGCTTTAAAACAAAAGTAAGTTATTTTGGAACTTGTGGAGTTCCATTTTTGGTCTAAAATTTGAACAAAAGAATAATCTTATGTGAGTTAGATGTGGCAGATAACCCAGACTGCCAAGTTTTGTGTGTTTGTCTTTATTCAAAATATCAAAAGACACATGGCTTATGTTACTGACTTCTTGGGGCAGATGTTGAATATAGGGGGTATATTTTCTTCTTTAAAAAAATTTACAATCTGTCTTTTTTTTTTTTTTAAGGACAAAATGTTTCACTTTTGGGTAAATACATTCTTCATACCAGGACCAGAGGAAACCTCAGAAAAAGTAGAAAATGGAAGTCTATGTGATCAAGAAATTGATAGTATTTGCAGTATAGAGCGTGCAGATAATGACAAGGAATATCTAGTACTCACTTTAACAAAAAATGATCTCGACAAAGCAAATAAAGACAAGGCCAACCGATACTTTTCTCCAAATTTTAAGGTCAGTCAAAAACATTTTGAGGAATTGTTGGGTGGCTCTATGTATGTGTGTGTCTAATTTTAGGTGTATAGCTGGTGAAGGACTTGGCATGAGTAAGTTTTAAATTAAGTACTATTTAGAAGCAATATTTCCATATCAGTAACTTGAGTTTCTAACAAGGATGCACACAGAGTAACGAAAAAAAAAAGTATGTTTTTTTTTTCTTT
Source organism: Herpailurus yagouaroundi (assembly GCF_014898765.1). Taxonomy (NCBI): domain Eukaryota; kingdom Metazoa; phylum Chordata; class Mammalia; order Carnivora; family Felidae; genus Herpailurus; species Herpailurus yagouaroundi. Next base: position 7,415,114 of record NW_024412442.1, read on the forward strand.
TCTTAACCCTCTTCTGTGTGGTTGTTTGGTGAAATCTGAGGCAGGGGTTGGGAAGGGGAGTTAAGTTTAAGCAGGTTGTGAAGTAGGACTGGGGGAAGAAAGAAGTAGAAGGGAGCTCAGTCATTTGGGAATGACTTCTAGGGAATGTTGTTACAATTCCTACCTTTGTCCCCTTCCCATATGTTCTCAGCTCCACAGAGTGATCTTAAAATAGACGTGATTGTGTCACTCCTGTTCATCCTTTTTAAAGACCTTGTGGTTTTTTGATAGGACCTACAAGGACCTACCTAATTCAGCACAGGCCTCCCTCCTACATCGGCACTAGCCATATGCCCCCTGCTCCCCGAGAGTCCCCCATTCTGGGCTGTCTTCAGTTCTTCCACAGGCTAAGTTCTCCTGCCTCCAGTCCTTTTGGTTCTTTTTTTCTCCCTGTACCTCTCGACCCTCCGCCTTTCCCCTGCCCTTCCCGCACTCGGCCTTCCTGTTGTAGCCTTAGCTTCGGTCTCTCGTGCCCTGGAAGGCCTTTGCTCATCATCCTCTGGTGTTAATCCCATTCTAAAACTCTGTCCGCTTCCTCATATTGTGGAAGTATTTGCTTCATTTACTTTTATCTATATGTGATGTGTGTGTGTATTTCTGCTCCTGTCTATAGATAAGAATTTTCTATGAAAAGCTGATCTATAAATATTTCCAAGTGGTTAGTTTGCCCTTTTTTTCTCCTTTCTTATTTCTTATTCTACTTGATCCTCCCCCCCTTTATTTCACCGTACCCTTCTCCTTTCTCTTTTAAAAAATTCTCTCTTCCTTGTTTTGCCTCATTCCATTTTTGTAGTATACAACAAGCCTAACTATAGCTTGTAAGTATAAGAATATTGCTAGTAATAATAAAAATAAAGGGGCTACATATTTTAAGTGAAAATAAATCCATTTTTAAGTGGCTTTAGATCCTATATTTCTTTTAAGTGTCTATAAGTGTCTTTTAGAATTCACGGGTTTCCATTGATGATGGTCTTTTACCTAGCACTGTATTTTCCTTAATTACTAGCTTTTATAGTGTGATGTCCTCCGGTTTTATTGTTTTCTGTTTTAATATCACAAGAATATGTATTTGCGATTACGTATAGAAAGTATTTCAGTTATCATTAAACAAGTACCGTAATACGGTAAGTGCTTGTGAACAAATAAAGCGGAGATCATTTGGTGTGTGTTTTTAGGTGGATAGTTAAGAGAAGTCCTCTACAAGCAGGTGACATTTAATCAGGGCCTTAAACGAAACGAGTGAGCTATATAAATATCTAGGGAAAGAGAGAAGGACAGAGACCGTTACAAAAGTCCTGAGACAGGAATAATTTGGGTAGTTTTGAGGAGCAGTGGAGGAGTCATTTTGACTAAAGCACATGAGTCTGCGTGTGAAGACGTTGGTGTGTTTTCAGCACAGGATGGATGTAATCTGAATTTTGTCTTTAAAAGTTCATTCTGTCCACTCCTTCAAAATGTAGACTGGAGAGGAGAGTAGGGAGAGGAGGCAAGAACGGAGCTGTGAGGTGAGTTGAGAAGCTGTTGCTGTGGTTTAATCCAGTGGAGACGGTGCTTGCTTGGACTAGTGTGGTGGCTGTGGGGCACAATGAAAAGCTGTCAGGGTGGGGACGGATGGTATTTTGGAGGTGGAACTGAAAGGAGTTACTGATGGAACGGATTTTGGGTGGAAGAGAAGAATCGACGAAGACTACTGGACCATGGGGGAGGGGCTGCCGATTTAAGAGCATGAGCGAGGGGCTTCCTGCCAGATCTCGCCGAAGCCTCACATCCACCACCTACTAGATATGTGGCCTTCAGCAAGTTGCCTGAACTTTCTGGGCCTTAGCTTCCTCGCCTTTAAAACAGAAATACCTGCCTTTGTTGACTTGTTTGACAGTTAACTCGGCTGTGCCTGTAAAAAGGCCCTTGGTCCACTGTTCTGATCACTGTGTCATGTTCTCTCCTCATGGGAGGTTTTTAGGTTTCAGGAGGTTTTAGGGCTGATCCTAAACATCATTGTTGATCAGTATTTTTATGATCTGGCATTTGTATTTGTTCAGTATCGTTTGTATCAGAAAACATATTGAGGTTCAGACAGGTAGTAAGTGAGATGTTCTTCCGGAACTCAGCTCTTTGTACGTTGGATTTCGAGATTGAAAACACATTTTGTAAACTTGATGAACTTCAGGCTCAGTGCGTTTCTTTGGTAGAATTATTTAGTCTGTGCTTGCAGCTTATGCTTATTAAAGACTAGTATTTTAACATTCCAGTATAACTTTTTAGTGTATTGTAAGAAAGAACATAGAGGGAATCTGAAGAAGAGGGTCATTTAAAAGGCAGCCGCCTTTTAAAGATCATATTTGTCGTAGCGCTTTTAAAAACAAATCTGTTAAATTACTTAGTAAAGATCTCTATTTTTTAAGATTAGTCAGATTTATGGATTTTTCCATTTAAACCTTCTCTTTTTTCTCCAGGTGAAGCTGTACTTCACAAAAACAGTAGAGGAGCCATCAAATCCAGAGGCTAGCAGTTCAACTTCTGTAACACCAGATGTTAGTGACAATGAACCTGATCATTATAGATATTCTGACACCACTGACTCTGATCCAGAGAATGAACCTTTTGATGAAGATCAGCATACACAAATTACAAAAGTCTGAATTTTTTTTTTTTTATCAAGAGGGATAAAACACCATGAAAACAAACTTGAATAAACTGAAATTGGACCTTTTTTTTTTAATGGCAATAGGACATTGTGTCAGATTACCAGTTAATAGGAACAATTCTCTTTTCCTGACCAATCTTGTTTTACCCTATACATCCACAGGGTTTTGACACTTGTTGTCCAGTTGAAAAAAGGTTGTGTAGCTGTGTCATGTATATACCTTTTTGTGTCAAAAGGACATTTAAAATTCAATTAGGATAAATAAAGATGGCACTTTCCCATTTTATTCCAGTTTTATAAAAAGTGGAGACAGACTGATGTGTATACGTAGGAATTTCTCATTTTGTGTTCTGTCACCAACTGAAGTGGCTAAAGAGTTTTGTGACATACAGGTTCACATCCTACCCCTCTGCACTTGTGGCAACAGAGAAGTTTGCAGTTGGCTAAGAGGAGTTTCTCGAGGGTTCCGCTACATTCTCATGCATGTGTTCGGGTCGGGGATGGAGGGAGTGCTCAGAAAGGGATGGGTTTCACGCTGGACTCTGGACCGTATGCCGTCTCCAGCTATTTCCACGCACCTTTCTTTAGCATGCTACAGTTATTAATCTGGACGTTTGAGGAATTGGCCGCTGTCACTGCTTGTTGTTTTGTGCATTTTTTTTTTTTTTAAGCATATTGGTGCTAGAAAAGGCAGCTAGAGGGAGTGAATCTGTATTGGGGTACAGGAATGAACCTTCCACAACTTGTTAAGAATCCACAAATGAAGGGATATAAAAATAACGTGGTCATAGATAAGAAACACAGCAACAATGACTTAACCATATAAATGTGGAGGCTATCAACACAGAATGGGCTTGAAACATTTTAAAAATTGACAATGACTTATTAAATATGTTTTCTCACTTGTAGTGACCGCTCCATCTCCTGTGTAATCAAGGCCAGTGCGAAAAGTCAGATGCTATTAGTACCTACATCAGTCGACTGCATACACTTACGTTATTAGTTTTCAATCATATACCTGCTGTGGATGCTTCATGTGCTGCCTGCAAGCTGCTTTTTTTCTCATTGAATATAAAATATTTTGTAATGCTGCACAGGAAATTTCAATTTGAGATTCTACAGTAAGCGTTTTTTTTCTTTAAAGATTTATGATGCACTTATTCAATCCGATAGCTGTCAGCCGTCCCACCCTTTTGACCTTACACATTCTATTACAATGAGTTTTGCAGTTTTGCACATTTTTTAAATGTCATTAACTGTTAGGGAATTTTACTTGAATACTGAATACATATAATGTTTATATTTAAAAGGACATTATTTGTGTTAAAAAGGAAATTAGAGTTGCAGTAAATTTTCAACACTGCACAAATAATAAGGCATTTACTTCTTCAGTAGAAATTGTCCCACATAATGCTTTTATCGATTTTTATTGAAAGAATAGATTTTTTTTTTTTTTTAATGTGCAGTGTTGAATCATTTCTTCATAGTGCTAGAGTTAGGACTAGGGCTTCAATTTCACTTCTTAAATATCATATATTTGATATGCCCAGACTGCATATGATTTTAAGCAGAATACAACTACGATTGTAAAGCTAATGTGAAGATGTTGTTAAAAAGAAGTCCCCCCGCCCCCGAAATTTGGTGTCTTTCAAATTCTACCCTGACCTTGAAACATTGAAATATCCAGCCAATTGATTTCTTAATGGTGTAAAATCTCATTTTCAATAACTTCTTGGTGCTGAAATTGTTCACTAGCTGTGGTCTGACCCTAGTTAATTTACAAATACGGATTGCATTAGGACCTATTAGAGCAGCATTTTTAGAGTTTGATGGTGAACAGATTAGGCAGAACTTCATCAAAAATATTCTTGGTATATATAATGTTGACATGTTTTCCATACCTCATCAGTTTCATTCAACAAATAAAAAATTTTTAAATTTTTAACAAAGCTCTTAGGATTTACACATTTGTATTGAAACATTGATATACAGAGAACTGATTGCTCACCAGTTAAATTGGGTAAAGTTAGAGACAACTGTTGCTAAGATCTCAGCATTGAAATTTATATGCCACCTTTTCTTTCGTAAAAGCTGAAAATTGTTGACTAAAATGAAAATCAACTATTCATGTTTTGATGATAGTTATTAATACTGTTATTTGTTACACTTTTGGGCACAGTATATATTAAAACATAACTTGTGTTGTTCCGATATGTAACATGGAGGGCCAGGTCATAAATAATGACGTTATAATGGGCTTTTGCACTGTTATTATCTTTCCTTTGGAATGTGAAGGTCTGAATGAGGGTTTTGATTTTGAATGTTTCAATGTTTTTGAGAAGCCTTGCTTACATTTTTATGGTGTAGTCATTGGAAATGGAAAAATGGCATTATATATATATATATTATATATATAAATATATATTATACATACTACTCCCCTTTATTTCAGTTACCATCCCCATAGAATTTGACAAGAATTGCTATGACTGAAAGGTTTTTGAGTCCTAATTAAAACTTTATTTATGACAGTATTCATAATTAGCCTGAAATGCATTCTGTAGGTAATCTCTTTGAGTTTCTGGAATGTTTTCTTACTTAGACTCTTTGGATGTGCAGCCGCTTACATGTCTGAAGTTACTTGAAGGCATCACTTTTAAGAAAGCTTACAATTGGGCCCTGTACCATCACAAGTCCTCTGTGGCTCCTCTTGAACATTTTTTTTGCCATAATTATTAAGGCGTAGTTGAAGAAATAGCATCACCATTCTTTGCTGTGGCACAGGTTATAAACTTAAGTGGAGTTTACCGGCAGCATCAGATGTTTCAGCTTTAAAAAGTAAAAGTAGGGTACAAGTTACATGTTTAGTTCTAGAAAATTTGTGCAATATGTTCATAACGATGGCTGTGGTTGCCACAAAGTGCCTCGTTTACCTTTAAATACTGTCAATGTGTCGTGCATGCGGACGGAGGGGTGGAACTGTGCACCGGAGGGCTCGAACTGCAGTGTCTGGCCCAGCTGCCTTCTACCCTGCCAGTTCAGAAGTTCAATCTGTTTTCATATCGATTATATATACTAAAAAATTTCAGTCTGTTAAACAGCCTCACTCTGATTCAGCCTCTTCAGATACTCTTGTGCTGTGCAGCAGTGGCTCTGTGTGTAAATGCTATGCACTGAGGATACACAAAAAAATACGATGTGTACAGGATAATGCCTCATACCAATCAGATGTCCATTTGTTATTGTGTTTGTTAACAACCCTTTATCTCTTAGTGTTATAAACTCCACTTAAAACTGATTAAAGTCTCATTCTTGTCATTGTGTGGGTGTTTTATTAAATGAGAGTGTAACTTAAATCGCTTAAATCTATTGAAATTTTAAATGATGGGCAGCCAAATGTGATTAAGTTTTCTGTAAGTTTTCTTTTTCCTTGCTGTCCTGCAAAGCCTGCAGTTATAAAAAACATGGGCCTTTGTCAGCTTGGGAGTAGAGTATCCGTCTACTCATGTTTAAGAGAGGCACTTTTTTTAGGGCCTTAGCACTTCATAAATTCTTTCAAGCACATTAAGTAGCATTCTAATCCTGAAAAAGTTCAGGATTCTTGAAAAGTTCTGCCTTTTTTCCCCCCTTTTTCTTTTTCTTTTCTTTTCTTTTCTCTCTCTTCTCTTCCCTTCTTCTTCTTTTTTTTTTTTTCTACTAAGCCAGATGTCTGAAGATAGTTTCCCCAAATGGATTTCAGATTTCAACTTTGTGACTTTTCCATTCTTTGTGATTCTGTAGAGACTGCCGGCAACATATGGGAAGCTTCATCTACTCATTGTGACTTGTGCCATTTACAAGTTGATATTCCAGAGTAGTCTGGAAGACTTTGTGTACTTGAATTAATCTGGTTATTTCTAATGTTCTTCAGAGTTTAAAGACGAAGGCGTATCCTTTCAACAAAGCATAGCAAGACAGTAAGTGAAAGTGTAGCTTGCACCAATGTTTTGAAAATAAAGCAGACCACTTAGGTAACAGCGGAATTTAATGTGATTCAAGTTTACATTTTCTCACGTGACTTTTTTAAAAAATGAACGTGAATAATGTATCATCTAAGCTATGAAAAGTGTGGGTATGCAACAGGTTTATTTTTTTTACTTTTAGGTCTATTAAGCATGGACGAAAACTATACTGGGGTTTTAAATGACTGTGTTTTATAAGAAGATCTTGGTGATGTCTGAAAAATAGGAATTTAATGGCAATTTTGTTTTTATTGCATGTTTTCACTACAGTGTAGTTTGAGCTAGTTTGGTTAAGTGAATGCCATCACCATTTCCATTGAGAATTAAAAAATCACCAGTGTTTAACATGCAGGCTTCTAAAGGCAGACAAAAAAATCAAACCCTTAAATCTAATGAATTTGCTGCTAATGTCCCAACTCTTTTTGTTCTTTTATTCCTGCCAGATAAACTAGCCAGACATCTAAGACTTAGTCTTAAACGACGTAAGTAGAAGTTTTGATTCGGAGTGCCGTTAACTAGCACAGAGAGAAAGGTTTGTGAATGGAACAGTATAATCAGTCTAAACTGGTACAAGGACAGTATTTTAAACTTTTAAAGATGAAATGTTAGGGACTGGTTTTTCTATAGAAGTAGATTGCTGTAGGAAGCCTAATGATTAAGTTGCTTCTCCACTTTGTTGTTGTTGTTGTTGTTGTTGTTAATTTTGGAGCAAGTCTGTTCCTTTATAACCATGATCTTGCTATTTTTCCGTCCTTCAAGAGGGCTTCCTCCTTACAAATGTATTAGAATGTAGGTAGCTAGACTTGGTAAAGTCACGTTGGTTGGCCCAGGCTTTAAAAGCTTGTAATGTGAAGAAGACAGGAAAGGGCAGATAATTTCATTGGTGGTAATAAATACCCTTTGGTTCTTAAGTTAGCTATTTTGAGAATACTTTTCCATAGCAACAACAATAAAATAATCACTCCTAGTTCCCCCATGTGGAGACATGGCCATTATTGATTCTTCAGTGACTATACATTTTTTTCTGTATATTCATATATATATTTTCTTCAATAATAAAATTTGTACTGTGCATACTCTCAAAGCCCATAAGGTTAGTATTTCTGACGTAGACTTACAGTATTCAGTTACATCAGAAAATGAGCAGTGAATTGATTCTTTCTAATGCTACAGATGCAGATTATATGCAGTTACTGAGAGCCCTTTCCAAGTCGGTTGCTTAATTATGAATGTTTAGATACTGTTGGCATCAGGATGATACATGTCTAAGTAAATAAAATAGTTACATTTATTTAGCCTAGACAAGCTTAACATTGCAGATATATCTCCTCAAAAGCCATTTTAAATATTTGCATTTTGGAATTATGTGTTAAATAGTTAAGCGGAATATGTGAGACACTATATGAGTAGTTCACTTCACTGTTACCTTTCAATTTCCCTCCTAGGTTGGAAAAGAGGATGAGCTTTTCAGTTTTTATAGTTCCCAAACAGTTCAATGTAGAGTGAGTTAGTTTAACACCTGCAAAAAAAAAAAAAAAAAAAAAAAAAAAAGCTACCGCTTGTCTGTCAATTGTCTTTAAGTCTCTGTGCTAGTGTGGTTTCCAGCATCTCAGAAATAGTATTTCATGAATGGTTCACCTTTAGTTCTGGAACTTAAACCGTGTTTAGTGTCCTGGGGGCTTAGAACATGCGGCTCTTTTTTTGATAGTCATTTGAGAATTTTGGTGAGAAAGATTTAGCTGCAGGGCAGTACGTCACGTATAAACCAACATACTGATATTTCAAGAACATTTTTACATATGAGTGAGGTCAGCTGCCAGCTTTGAGCATTACCAGATTTTAAAATACAGCCACATATTTTTAAATGAAGTGTTAAGGATTTATGTATATATATTTTTTAATTAAAGATAATGTCTGTCTTGTTGCATGTGGATTCTCCTCTGTTCTTGAAATGGTTAGAGGTTTTGTTTGGAATGGAGCAAGGCTTGTAGTCACGGCTCTACTGATTCAGGTTGTCAACTGTTTAGTGAAATTCTGGAAATGTTTAGGTGTGGCTTTCTGAAGACTGTCATTTATTGGCGTTAATTTATGTGCACCTTTAGTATTTTCTGCCCACCCCATCCAGTCGTCCAAATGATACCCAGTGGTTACAAATGCCCTTTCAGTTTTTACTTTCTCCTGTCATTAAATCGCCCAAATGGGAAGTTTATAAATGCGAGTGTGGATGGGTGGGTGGGTGAATTAAATTTTTGAATGCTAGACTCCCAAGTTCAGAGACTAAATCCTTTGAGGCAAACCGTTCTCACTGGAATCTCATAGTTCATTGTAATGAAAATAATGTTTACCTTGGATGACCTTTGACATACAGGAATGAATCTTGGATATTAATGAACTTGTTAGCATCTGATGTGTGCATTGAGTTATTTTCAAACTTGTGCATTTAACCAAAGTTGGTGTATTGGAAATGTTTATATCAAGTTCCATTTGGCTACTGATGGACATAAAAACAAATGCTTTCCTATGGAGAGTATTTTTTTCTTTAAAAAATTAAAAAAGTTAATTATTTTGAATATTTGGTTTTAAATTTTTTACTCAAGTATTTATCAAGCCCCTTCCTTTTATAAGATGTTTGGAAAATATTAGTGATCAAAACAGACATACCCTCTTTTGCCCTCAGGAGTTTCCACGCCAGGAGAGGAAATAATGTTTTATTAAAATAAAATGTGATCCGTGCTGTGACATAGGAGTTACATGTGATACAGTAATGACCACCAAGCCTCTCATATGCTCCCCTCGACTTCGACCCCCTTGAGCTTGGCTGGGGCCATGGTAACTAGTCAGTTCCAATGAACAGACGGTGAAAGTGAGGTGACACTTCTGAGGAAAGGCATTACAAATTAAGTTCCTCGCACACTCCTTGGGTTCCTTTCTTCCCCTCTGGCAGTGACCAGGGACTGGACACATTTCAGATGGTGCAGCTCTGTCAGCCTAGGTCTTGAGTGACTTTACGGAGCAGAACTTCTTCAAATCAAACATGTTAGACATTAGCATGAGCAAGAAACCGATATTAAGTTAGACCGAGATCTGGGACGACTTGTTGCCATAGCGTAATTAATTATATTCTAACATGCTTTGGAAGGGTCAGAGAAGGAAGAGGGGAAGGGGGATTTAAAATTAAGCCAAACAAAGGGCAATGTCTTAAAACCAACAACATGGTGCAATAAAGAAATTAAATTGCAGGTCAGTCGTTATGGATCACCTGCCAGGCACTGTTTTAGATACCTGAGACCAATGGGCAAACGGCAGATCCCCGTTCCCATGAGGTTTACATCCCAGCGAGGGATGCTAGGTGATAAACAGCGAGCACTTGGCCAGTTATAAGGCAATGCGGGTGGCTGGCTGGGGGATTGTGGAGCGGGGGGTGGGTTCAGGTTTGCAGAAGTGATGAGATTGCAGTGGTGATAGGACAGTCTGGAAAAGCCCTCACTGGGAAGGTGAGGACTGAACAGAGCCCTGAAACCGTGGCGTTAGAATTTTTTCCCATCCTATCAAACAGCAAGATGCACCCCATTATCCTTTATAAAATTTTATTCTCACCTACAACTCTATATTAGTTCCTGGGTTTTTATAAGATCATTATTGGTATATCTATCTAGGGGTAACTTTTGAGAATGACACCCAAAATAATCTAAATCATTCTGTTTTCTAAACTGGTTTGGCAAAATCCATATAAACAATATAGGTTCCTCTTCTTTCTCAGAGTTTAGTTCATTTTAAATTTTTTCTTGTGAAATCTGTATATGTCTCAAAAATACTTGATAACTGCTTTTCAGTAGAAGTTATAGCCTTAAACATTTCTGTAAAGCTGAAAGGAAATGCCATATATGATTTATCAATGGGAAACAAGCTATAAGTTTTGAGTTACTTCAGAAACAAAAGGGGTGAAATTTATGGCCTAGTGCTATATGCTTTAATTCTTAACTCACGAACAAAAGTTTCTTGAAAAACACCAATATCTAAATAGTAAAAGAAACTTTTCTCACAAAGGAGGAAACCGTTCCTTCCCCTACCTCATTTCAAGATCCACAAAATTTAAATTTATGATGATGGGCAAATAGTATAATTGAGTTAATTTGATAAGATAGAGACTTGCAACTTTTTATTTATTGGAGCATCATCTTACGGTATTTGCTGTTGATCGGTTTTCTTCCGTCCGGGCAGGCACCTGGGGCATGAGGTTTTGAAAGAAAATGTAAACTATTAGCTTTTCCTCTTTTCTTAATTTAAAATACAATTCTAAGTGATTTTAAAGACACTTTCCTTTGGAAATTTTGCATTTCGTTTCTATTCTGACTCTGATGAGTTGTTGTTTTTGTGTTTTTTTTTTTTACATTTTATTTTGCTTTAGAAAAAACTTAAGATAGCTGAATAGGTTTCCCCAACATGAGAAAAATGGTCATGTAAGTTTAGAAGAAATATTTGTGTACATCCTTTGGTCTTGGCCTAAAGATTAAACATTATTTACTGGGCATGTCTCTTGAACGTACCTCATTGGAATTTGGAAGAATATTCCAATAGTAATGATAAATAAGCCTCAAACTTAATTTGCAACGAATTAGCCATATTTTTACTCCACTTGAAATACCGGAGACTTGGGGCAAGATTTAGTTATGCTTTTCTATTTAATAATACTCCATTAAATGTGACCTGTAGAGATTACGAAGCTTATCAAAAATATAGTCTATAAAAATACCCTAAGTGTGAGGATGCTTTTTATGTATTAAAACTGAGCTCAAGTAGTCCAAGCAACTGATACTGGGATACATCGTGACCTGTAAGTTAGGAAAAATAACAGATGAGAGTCATGTTTATGCTTCTCTTTTCAATTATAATCATGTTTTTGAAATTACAGATCTCCTACTTTTCCAATCCTTATCTGTAAGGAAGACCAATGTATATAAGTTTTACGGGTGGATGTGAAAATTAGCAACCTATTTCATTTTATTCAATATTTTCATGAAGATATCATTGGCAGGGCAGCTCAACATTTTACATGGTTATCTTCAACAAGGGAACTGTAAGTGTTCTTTAAGTCATTAATTAGCTAATCCTTATTTACTGCGTATAGCCATCACAATTCATATGAATAATGCATGGGCTTCTCAGAATTATTAGTACTGTACATCAAATGAATGTTTGAAAGGGGGAATAACTCTTAGTCTTTGGTAAAAGAGTAGGCATAAATTAAATTTCCCGTTTGCCAGACTCAGCAGACACCGTTTCATGTGTTGAGTTGTCCTTGGAGAAGACTGAGGCCATTGTTTCCATTAACAACAACAAAAAAATCCAATGTTAAAACAAAAATACCACTATAAACATGATCAACTGAGGTAAAATCCCTCCGAGGAGGTACTTGAAAATCTCAAGCAACTTGAATCTTCCTCAAGAAAGTTCAACACAGCTCTCTCAGAAAACCTGGAGATGCATGTCTAAAATTCATAGGAGTTCTGTGATAAGTCACCTACCTAGAGACCAAAATAACAGAGCAGAGAGAAAGGAAGCTGAGGTAAGAAAGGGAGGAAAAGGGAAGAAAAGAGCCCTGGGGGGGAGCTCATGCTAACTCTTAGTTCTGGAGGACTTGTAGGAAAATACTTGGTGCCCGTCTCTTGTGCCCAACACTGTAGTAGACGTTTCCTATGCCTTACCCACCCTTCAAGGTGTGTGGTTTCATCCCAACTTGTCCACAGAAACTGAAAGAGTGTTCAAGCTGCCCAGGCCTCACAGCTAGTAAGTAGGGAACTGGCTTTGAACCCAGGTTCAAATTTTTACCATACTAGGATACCACCTCTTAACTAAAATCAAATTCACAAAGCAAACCAAAAACAAAAGCGTGAACAACCGATCGTAATGGAGTCATGCCTATCCTTTATTACTGACAGAAGAAAAGCAAATTTGAGTACAAGGTTTTAAGTCCTGCAAGATGAACAAAGAAGAGAAATACTTAACCGCTGTTCGCGCCATGAAAGAGAAACAACTCAGTCTTGCAAAGTTCTTGGGAGGTAAGATGGTAAGGTGTGTTTGTATCAAGACTCAGAATGAGAGCAAAGTTCGCTGTTTTGGTCTTAAGTCTGTTGAATGTACTTGTAGCCTATTTTCAACTGAACTTCAAATACACTGTTGTTTAAAGCAGTTGGTTCCCGTTAAGCAGGCCATGTAGCCATCTATCAGGTGCATCTGTATATGCCGCATGCCTGGTATCTAGGTGGAATTATGGTGGTGTGGAGTCAGAGCAGGTCATTTAGATTTCAGACTGGGAAACAGAGTTTACGCAGAGGGCAAAGCAAGCAGAGTGGCTTGTTGTGGGGACAAACCTGGCCGTTGAGGAAGCTGTAAGAAGAGAAAAGCTAGAACAGGGAGAGGGACATGGAGAGGCGTGGAAGACGAAACTTGGAGAAGTAGGTGGGGAACCTTCTGATTCCTCTCAAGCCCATTTCTGCTGTGCACAGCAACTAAACATTTCTGGACCACACACAAAAAAGCAAATACCTAAGAACTCAGACGGATTGTGAAGGAGACTCAGAACTTGGAAAAGCAGCCTCTGTGAGGATGCTTCCCTTCCCTTTTTCTTTCTGTTCCTCTTTTCTCTTACAGGTTTGCGCCAGGGGTCAGCCCCACTTATGGAGATGCACAGCAGTGGAGGTTTACTGTCCAAAGAGCCAGGAGAAGCCTCTCCTGTTGGCCAAAGAGCATGGAGTGGGGGGAATGGGAAAATCCTGAAGAGGGGAGAGCTGGAAAGGCGGACCCTCTCTCCCTGTGTGTGTGACTTTCCACATGTCCTGGGCTCACTCCTGAGCTGCTGTGCACAAGACAGACCCAAGGAACTCTGGAAAAGTCGACAAGAAATGAAAATGAGATCAAAACTACTGTTCGTAGAAAGTGACACAGGATTTGCAATCTGAGCCTAACTGGGTTGATTGCCTGCTTAAACAAACAAAATATTTCTCAGACAATTTTAGTAAGACCCCGAGTTGACACAGCCCAGTATCCAAAATTGCTTAAGTAGGAAGACCAGGATAATGTGACCAATTTCCAAGGAAAATGTCAAGCAAGAGATGCCAGCCTCGAGATAAACCAGATGTTAGAATTATCAGACATAAAAGCAACTGTTATAATTATGGCCCATGAGATGGAAGATAAACACACTTGAACAGAAAGATAGAAGTTCTCAGCAGAGAAATTGTAAAAAAGAATCACATGGAAATTCTATAGCAAAAGATACAATATCTGAACTTAAAAACGACTAGATGGGCAATAGAAAAATGGAAATGAAAGAGTCAGCAAACTTGAAAGTAAATTAGTAAGTGTCCAACTTTAATGATGCCTTTAAAGTCTTAAAGGTGGATGAGGCTTTGAAAAGCAAAATGTATCTGACTGTAATTAGCTACAGGGAGCCCCAATAAGGTATTAATCCGAGTACATTCTTGTGGCTTCCTGAGATACATACGAAGAAATTCCTGCTGTTTGTCAATTACGTTGAGTAAGGAATTCGCATTATCATAGGCCCAACTGTAATGATTATGCAAGTGTTCTACAGCGTCTTACACAGGCTTACTATGTAGAAAACATGTCACACATGTTCTGCGACTTACAATGTCCAAGGTGATGCATGCATTGACAAAGAAAGGCTTCCTAATCGGCTCCATTAAGTTGTGTACCTGCAGTCAAAGCAGTTTTGAAACATAGGAGTGTCATCACTAGGTAATTGCCAAGCTCATCATCAGAGTCAGCGCCTGGGAAATTGATTGGCTCGCCTGCTCATGTTAACTCTTTGATTCAGCTTTTGTAATAGGACCTCTCCCTAAATATAGATGTTATTACAGTGATGCTGTATGAAAATTGACCTATCTTGTAGGCACAATACATGCTTTTCAATTTTATAACAAAAAAAAAATGCTGTTAGTACTTAGGAATCTGTTATGAGAAATCATTAAGGTGAATTTGGAGTAAGATTGAACTGGTATATTATGTTTGGAAAAATGACTTCCTGCTGAAGGAAGAGAATTTCAAGGCTTTAGAATACCTCCCATTGTTACATTAGCACCGTATTGCTCTTAAGAGGTAGCGTAAATTCTTGTAATGCTGGTGATAATTCTGGATTTAAGAGTTTAACAAGTGTTGCCATTTAATTCTTATATGATAGGAAGCACAGTTATATCCATCTTATGCATGAGGAATCGAGGTATAGAAACGTTCAGTAACCTAGAAAAACTAGCCTAGAAAAACTAGTAAGTGGCAGAACCAGGAATGAAGTTCAGGTCAGCCTGATCGCCAAGCCTAAGCCACTAACCACGTGTTACATATGTTACTTCCTATAGCAACTAAAGGAGAAATTTCATGTTTCGTTTTTTTTTTTTTTTAAAGTTTATTTTGTGTGTGAGAGAGAACGAGCATGAGCAGGGGAGGGGCAAAGAGAGAGGGAGAGAATCCCAAGCAGGCTCCACACTGTCAGCGCAGAGCCTGATGCAGGGCTTGATCCCACGAACCACGAGATTACGACCTGAGCAGAAACCAAGAGTCGAATGCTTGACCGACTGAGCCACCCAGGTGCCGCTCAGGTTATTTTAAAAGGGCATAGCCTTCAAGCCGCAAAGGGTAGAATAGTAGTCAAAGCAGTGGTTCTCGCGTTTTTTGGTCTCAGGATTCTTCTATTTTGGCCGCAAAGAGGGTTTATTAAAAATATGGAACGCTTCACGAATTTGCGTGTCATCCTTGTGCAGGGGCCATGCTGATCTTTCTGTATCGTTCCAATTTTAGTATATGTGTTGCCAAAGCGAGCACAGTCTCAGGATTCTTTTAAACTCCTGAAATTTCTTGAGGACCTCAAAGAGCTTTTGTTTATGTGGGTTATTTATACTTACTGATATTTTCCTCTATTCGAAATTAAATCCGAGACATTATTACCTGAGAAATATTAATTAAAAATAACAATAAACTCAGTACGTATTAACATAAATAACATTTTTTAATGAAGATAATTATGCTTTCCAAAACAAAACTTTGGTGATGAGGATGGCTTCTTTGAAAAGAAAATACATTTCTTCCCCAAGTATCTATTAATGCTTGGCTTAATAGAAAACAGCTGGATTTTCACATATGCTTCTGCATTTAATCAGTTGTGATATGTTGTTTTGGTTGTAGTATATAAAGAAAATAGAGCTTCTGTACCCAGATATGTAGTTAGAAAGGGAGAAGTATTTTAAGAGCCTTTTCAGGTAGTTGTAGGTATTCTTACCTGATAATCATCAAACTCAAGTTGTCATTTTTAAAAAGGTTGTTGCAGTGTGGGATTGGGAAACCTCATCGAACTTTTGTGCTCTGTTTAATTCAAACCTGTTGCTTTATCTTGTTCTTTGAATGGTCTTTTACCCATGTATAATTTTGTAACATCATGCATGGATTATTTGGAACATATTGGCTCACTGATTTGTATAGATCTTCCAAATGTGGGCACATTTCATTGTAAATGTAAAAAAGGGAAAAGCACATATGCTAATATCATCTTGAGCTCAGCAGAAAAGTCTTTAAATACTGGGAAGCTACCAAGTTCATAGTAGCAGAAACAAGTTATTTAAAATATTTATTTTTACTTGAAAGCTTGAATTTTATCACCGAAAATACATACTGTTAATTGTTTTTCCAAAAGGGTCTCGGTATCCCACTGGGGCCATAGGCCACACTTTGAGGGTCACTGGCGTAAGAGCTTAGATTGGGGAGAAGCAAGTTGGAAAACATTTGTCTAAAGGTCCAAACAAATTAATTTTCAGGGTGCTGAAGGAACTTGAAGACGAGGTCTCAGAATCACTAGCAGTGGGGGAATGGGAGAGAGTTCAGACATGTAGGAATGAGAAAAGACTGCCTTGCCTCTCCAGAGGGATGTATTCTGGGTAACTCTGATTCCCAGAAAAAGACTATGGGATATTCCGTAGCAGGTAGCTTAAGATTACAAAATAATTCTGTGATTGCCAGATGTGGTGAAGGCTAGGAGGTCATCTCAAATATCGTTTTTTCTTTCTGATCATGTGACACAATGTGTCACATGGTATATACACTGAGCTATTTGAATAACTACATAAAGACAGTTGAAGAGTAATTTGTGTGGGTACTGCTTGTACAAAATGGCACATGTTGCTTTTGATCAGAAAATCAAACATAAAGAAATTATACATAATATAATTTCTCATAAAAGAAAATTTATAGAATACCTACCATATGCAAAATGTGGTGTTGGGAAAATGGCAGCTCTGAGGGGCACATATGAGGAAGTAGCATGGCATTATGGGAAGATCATAGCATTAGGAGTCGGGACACTT
This sequence comes from Herpailurus yagouaroundi, assembly GCF_014898765.1. Lineage (NCBI taxonomy): Eukaryota > Metazoa > Chordata > Mammalia > Carnivora > Felidae > Herpailurus > Herpailurus yagouaroundi. Next base: position 7,432,168 of record NW_024412442.1, read on the forward strand.
GAAAATGTGTTCATCCTGGTTTTCCACCAACTCAGTGGCTGCCCTTGGGCAAGTGACTTCGATTCTAGACCTACGCTTGATATCTGTCATATTAAAGAAGTTAAGGCCTCTGAAAGGGATGGAGTTGTGCTCTCTTATGCCATGGAGCGTAACCAGAGTTGACAAATGGGATTTTGGAGATGTCAGTTTGCCTTACGGTGGCTAACTTCCTATCTCCGTGAGGTCCATTACTGAAGCCACTAGCCTCACATGGCTATTGAGCACTCAAACTAGGACTAGTCTAAATTGCGATTTGCTCTCAGTGTAAGTTACACACCAGATTTTGAAGACTTCATATGAAAAATAGAATGTAAAATATCCCATCAGTAATTTTCATATTAATTTCATGTTACAAAAGATAAGTTTTGGATGCATTGGGCTATGTTAAAGTATTAAATTAATTTCATCGGTATTTTTAAAAAATACCTGGCTACTAGAGAGCTTAAAATTACATAGATGGCTCACGTTATATTTCTTTTAGACAGTGCTGTTCTAGCTAACAGAGTTTCCAACAAAAGAACAGTAACTTGAAGAAGAACATAAATTTACGTTTAATTTTACTTTTTGAGGTTTGCAAGCAGAACCCGGGTCACAGTTTTGAGAAGACAGCCTCACAGAAGACTGCGTGTGCTATGCAGCTGGGCTATACTGGGTTCTCCATCTGCACTTGGGTGAGTGCTAAGGTTCTTTCAGCTCTGCTCCCAGGATTTGTCAGTGATAGTAGGTGAGGGAAACGGCCCAAAGGAATGCCTGACGTAGGACACGGGGGACTTTCCTCCGTTCCCGGATTCAAGCAGAGAATGTTCAGTGTGTACTAATTGAGTGAATGAGAGCGTACAAAATGCGCGTGGGTATTTCAGGTAAAATGGATGATGGTTTAAGACTCAGGCTTTACATCAGCTCATTGCCAGCATTTTCTAGCTCTGTGGCCTTCCTTACCTATCCATTCGGTGCCCCAAGGTCTTGGTCTGTAAAATGCAGGGTCCGCAGGTGCAACTTTTCAGAGCATGCACTAGATTTCCCTGGACATGCGGCGAGCTACAAAACTTACTCTGCAGTGCTCTTGTGTGAGTCACAGCTTACGAGAGAAAACTACACACAACGACAAACCCTTTGTAAAACACTTTGCCTGTGAAGTTGGTAAGCGTGTTCTCACTTCCTTGTGTCCCCTAACCATCTGTGCAGCATGATTCTGAAAGGGCTCCACAGGGCTCGTCACTGAAGCAGACCTGCCGGGAGGCCCTTAACCACCCCATCTCCCCATCTCCTGGTGGGAGGTCCACTTGTGGGGAAGTGGACCCCTTAGGTGCAAAGAGAGCAGAGGCGCTCTCTCTCCAGTCCTGCACCTCCCATGCAGACCCGCCCCTGCCTGTCAAGTGTTGATCTCATGTGCCTGCCGTCTGACCCTTAGGATTCTGCAGCGGAGGCCTGGGTGATGAGTAGCGATTATTTTTGTAACCCAGGACTGCCCGCAATCACATCCTCCTTCCCTCCCCTCCACCCAGCTCTCTCCCCTTCCCCAAACCTTCTCCATCTGCCCATTCTGTCCCTCTCACCTTCCCCCCTTCTCTCCCTCAGACCTCCCTTGGCCTGATCTTTTACTGGAGAACCAAAGGCTCCCAACTTCTGTCCTTCTATCATCACCCAGCCCTCTCCCTCCTTCAGTCTGCCTCCCTGAGATGCAAAATGAAAAGTACTCTTCCTCTTGCTGAAGGCAGAATTTTCTACCATGTTCTTAGTCCTCTCTTCCCCAGGACCTAGACCATGTTTTATTGAATTACCTCTTTTTCATCTTGTTTTTTGACATTTCGATCTCCTTTGGTCATTTCTTAAAGAGTTTATTAAATATTCTTTTAAATATTCTTAAATCTTTTTTTTTTTTGCAAAGGAAGAAAAAAACCTTCCCTACCTTGCATTCTGTTTAGGTATCACTCTCCTCTATTTTTTTTTTTTATCAATTTTTAATTTTTTACTGAAGTATAGTTGATACACAATGTTACATTAGCTTCAGGTGTATAACATAGTGATTTGACATCTCTTTTTTATTTTTGATTTATTTATTTATTTAATTTTTTTTTTTCAACATTTATTTATTTTTGGGACAGAGAGAGACAGAGCATGAACGGGCGAGGGGCAGAGAGAGAGGGAGACACAGAATCCGAAACAGGCTCCAGGCTCTGAGCCATCAGCCCAGAGCCTGACGCGGGGCTCGAACTCATGGACCGCAAGATCGTGACCTGGCTGAAGTCGGACGCTTAACCGACTGCGCCACCCAGGCGCCCCGACATCTCTTTTTTAAAAAGCTTGTTTTATTTATTTATTTATTTATTTATTTATTTATTTATTTATTTATTTATTTATTT
>NW_024412442.1:7434579-7439532 GCF_014898765.1 Herpailurus yagouaroundi
TTTATTTATTTATTTATTTATTTATTTATTTATTTATTTATTTATTTTGAGAGACAGAAAGAGAGAGAGGGGGAGCACGTGAGCAGGGGAGGAGCAGAGAGAGAGGGAGAGAATCCCAAGCAGGCATCCCTGAGGTGGGGCTCGATCCCACAACCGGTGAGATCATGACCTGGGCCAAAATCAAGAGTCTGAGGCTTAACCAATGGGGTCACCCAGGCACCCGGTGATTCGATATCTCTATACATCACGCTATGTTCACCACAAGTGTGGTTACCATCTGTCACCACACAATGCTATTACAGTACCGTTAGCCAGAGTCCCTGTGCTGTGCCTTTTCTTCTCATGACTTATTCATTCCATAACCGAAAGCCTGTATCTCCCACTTCCCTTCATCCTTTTTGTCCATCCCCCTCTCCTCTGTCTTTCTAAAATCAAGTTAAAAAAAAATTTACCCTTGTCTCAACTTCCTCACATCTCATTCACTCATTTTCCTATTTATAACATTTACCATATTAATTTAGTTACAAATGCATTCAAGAATCACATGTAGAATAATATGTCTATTTAGAGATATTTTAGACCTCATCAAGTTATCAATCAAGTATAGTAGTGGAATATACACATTTTCAGATATTTAGGGATTCAGAATCTTTATCTCCTATGCAACTTTCCTGGCAAGGTATGGGAGAATATGTTCTATGAAAATGCAGAAGTAAACCAAGAAACAGGAAGACACAGGATCTGGGAAAGGGGAGGGAGGGCAGCAAAGGGAAGTCCTAAAAATAAAAGCTACATAGCAGGCCTAGAGAAAAACCAGTCCAGATTGAATCAGAAATGTGGAGTCCTCAGGGAGGACTCAGGTCTCCAGGAGGGAAAAAATGGAACCAGTGTGTTTGAGTGCTGCAAAAAGTTATCAGTAGGTAGGTGACAGAGATGCTGGAGAATTTTGTAAAAAAAATATGTCAGAGTGTCAGAGGCACGTTAGAGTGTCAAGCAAATGAAAACATGGGGTAATTATCAACTCCAGGAAAAATGAAATGTTAAGTAAGATAGGATCTATGCTTACAAATGACTGTCAGTTTCCTCAGAAGCATTACTATACATTATTAAAGTGTAAACACCGATTAATGATTTCACCAAAAATCGCTGAGATGTTGGTTGGGTGGTGTGGTGGGGTAGAGAGGTGAGTTGTGCAAGAGCTGAGTCTTTCTCCGCCATCATTAGGAAGTCACCAGCTAATACCTAACACCTGATATCAATGAATAAAGAGGTAGAACTATGATGTGGAGTTCAATATGTAGAGACAGATTAACAAGAAAAGGTGAGGGTCCAATTGAGACATTGTCTCTGGAGACTGTAGTCATGGAGAGGGGCAAAGGTAGGAATCTGGTTTTTTTATGATAAACTTTTGAGTATTGTTTGAGATTTAAAATTATGCACGTGTTATTTTCATACATAATATTTAAAATTTAGGGGTAAGATTTTGATGTCACTGTTCTCCAGGATTCAAAACCTCTCCCTCTTCCTTTCTCCTATACCAACAGCCTTCCTTGGTGATTTCTTCTATTTCATGATATTCACTGGTATTAGTACTCCACAGCTTATAGCTGGCTGTACCCCAAAGGCACAGCTTCCCCTGTAGTCTTCTCTAATGGGAGGTGATTTTTTTTATTAAAAAAACCTCACTTCTTTAAATTTAAGTTAGTTAACATACAGTGTAGTATTGGTTTCGGGAGTAGAACCCAGTGATTCATTATTTACATACAACACCCAGTGCCCATCCCAACAAGTGCCGTCCTCAATGACCATCACCCGTTTAGCCCATCCCCCCCCACCTCCCCTCCAGCACCCGTCAGTTTGTTCTCTGTATTTAAGAGTCTCTTATGGTTTGCCTCCCTCTCTGTTTTTATCTTGTTTATTCCTTCCCTTCCCCTATGTTCATCTGTTGCATTTCTTTTTTCTAATGTTTATTTATCTTGAGATGGGGGGAGGGGCCGAGAGAGAGAATCTCAAGCAGGCTCCCCCGCTTGGAGCAGAGAAGCCTGACACGGGGCTCAAACCCACAAAGTGCAAGATCATGACCTGAGCTGAAATCAAGAGTCGGATGCCTATCCGACTGAGCTGCTTGGGCGCCCCTCATCTGTTTTGTTTCTTAAATCCCACGTATGAGTGAAATCATATAATATTTGTCTTTCTCTGACTTATTTCACTTAGTATAATACACTCTAGTTCCATCCACGTTGTTGCAAACGGCAAGATTTCACTCTTTTCCATTGCTGAATAATATTCTATTGTGTGTGTATGTAAGGTGGAAGCTGATTTTACCTTTCCTTTCCTTTTGTAAGATTTTGTAGGGGTGGGATGATGGGATAGGGATCTTGCTCCTCATTGTTACCTCTTGTCCGGAAAACCAAAAAACAAGAACGTGTGCACGCATGCGCGCGCGCACACACACACACACACACACACACACACACACACGTGTCCATCTCCTCTGAAGTTTATACCGTTAGATTTTCCAATCCGAACCCCTTCATGGTGCAATTTCCTGGTCATCTACTCTTCTTCCCTGAGGACTACAGTATGTTGCTTACTGTTTCCCCCATCCCTTAATCCTGCCGTGATTTCTGGTAGGTTTTCTATGCAACAGTTCCCAGACCCAATCACTTCTATCCGTTGTTTTCTCCCCTCTGCCTCAACCAGCAGCTCCCATTACCATCCTGGTAGTTCTAATTGTCAGTCACCCGGATCTCTGGTTTTGAGCCTCCTACCCTGTATGACTCCGATATTTGCACTCACTTTGTCTTGTACCACCACTGTTGACCCTCCCACTTTTTTTTATTATTAATTTCTCCCCTTATATCCTTACATATGTTCATACCCATTTCATGGTTCTTCATTATAATCATTCTTTTGTAGCACATTCTTGATTCCTTTGACACTTTCTTTCTCAGTCATGTGCCTGGCAAATTCCAATCTATCTGTCTATGTGTTGGCAGCTGAACATCAAAGGGTAGAACACAACTGCGCTTTCTGGTTTCACTCTGCATTGACTGCCACCACTGAAACATTCCCACCAGTCGGCAGTCCTATTTTTTCCTGGCAAATTTACTTTCTCATTCTCCAAGGTGACTACTTCATATCTTCTCACTCTTCAGACCTCCATAACCTTGATTGATGACCTAAACTTCTATTTTATGGACGGCATTTAAGTAATTTCATGCTAGTGCTCATATTCCTACCACAGAATCGAATAACCTCCTAGAATCAGTACCCATGCTCTCGGATTCTTTTCTTGGTTACAACGAAAGGGAAAACTTAGTTCATTTCAAAGACCAAGTTCTTCATATTGGCCCAAATGCTATCTCTTCTAGTGGTCACAAACTTTTTTTTCAATCATCTCATCTCTTTGTTCAGCAACTTTTCCACTGTACTTGATGGATTGTTCCCATTAGCACACAAACAAGCTTGGGTATTTCTTCCAGGTAAACTCTCCAATCCTTAGCATAGCCTACAAAGACGTCCATGGTCTGGCTGCTCTTATCTTTCCATTTTCGTCTTCCCACATCCTACTTTCCAGTCACCCTAGACAACTGGCTATTTGCCAAGGAACCCTTCTGCTGTATACGTCCAGGTGTCTGATTACATTCAGTGTACAAAACTCAGGGAGATATGACCCAGAACCAGGAGAAAAATCAACCAATTACCCACTCATGATAAAAAGCCTCAGCAAACTAGGAGTAGAGGGGAACATTTTCAACTTGATAAAGATCATCTACAAAAAACCAAAGCTGACATCATCCCTACTGGTGAGAAACTAGGAGCTTTCCTGCTAAGATCAGGGATAAGGTAAGAATGGGCCCTCTCACTCCTCGTTTTCAACATCATACTGGAAGTCCTAGCTAATGCAATAAGGTAAAAACAAACAAACAAACAAACAAATAAATGGTATAGAGTTTGGGAAGGAAGAAATAGAACTGTCTTTGTTTGCAGATGACGTGACTGTCTATGTAGAAAATCCAAAAGAATCAACAAAAACCTCCTGGAACTAATACCTGATTATAGCAAGTTTGCAGGATACAAGTTTAATATAAAAAGCCAATCGCTTTCCTGTATGCCAGCAATGAGCCAGTGGAATTGAAGCAAATACACAATACAATTTACATTAACAACACCCACCCCCAAAGTGAAATACTTACATATAAATCTTAAAAACATAGTAAAAAGATCAGTATAAGGAACATTATAAACTTGACTAAGGAAATCAAAGAAGAACTACATTATTGGGGAAATTTTCCATTTTTAAAGATAAGGAGACTCAATATTGTTAACATGTCTACCTAGTCAATGCAATCCTAATCAATATCTCAATTTGTGGATATGGACAAAATGATTCTAAAATATATGTGGAGAAGCAAAACACCCAGAATAACCAACACAAAATTGAAGGAAAAGAACAAAATCAGAGGACTGACACTCTCCCACTTCAAGACTCACTATAAATTTGCAGGAATGAAGACAGTATACTCTTGGTGGAAAAATAAACAAATATATCAGTAAAACAGGATTAGAGAACCCAGAAATAGACCTCTGTGAATATAATCAACTGATCTTTGACAAGGATAGAAAGGCAATATGATGGAAAAAAGTCTTTTTTTTTTCTAGGTTTATTTTTTTTTTTCAACGTTTTTATTTATTTTTGGGACAGAGAGAGACAGAGCATGAACGGGGGAGGGGCAGAGAGAGAGGGAGACACAGAATCGGAAACAGGCTCCAGGCTCTGAGCCATCAGCCCAGAGCCTCACGCGGGGCTCGAACTCACGGACCGCGAGATCGTGACCTGGCTGAAGTCAGACACTTAACCGACTGCGCCACCCAGGCGCCCCAGGTTTATTTTTATTTATCTGAGAGAGAGAGAGAGAGAGAGAGAGAGAGAGAGCAAACAGGGGAGGG
>NW_024412442.1:7439632-7528355 GCF_014898765.1 Herpailurus yagouaroundi
AGAGAGAGAGAGAGAGAGAGACAGAATCCCAAGCAGTCTCCACAGTGTCAGCACAGAGTCTGATGTGGGGCTCAAACTCAAGAACCGTGAGATCATGACCTAAGCCCAAACCAAGAGTTGGACGCTTAACCGACTGAGCCACCCAGGCACCACAAAATAGTCTTTCCAACAACTGGTGCTGAACCACTGGACATCCACGTGCAAAAACAGAGTCTAACTACATACCTCACACCCATCACAAAAATTAACTGAAAGTAGTTCAGAGACCTAAATGGAAAATGTAAAAGTGTAAAACTCTTGGACAATAACATAAGAAGAAATCTAGATGATCTTGGGTGCGGTGATAACTTTTTAGATACAACACCAAAAGCGCAATCCACGAAAAAAAAAAAACGTTTGATAAGCTGGACGTCATTCAAACTAAAGCCTCTGCTCTGCGAAAAACACTGTCAAGAGAATGGGAAATCGAGCCACACACTGAGAGAAAATATTTGCAAAAGTCACATTGGATCAAGAACTATTATTCAAAATCCACAGACACATACAAAAAAATTAGAGAACAAGAACAAAAATAAATAAACAAGTGGCAAGAGATCCAAATAGGCACCTCACCAAACAAGATACTCAGATGGCAGGGGACAAGCTGTTCCACATTCTGTGTCTCCAAGGAACTGCAAACTAAAACCACAGTGAGATACCCCCACACGCTTATTACAGAGGGGAAAATCCAAAACACTGAGAGCACGAAATGCTGGTGAGGATGGAGACCAGTGGGAGCTCTCATGCACTGCTGGTGGGAATGCAAAATGGTGCCGCCACTTTGGAAGACAGTTGGGTGGTGTTTTACAAAGCTAACTATAGTCTTACCGTATGATCTAGCGATCGGGCTCCTTGGGATTTACCCAAAGGAGTTGACAACTTATACCTGCACAGAAACCTGCACACAAATGTGTATAGCAGTTTTACTTATAATTGCCCAAACTTGGAGGCAACCAAGATGTCCTTCAGTAGGTGAATGGGCAGATAAACTGTGGTCCATCAGACGATAGAATATTATTCAACGCTAAAAAGAAATGAAATATACAACCCTGAAAAGACCTGGAAGAACCTTAAACATTATTACTAAGTGAAAGAAGCCAATCTGAAAACGCCATATATTCCAATTATATGACATTCTGGGAAAGGAACAATATGGAGGCAGTTACAGGATCAGTGGTTGCCAGGAGTTAAGGGGGAAGGAGGAATGGATGGGTGAAGCAAAGAAAATTTTAGGGCAGTGAAACTATTTTGTATGATGCTGTAACGACAGTTGTATGTCATTACACATTTGTCAAAACCCATAGAATGTGAACACACTGAGTGATCTCTAATTTAAACTGTGGACTTTGGATGACAATGACATATCAGTGTAGGTTCATTGGGTGTAACAAAATTTCCACCCTGGCCTAGGAGGAGTGGAGGAGACTATGCATTTGTTGAGGCAGGGGGTGTAGGAGCACATTCCATTAAATTTTGCTGTGAACCTAGAACTACTTAAAAAAAAAAAAAAAAAGACTATGGGGCACCTGGGTGGCTCAGTAGGTTAAGCGTCTGACTTCGGCTCAGGTTATGATGTCACGGTTCGTGGGCTTGAGCTCTGCAAGGGCTCTGTGCTGACAGCTCAGAGCCTACAGCCTGCTTTGGGTTCTGTCTCCCTCTCTCTCTGCCCCTCTCCCACTCATGCTCTGTCTGTCTGTCTGTCTGTCTGTCTCTCTCAGAAAAATAAGATTGAAAAAAAAATTTTTAAAGGCTATTAAAAAAAAAAATCAACCAAGAGAACTAGGCCCAGCAATAATAGTTAATAAAGTTAATAGAAAATAATCCTAAGGGGTGCCTGGGTGGCTTGGTTGGTTAAGCATCCAACTCTTGATTTTGGCACAGGTCATGATCTCACGCTTCGTGGGTTTGAGCCTGAGTCGGGCTCTGCACTGACAGCATAGAGCCTGCTTGGGATTCTCTTATCTCTCTCTGTCTTTGCCTCTCCCTCGCTCATGCTCTGTCTCTCTCTCTCTCTCTCTCTCTCTGTCTCTCTCTCTCAAAATAAATAAATAAACATTAAAAAATGGAAGAAAGAAAATAATTTTAAAATAGTTTCTATAACTGTTATCATGTGTTAAATAATGTAAAAGAGAATACGATTGTCAAATTGGTAACTGATTTTTAAATACAGAGCAAACAACACAATGTAAACTTAAACACAAGGACTATTATGAAGGATAAAGAGGGAAAGAGGAGCATTTCTTAATGTAAGAGAGGCCAATTCATCAAGAAGCCATAATTGCTTTAAATGTGTATAAATGTAATAACAGAGCTTCAAATATATGAAACAAAAGCCAGTGGCATTGAAAGGAGAAATAGAGAAATCCACACTTATAGTGGCAATTGAATCTGGAAATATGACCTAAACTGTAAGCAGGCAAAAATAATTTAATTTTGATTTATTTTGAGTGGTTATTCCATTCACATGGCTGAAAATCAGAGGTGAAAAGCACATAGTGTATATGGTATATACAGCATAAAGATATGGTGAAAAATCTCGCCACCTTGTTACTCGCTCCTTAGCCAGTTTTCCTTGGAGGTAACACTGTTACCAATTCTTCTGTATTGCCTAAAGATATTTTATCCATATATAAAACGTTTATGTACCCACTTTTCCCCTTTTCTATACAAATAGTAGCACACGGTACTATTTCAGAATTTTCAGAATTTTGGGGGGTACCATTTAATAATATTTTTGATTCCATTATTGGTACACAAAACCCCAGATTAGGTAAGCTTTAGGGCATGGCACTTTGTCTGTAGTTCTATGGATTCTTTTTGTATTCAATTGTGTGTGCCATGGCTTGAAATTCTTCAGAAAGTTTCAAGCCCCATTGAGATTGCATGAGAATTTTTTTTTTTTAATTATTGGGATGTAATTCACATACCATAAAATTTACCCTTTCCTTTTTGTTTTTATTTTTTCAATTTTAATTTTTATTTATTCACTTTTTTTTTTTTTTTTTTTTTGAGAGAGCGCGCACACGTGTGCAAGCAAGGGAGGAGCAGAAGAAGGAGAGACAGAATCCCAGACAGGCTCCAAGCCCAGTGCAGAGCCTGATGTGGGGCTCGAACTCATGACTGTGAGACCATGACCTGAGCTGAAATCAAGAGGCAGTCGCTTAACCAACTGAGGCACCCAGGTGCCCCACACACTTTCAAAGTATGCACTTTAAGTGGTTTTTAATGTATTTATTAAAGTTGTGCGAACATCACCACTTCCTTATTCCAAAGCATTTCCATTACCTGTATCCATTAGGAGTCACCCCGTTTCCCCTAACACATCTGCTGACTCTATAGATATGTGCAGTGGACATTTTATAGAAATGAACTCATATAATATGTGGTCTTTTGTGTCTGGCTTCTTTCACGTAGCGTACTGTTTTCCAGTTTCATCCATGTTATACTTCACTCCTTTTTGCGGTTGAATAATACACCACTTTTCATTTGCATTAGAATTTTAAACATCCTTGCTAACAATGTGTAATTGAAGTGGTACAGGATGAGGTGGTGTGGTCTCGTACACATTAAAACATAAGTCCTTTTTAGGTTGTGAATTTGAAAAGGTCTATTTTTAACACATTTTACAAGAATATTCAGATATGAATGAAGCACATTTCGGAGAATCAGGAAGCTGTGCCTGTTGCCACAGACTTTTGGCAAAGATGGTAACTTATGTGTAGGTTTCTGAAGCTTTTCTCAGAATTGGAAATGACCAAAAGACATTAAAGGAACAAAAACAAAATGCCCCCGGCTAATTTGTGTGGAAACCAGGGAATGATGCCAACCACACTGCATGAAATTCAAGGTATATCTATTAAGTCCAGTGCAGTGGGACCAGATGGAAGTCACAGAGGAGGAAGGAAATTCTTCAGGTTCTATCAGCATCCCCTTAAGTCACTGATCGAGGCTGACGTAGGGTGGGAGACAAGGCTAAATTAAGAATATGACACATGGCTTACAGCAATGAAAAGCAGGTTGGGGATTTTCTCTGATCCATTGTCTCAGTGACGTCGGGTTTCACATAGAGACAGATAAGGACTTTCCCAAGCAGGAGGGCCATGAATGTTACTTTCTCGTCAAGAGGATGGGACACTGTTCCAAATGAGTGGATGTACCAAGAGTAGCTACCAAGCCAAACAGTAAACTGACGTGGAAAATGGCCTTCCTATGACAGGGAATGAAATATGGAAGTCAACCAACAAAGACCCCACCCCAATGTGACCTGGGGCAGACTTTGGCCTCAGTTCTTTCTGGCCTTCTGTAGACTTCTTTTGGAATGGTTATGAGAACATATATCATCGACCCTCCAGCTGATGTTTAAGGGGAGGTTTAAGGGGTGCCCAGGAACAGTGAGGAGACTCAAGGCGAGTCCATGTACGTTATTTGGGGGCAAATATTGGATTTGTCCATGTACATTTGTCCATGTACATTTCCGCATGTACATTATTTGGGGGCAAATATTGGATCTGGTATTTACCTCCATGTTTGTAAGTATGTCAGTACACAATCTCTTTATTTTTTCATTTTAGAGCTTATATTGACCTCCTATTTTGGTAGATGCTGTTTAGCACACATGTCCTCCAAACACCAATTCTGATGCTTTTCCAGTCCTCCTGGTTATACCACAGGTTTTAGTTAAATCACTATGAAGTATTCATATCACTGGACTCAATAAACACTGCCCTCTGCCTTGCCAAGCAGCATACTGATTGCTTCTTACACGACTTTTGTTTTTCCTGTAGTTAGTAATTGCCTGATTTATTTCACTTGCCCATTTCCTTGTACCTTGTACTTTTGCTAATATTTCTCCTTCCTTTCAATATAATGTTCCACAGAGTCAAATTCACCTGTAACCTATCCATTTCATTGATTTTCCCCGAGACATTCCATTGATCTTCATGGGTTGTCCTCTAGTGGAGATGTCTTTCCGCATATCAGGTGTCCATCCATATGGACAAGCATGACATCCCAAATCCCAAAGCTCCCCGTGCGCCTGCACAACACCAGACGCCTCTGCTTCTGGCATCTTTTCAGGGTTTGACCTCGTTCTCGTCAGTACCTCTCGTGGCACACACTGAAGTGTCACATTTCACTGCTCTGACAGGTGCTAACCGTCCCGCCCTATCTTTTCTGTTCTTCATATTTTTGTGGTCTACAGACATTTCCAGGATTCATTATGGTTGGAATCTGTGAATCTGTGTTTCTGTTCTCATTTTTCTTGTTCGGTGCAGATTTCTAAGAGGAAAGGTGTGCAGAAGGATCTTTACGTTGCCATTTTACACAGAGGTCAACCACTCTGTCTTCTTCAAACACCTTCTTACTTTGCTCCTGTGACTCTAGTGTGTGGGTTCTTCTCTTCCCTCTTTCTGTCCTACAACACGTCTGAATTTGGGAGTCCCTCAGGCTGTGGTGTGTGGCTACCTACTCATCTCTATCTCTCTACCCACGATTCTCTAATCCATCCATGTGATGATAAATACCTTCTGTGTCCTGAGGACTCCCCAACTTTTAATTTCATCCAAGATTTCCCTGTAAAGACCTGATCTTGTCTATTTTTCAAATGCATCACAAACTAACCATGTCTCAAACTGAACTCCTGATTCTCAGCGCTAAAGCTGTTCTGCTGCTGGGCTTTCGCATCTCAATTACAGTGGTGCCATCCACCCGGTTGCTTGAGCCTAGAGCCTGGCAATTTCTTCCTCTTGTTTGTTTTTATTTTAGAGAGAAAGCATGTGTGTGAGTGGGGGAGAGGGGCAGAGGGGGAGGGGGAGAGAGAGAGAGAATCTTAAGGAGGCTCCATGCTTAGTGCATAGCCTGACTTGAGGCTTAATCCCATGACCCTGGGATCATGACCTGAGCCAAAATCAAGAGTTGGACGCTCAACTGAGTGAACCACCCTGGCACCCCTCTTCCTTTTGTTTAACAAACCTCTCTGCACCCCCATTTAACCCCAGTTCACTTAATCCAAAATTCCAATTCCAAAATATATCTTGAATCCTTTTGCCATACTCTAAACTACTATAATTTCTTATTCGGATCACTGACTTTGCAGCCTAACAGACTTCCTGCTTCGACTACTTGGCTTTCCACCCCATGCTTCCCAGCAGCAGCCACAACGGATTTAAAGCATCAGTCAGATCACGCACTCCTTTCCTTGGAGTTCCTAGTGAATTCTCGTAGCATCTCCAAGAACACCCAAGCTTGTACCAGCCTGGGTGTGGCCTGGTTTTGCCCGCCTCTTTCACTGCAACTGCTGCAGAGTGATCAGGGCAGAGAAAAGCAAGAGGGTTTCTGGCCTCAGGGCATTTGCACGTGCTGTTCTTTTTACCTGGTTCACGCCTACACTCTCTCTTCATATGGATTGCTCATTTTCATCCATGAAATCTCATCTCAAATATCACTTCCCAAGAGGTTTAGAGGGTCACCCAATCTAAGGCAGTTTCCCCGGCTATGGTCTCTCATAGGACTCCCTTCTTTTTCTTTAATACCTGGCCCTAATTCATATCTGTTTTCTTACTTGCCTAAAGTCTGTCTTTCATACCAGAGAATGAGACTAGAAGCTAGTTCTAGGATTTTTTTTTTCCCCTTTCAACATTATCCTTCTGGTGCCTGCCCTGTGGAGATCCTCAATATATTTTTCAATTCAAGGAATGATTTTAAAAATAAGCAAGCAGCAATAAAACAAAACAAAAACAGGACCTATCAAAACATTCTGCTGCAAACAGGATTGCCATCGATTCAGATACAGAGGATGAGTGTATTTCAGGAAAGACGATGACATTTTAGGGAGCATTTGCTCTCTCGGGGCCCTTAAATTGTGAAGTCTCTGAAGAAGAGAAGAAAGATGTTACGGAGAGACAGCAAAATGCGGACGAAAGGGAAATGTAGACTCAAATGCAGGGGGACAGTAAGACCAGGACAGAAATTCCGACGGCATTGGAAGCCATGAGGAACAGAGTCAACGCTGCCAAGAATAAAGTCAGTTCAGTGAAAGGCAGGTAAAGGATGCTCTGAGAACACAGAGGGAAAGGGAACTGGAAGGAGCACACCAGGCATGTGATAGATAGACAAGAAAGAGTGTGGTGTGGACAGATGGCGGACAGTCCTGAGAGGGAGAGAGGAAATGGAGCCAATGGATCCAAATACGCCCGTGCACGAATTAACGACAAGACTAGCAACCTGGACGTATGTTGGTGACTTTCTGTGTCCTCTGTGTCTTGTACACAGTAGGTACTCAATCCACCTAGGCCAATTTTAACATAAAAAAATTTTTAGGTTCTTATAAAAACAACTAAGACGGAGGGTTGCAGTTTTATTGTTGACATACAAACTTCAATAAAATTACTGTAACAAAATGTGTACTGAACAACAAAATACATAATATGAAATCTATTTATAATGTGTGAAGAAAAGAATCAAAACAACAGAGGAAGGAAACACGAGCATCATTCCTTTGAATTTTTACCTGACCAAAGAGATCTATGATTATATCTATGATTATAGATAAATTTAATATAAATCAATAAGATTTCTTTAAATACATAAAACATTTTGTTCTTTTTAAGGTCCATGGAACACTAAATAACAAGTTTTAAATTAAAAATAACTTATGCACATAATATAATTTTATCTTTAAAATATGTGTAGATATATACAAATATATTTATTTTTAAATTTATTTACTTATTTTGAGAGAGAATGTGAGTGGGGTAGGGGCAGAGAGAGAGAGACAGATTCCCAAGCAGGCTGTGTGCTGACAGCACAGAGCTCTACATGGGGCTCGACCCCACAAACCATGAGATAATGACCTGAGCTGAAATCAAGAGTGTATGGACTGAGCCGCCAGGTACCCCACAAATGTATTTATGTGGGTAAAAATAATGCAAAATGGAGACTGGAGTAGTAAGAGTGTTTTCTCTGAGTGGTGGGATTTCTTTTGTTTTTTTTTTTTTAATGTTTATTTGTTTTTGAGAGAGAGACAGAGTGTGAGCAGGGGAGGGGCAGAGAGAGAGGGAGACACAGAATCGGAAACAGGCTCCAGGCTCTGAGCTGACAGCACAGAGCCCGACACGGGGCTCGAACCCATGAACTGTGAGATCATGACCTGAGCCGAAGTCCGATGCTCAACCGACTGAGCCACCCAGGCGCCCCTAGTGGTGGGATTTCTAATTATTACTATTTTCCTTTTCATTTATATGAATTTTCTGTCATTTCTACAGGGGACTCGTATTGCTTGTATAATTAAAAAAGTGAAGGGGAAGCCGGTCAATTCACACTCAAGTGAAATGTTATTAGTAAAGACACAGCCCATCATAAGGGAGGGGTGACCAGTAGGAAGGACGAGACATGCATACAGACAACAAAACCTTCAGTGTGTTTGGGGAAAGCGTTATTAAACCATAAGAATTGAGAGAAGTCCAAGAATACGTTCTCTATGGAAAAGGAAACCAAGGGAGGAGAAAACTAGATCACAGGCTGTCTTCACAGGCAGAAGGCTTTCCCAAGCATCACATACCACGAGGTAAAGAGCAGGAAGAGAAACAACCCGAAAGGAATATGGATATTAAAATTAATGCTAACCCTAGAAGGATTGTAGTGCTGTGCTGTTGATTTTGGAAAGGGGAGAAAACTCCAAGCCTCTTGAAGTCATAAGAGACACTGTGCTGTAGTAAAAAGAGCCCTGAGTAATCAGGCACATTTGAATTTCAGTGCAAGGTCTGCAACTCAACCAGCCTGTAACCTGATTACTGAACTGTCTCTGACCCTCAGTTTGCCCCTCTATAAAATGGGGATGACGATGCTTGCTTTGGATGATTGCTGTATTGAATTATCCAAAGAAAGCTTGTGAGGGGTGCCTGGGTGCCTCGGTTGGTTAAGCGGCCGACTTCGGCTCAGGTCATGATCTCGCAGCTCACGAGTTTGAGCCCCGAGCTGGGCTCTGTACTGGCAGTTCAGAGCCTGGAGCCTGCTTCCATTCTCTCTCTCTGCCCCCACTCTGCTCGCACTCTGTCTCTCAATCTCTCTCTCTCTCTCTCTCTCTCTCTCTCTCTCTCAAAAATAAATAAATAAATAAAATAAACATTAAAATATTAAAAAAAGGAAGTATGTGAACACATATGGATAAACATATATACAGAAAGGGGTGTGGATTTTGAAGAATTAATTCGGTATCTATGTGTGGAGCACTTACTACGTACGAGCCACAGGGGCATAGAGACCTCATGTCTGCCCTCATGAAGCTCACGAATGTCATGTCCACGAACGCAACCTAAGATGGTGGAGGAGGAGTTCCCCTGAGGACAGCATGCTGGGCGTCTCAGGGAGGAGATGTTGGTGTTTGAACTGGACCTTACCGGAAAGCCAGAATCTGGACGTACTAATCCACGGGCAGGAGGGGGAGTGATTAAACACCCCCCGCGTTATGAGGAAGGATGGAGAAAGGCAGGAGGAGAAAAATAACAAGTTGTCAACAGAGCGTTGTTCGATTTGATTAGATCCGCAATGATCTAATCATTTTTTTCGCCTACAGATCTTCAAAGATTATTGTTTGGATGACCATGCAGGCGCAGAGAACTGAGACAGTGATGTTAGGAAGCTGGTGAAAACGCTCCCCTATTTATTTCTGCCTGCTTGTCTGTGACCGGTGTTTCACAAAAGGAGTGAGAAATTAGTAACCACATGCTGGGTAAGATGTTCACGAGAAGGTCAGGAAGCTTGTTTGTCAACCTTAATTGACAACTGATGTTTAAAAGGCGAAGCATCATTCTCGTAATTTAATGGGAGAAATTGCTATTTAGTGTCAGAGGGGGAAGAGCTACCATATGCAAAAGCCTGTGGAAATGAGAAAGACGGACAAAATAATCCCCTTTTTGTTTTAGGAAAACGTAAAGTGGTGCCCCAGGGATTGTTGGCAAATATTATCATCTTTGAAAGCTACTACTTAACACAAATTCCGGGAAACCAGAGGCTTCTGGGTAATGTGAATCACAAGGAAAGAATGCCCCGTTTTGTGGCTGAAACTTTTTAATGGAATACTGGTTGATCTTAGCGAAGAAGGCCAGGGGTCAGGGTCAGTTTGGGAGAATTTTCTGCCTGTTTCTGTAGAGGCCCCTACATAAAACACTTCTTTCTCGGCCTGATTGAAATGTTTCATGTGATCACCTACCCGTGGGAGCCACTCACATCTCCAGAGATATGCTTCCTCCTTTTTCCCTATGTTGCCTAACTTGAGATAGAGCTTAATAGGGCTCTACTCATTCTTTAAATGAACATTTATTAAGCACTGGTTGCCTCCATGCCTCCTGTATTTGACGATCTTGATTTAGAGATGGTGTATCTGAGACAGGATCCCCTTAGCCAAACAGAATCACTCTACGTTTTAAACCAGAGGGCATTTACTACAGGGAATTGGTTACCTGATGAGGGGGAAACTGAGATGCCAAAGTGGGTGGTAAGGCCACCCAGTGGTTATCGTAAGAGCAGGCAACTGCTTCGGCCCCAGGGCTGCAGAGGGCCGGGGGGAACGATTGGGGGGGATTGTTGTGGGGTGTCCAGGAGCATCACAGAAAGCTGAGAGGAGGGGAGAGAGATCCTGACTCCTTTGGGTTTCTAGCTTTCTAATCTTTCACTGGTGTCTCCACAGGCCAAACCCACCCAGAACTGGAGGAAAGGGAGGAAGAAGTTCCTCGTAATACAGAGTACAGCACTAGGAGAGAGATGGGTAAGCCAGGACTGTACTGTGATGTAGTCTGTCTGTGCTAAGTCCTACAAGAGCAGGTTGCACGGACCTCTGTGCGCTGAGATGCCTTCAGAAGAAGCTATTATTTGAGCCGCTTCATAATGAATAGTTCTATGGTAGGAAAAGGCAGGGTGGGGGTAGGGGAGGAAGGGTGCTTTGAAAGAGAGGGGAAAAGACTTGGAGGGCTCAAAGCTTATGTTGGAGTTGAGGAATCACAGACAGCTCTTTGGGGATAGAGCATCAGTGGATGGCAGGTGTGCAGGGGATGAAGCTGGAAAGAGTTGGGGACCTCCTAGCGCTCAGGACGAGGAGCTGGCCTCGGCTAGGACGCTAGGATGGGGACAGTGTCATTGAGAGTTCCCTCGGGGGTCTGCACCAGCGTGAAAATGTGGTGTAAGGGGGAGACTGAAGACAGGGAGGTCGATTAGAAGGAGAAGAGAGTGGGGAGAAGGGCGGGACTCCCAGGGAGGAGCACGCAGTGAGGAGGGGAACCTAGTGACATCAAGAACGCTGAATGGATAGGATTTGGAGATTTTTTAAATGTTTATTTTTGAGAGAGAGAGAGAGAGAGAGAGTAGGGGAGGGGCAGAGAGAGGGAGACACAGGATCCAAAGCAGGCTCCATCCAGGCTCCGAGCTGTCAGCACAGAGCCCGAACTGTGGCTCAAACTCACGAACTGTGACATCATGGCCCAAGCCCAAGTCAGACGGTGCTTAACTGACTGAGCCCAGCCAGGCGCCCCTAGGATTTGGTGATTTTAATGTACATCATGAGGGGAGATGCAGAAATCCCCATTGGATGGTCATGGTGCCATTTACCCAACAGGAGGAGGGAGCTTTTTATTGACCTCCCTGATATTTTCCATGTAGAGTTTTATTTTTGGCTGCTAGTGGAGTTTGAAATGGACAAAGCTAACGCTGTCTATCTGGTTGATGCACCATTACTGATAGGAAGAGAGTAGATAGGACACACCCACCGCTCTCCCCATTAGCTGCCTCACTTCCTGTGGGAGAGACACGTATGCCAGCACAGAATAGCAAGACAAAGTGATAGTCATGGAAGAGGTCAGTGCCAGCTGCTAAGGAGCTGAAGGGGGAGCCAGCTTCCAACTCTGCCTGGGTGCAAGTGGAGGTGGGGTATTCATGAGGCCTTCCAAGAGGAAGCGACTCTTGACCTGACTCTTGAAGGGTGCGTGGGAGTTCTGTAGGTGGAAGAGTGAGAAGATAAAGTGTGTAGAGACATGACCTGTGAGAGAACATGGTCCCATCTTGTTGAACATAAGTGTGAGAAGGACAGAATGATGTGAAATGATGCCAAGAAGGAAACGAGGGGTAGAGCAGTGACAATGTTCACCCTATAATTGATGGGGAGACCTTGGTAAATTTTGAGGAGATCCTTTTTAGATACCACTCTCTTGCTCACTCAACAAATATCATCTGAGTTCCCTGTTGGACCACTCTGGTGGCAGAGTGAAGGATGAATACTTAAGAGATGTTTCACAGGGAACCAGCTGTTTTCCAAAACGTGCTGCTTCTGCCTCCAGTCGCAACTAGACCACATTTCTGTCTCTCTTGCCATTAGGTGTGGCTGCATGTCCTTATTCCAATCTAAGCAATGTGTGCAGAAGTGAATCGTGCTTCATTTTGGTGAGATGGGGCCTTTGGGACCTACCCTGTGCTGGGCTTTATGCTTTTCCTCTTCCTGGCTGACTGGGTTGAGACCTTGGAAACCAAGTCAGGAAGATGCTGGAGCTGCCATCAGCACAGGCCTCCCTACTGTCTGGAAACATACCCTGGACCATATGTGAGCCAGAAATAAACATTTCTTAATGTGAGCCCTTGTGTATATGAATCTATCAGCATAGCTCAGCTACCCTAATCATAATCGTAGTGACATAAGAGGTTGGTGTAAGTAAATGAAAGTTTGAGCTGGGGCCATAGAAGTGAGGATGGAGAAGCAGGAGGAGAGGGAGTAAATGGCTGTTTA
Source organism: Herpailurus yagouaroundi (assembly GCF_014898765.1). Classification (NCBI taxonomy): domain Eukaryota; kingdom Metazoa; phylum Chordata; class Mammalia; order Carnivora; family Felidae; genus Herpailurus; species Herpailurus yagouaroundi. The sequence continues at coordinate 7,452,438 of NW_024412442.1, forward strand.
GAAGACAGAAAAAACAGGTGCTGGAAAGTGGTTGGCTTCGTGGGTGAGAGCGGTCCAGCATGGCTCCTGATTCCTGCCTTGGGTGACTGGTCAGATGATGGTAACATTCCATGATGGAACCAGAAGAGGAGCAGGATGTTTGGTGTTAGGGGTATGGACCTGATTTAGTGAAGGTCTGGGATTTAGACATTTGGGAGACGATAAACTTATGAAGGTATGAAATGATTCATTTAAGCATAGAGGTAGATCGTAGAGAACAGGATAGATAATGGACTTCGATAAGGCATCTATCTATCTATATCTATCTATTTACTGTTGGCCTTCAAATATTTTGATCATGAAATTTCAAACATATAAAACTGAGAGAATGGTGTCATGAACTCTGCACAACCATCATCATGCTTCAGTGATTTTATGTTCATTAGCTTTCTATTGCATAGAACAAATCACCCCAAAACTTAGCAACTGAACACAGTAAATATTTATTATTGCATACCATTTTGGTGGGTCATAAATCCAGGAACGCCTCAGCTGTGTGGATCTGGAACTGTGGTCATCAGGAGGCTTGACTGGGGCTTGAAGATCTGCTTCCAAGGTGATTCGCTCACATGCTTGGCAAGTTAGTGCCAGCCATTGGCAGGACGTCTTATTCAAGGGTCTTTATGATGTGCCTGCTGGCTTCTCCCAAAGTGAGTCACCTTTAGAGATAGCAAGGCAGAAGATGTATGTGACCTATCCTTGGCAGTCAGACGCCTTCACTTCCACAGTGTCTTGTGGCTACACAGATCAACTCTGTTCACTGTGGGAGAAGATCACACAAGAGCATGAATACTAAGAGGTGGAGGTCATTGGGGTCATCTTGGAAGCTGGTGACCCTATCACTCCCAGCCAGTCTTATTTCCTCTATACCCTCAACTCACGGCCCCTTGCCTACATTGTTTTGAAAGAAATCCTCAATATTGTACCATTTTATTATTAAGCATTTTCAATAGGTATCTGAAAAGTTTACGGTATTTTTTTCTGATAGAATCCAATATCTGGTCAGTATTAAAATTTCCCCATTTTGTATATTTCTCCATAAATGTACATACATATACATATATTTATTTGTTATATTATTTGTTTATTTGAGTCATGTTCCTACTAAGGTGTATATATTGCAATTAGTTAATATAACCATTAGGTCTCCACCTGTGGGTTCATCCTTTTTTTTTTAAAGGTTTTACATTCATTTGTTGAGGTAGTTTGTTTTGTTCCACAGTCTATTTTTTGATGATTGCAGTATTATTTAACGTGTCTCATCCTCTCTGTATTTCTCACAGAGACATCAATATTTAAAGTGTCATCAGAGAAAGAGAGCTTACAAATAGATACTTTTGCTAGTGTTAAGATTGGTACTTGGGGGCGCCTGGGTGGCGCAGTCGGTTAAGCGTCCGACTTCAGCCAGGTCACAATCTCGCGGTCTGTGAGTTCGAGCCCCGCGTCAGGCTCTGTGCTGACGGCTCAGAGCCTGGAGCCTGTTTCCGATTCTGTGTCTCCCTCTCTCTGCCCCTCCCCCGTTCATGCTCTGTCTCTCTCTGTCCCAAAAATAAATAAAAACGTTGAAAAAAAAAAAAAAAAAGATCGGTACTTGGCCCAAACCAGTACACTACAACAGAATGAAATTCTGGTATATAAGAATACATTTGAATTCTTATTTTTAACTATAATAATTATTGCTCTTTTGTTGTTTAAAAACCAAGCAGTCAGATTGGAGCACTTCGAGTGCTAGAGTAGAAGCCATCAGCCCTCGGTGCCGTCTCTTCCTGGACTCTGGCCAAGTGTGTGCACATTTGCGATACTGAATTGTTGTTCGCTTTCAGTTGAGGCCAGTAGAGGAACCAGATATTCTGGGGAGCCCTACTGTTCTCTGATACTTTTTTCTTTGCTTTCTTTCTATTCTGTCTTGTGTGTGCACCAAGATAACTGATGGCGGCAGTGTCCAGATTTTGGAAAGCTTTGCTTGTGAAACTTGGAGGCGGTCAAGGTGTCATTGTCTTTTTAATTTGTCCTTACAAGGCATGCAAGGGTTCCCAAGTAAGACTTTTTCTTGAAAGACTTACGGCCTAATGTGATTAAGCAACTGCACGTGAAGTATAGCTCTTAAAAGTGATTTTATTTATTTTCACGAATGCTAGCCTACCAATTAGTCTCACAAAGCCTGAAATGGTGACACGTTATCTTTACTACTTTGACTTGTATTATTAATTGAAATTGTATTTAAAACATTATAAACATTAAAAAAATTTTTTTAATGTTTATTTTTGAAGGAGAGAGAGACAGAGCACGAGTTGGGGAGGGGCAGAGAGAGAGGGAGACACAGAATCTGAAGTGGGCTCCAGGCTCTGAGCTGTCAGCACAGAGCCCGACGTGGGGCTTGAACCCACAAACCGTGTGATCATGCCCTGAGCCGAAGTCAGACGCTTACCAACTGAGCCACCCAGACACCCCTGAAAGTGAATATTTTGATATTAACAATAAATCTGAATGGCATGCTCTTTCTGTATTACGGTGACGTGATCAGCTATGAAGGAAACCTGTGCCACCACACGATTATTGGTGGGCACAAGTTCAGGGATGCCAGAAATGACAATGAAGTTGGTATTTAGTTATTTGGTCCTTCAGAAGCTGAAGCAGAATCCTCAGGTGAAAGGACATTCAAAGAGAATGTCCAGATAAGCAGGAGAAGCGGGAGAGAGTAGTTAATTCAGCAAATATTTGTTTAGAGCCTATTGTGGACCAGGTACTGTTGTTTTAGGATACACTTGGGACACGTTCGTGAAAACCAGACAGGGCTCTGTCTGTATGGAGCATACACATTCTCAAGGCCAATGGCAAAAAGGACTGGAAAATGTCCACTGAGCTTGACAAGGAAAGCGCTAAGCTGGTAGGCTTGTGAGAACAGCTCTAAAGGGCTTGTTAGAGTGGAGGCCCCTGTCTCCACAGGCTAAGTGGTGAATGAAGGTGAGGGAGTATAGAATCGTGTGTGTGATTCGTTCAGAAGTTCAGCTGTCAAGGGATGGAGGAAGGGCTGCATAGAGCAAAGCATTTTTCTTGTAAGCTAAGAAAGGCTGAGCACGTTAAGCTGATGGTGCAAATGAGTGTCAACATCTGGAAGAGCAAGGAGAGATATTAAGAGTTCAATGGTCAGGGACAAGGTGAGGTAGACCTAGAAAGTTCTTTGAACAACCTAAGCTGACGGAGAGGGAGTCCTGCAGGGAATTGTCTTAGACACCACCAAGACCTTAGCAGCATACTCTCCCCACTTCCTCACTAATAAGAAACTGGGGCACACTCAGCCCTTACTTCCATGAGCCATGGCAGGAGATGCCTTCCAACTCCTGGATCCTTCTTAGTGTCCAATTTGCTTCATTAGGCACAGGGCTTCCTTCTAAACCAAACCTACCTACCTACCTACCTTCCTTCCTTCCTTCCTTCCTTCCTGATCCTGGTTGAGAAGACAACCAGAAGTGGTGGTGCTGACCTCCAATCTGAAACCATCATGCAAGAAACTTAGGCCATAAAAGTGGGGAAGTAGCAGAATTCCTCCTGCTTTGTTCTGGTTTTCAGAAAACCAGGAGTTCTTTATAGAAAACAGGAGTGACCAACCCAGGGCAGTAGGATAAGATCAAGCAGATTGTTCACTGTGTAGGGGCACGTGGGCTCGGGAGCAAATGAAGACTGGAGCTCTCTGCTTATCAGGCCTTGTCCCTGGGCCATGGGCTTGAAACTCCAGCAAGAGACATCTTTTTTTCTTTTTTCTTTTCTTCTTTTTTTTTTCTTTCTAATTCATACAGACATACTCCTTATCCGCTAGAAGCAGCCCTGGAAAAACTCAAAAAGATACCTCAGTAGACACTCTACCAGTGGCCAGATGAGGTATTCCTTATTTTTTGATAGATAATTCCAAGCTCTCATTTACTTAGAGCAAACCTGAAACATGACTATTTCCAGAGTCTAGTAAGAAATTCTTGAGTGGGTATTTTTTAGTGATATCTCTGATAGCCAAGAAATCATCCGCAGATGAGTCATACAAGAGTCAATGCAAGTATTAAAGAAACACATGGGAAAAATCTACGACCTCATTAGACAACAAAGAAAGTAGAATTGAGCAGCCTTGAGGCAACATTTTAAACACATAAAGATAGAATGATTTTGTCCTGTGTGGGGAAGTTGGTGATGAAGTTTACCCCTCACAGGACAGCTGGCATCATTTGAGGGCAAACCCACTTGCAAAACAGAATGACAACATGCCCCAACAACTATAAAGATGTTCCTATTCTTTTTTCCCCACACGGTTATCCCATGCCTGGAACTTTATCCCATGGAATTAATTCAGAAAAAAAAAAAGGCTATATGCGTGAAATGGTTCATGGCATCATGATGTACGTATCAGATAAATAATAGGAGCTCAATAAATAATTATGCACTGATCTAGCAGTACATGAGGGTGTCTGCTCTAGGAACATTCTGCAGAGACTAGCTCTGTGATACTGGTATGTTTTCAGAAGTCATCCACACAAAAGGTGTGCAAGCATCTTATAAAACGAAATAGCATATATACACGTTACACAGCGGTGTCTTTGGTATCCACAGGTGATCTTTAGCAAAATTTTCACAAGGAAAATAATCTAGGCATTGCTCAGTGCTTAATATAAAGTAACAGTCCTCAAACTGAAGTGTATTTCAGACTCCACCCCCCAGCAGTTCTGATTCAATGGGTTTGGAGTGGGGACTGAGAATTTGCATCTCTGACAAGGTTCTCAGACAAGCTGACCGTGTTGGTCCCAGGGCCTCACTTTGAGAACCACTGGTTTAGAGTAACTAGCTTTGGCCCCGGGAATTCTAATTATGTCTAAGTATCTGGCATCAAAAACACAACTGAGATTTAAATGATTAGGGGTCACGAATTATGCCTTATTCATCCATGTGTCCTTAGCACCGAACCCATGTCGTGTCTGGGTTAATGCTTGTTAAACCGAGTTGCAGCCACAGCCGGGAATTTCAATAAATTAAAGGCACATCTTCATTTCACTTTCCAGTTTTTCTCCATCCACTGGAGGCAGGATTGACGAGACCATGGGTCACAGTCATGTTTATGTGGAGGCCACCTGGTTGGCTCAAGCTCTCTGATCTGACCTTGGAGTATTTAAACAGCTGTTGAGACCGGGCAGCGGGGTGGGTGGTGAGTCCCTGCTCTTTCTGTTTTCTGTGCCTCTTAGATCCTAGACTCTCTGTGATGGAGGCCCAAAAAGTGACCCTGTGGCCGAGGATGTACTCTGTGCATTTTCCGCAGTGACAACCCGGAGAGAGCAGTGTGCTTGAGAATCACGTGGGCGTTGAGTTCCCTGAAGGGATGTACTACGATTTAAAAAAAGTACTTCAATTAACATCTCTTTCACGCCTGTGTTTTCACAAATTGTGGAAATGCTAGTCCCACGTTTGCAAAATGCTCTGCAAAAGGGTTTTGTCATACTTTTAAAAATTTTGCTTCCAGTAATAAGGTTTCTTTACAGGTTTGCTGGCATGGCATATGATTAATCTTTTAAATTTCTTTTATCTTACGGGAAAAATTATATTTTTATTGTTTTAAGTTGCATTTTCCCAACTCCTAAGCCTCCTATGTTCACTCTCTTCTTACGGGACTATGGCGCCTTTGTTAAGGAAATTTCCTTTTGTTCCTTTTCTAAGGCTTCTTCCTTTTTAAATTAGAATAGGTATTGAAATTTACCAAATGCCTTTTCAAGTCTATTAAAACTCATATATTTTTCCCTTTGATCTGTTATATTGTAGCGGATTATATGAATATATTCTACATACTCTACAGAATAAATTCTACTTGGCCATAATGTTATTCTCTCAATATTCTGCTGGATTCAGTTTTTAAATACTCTCCCAGTATCAGTTCATAAGTGAAATTTGCTTATGAACTCTTAATTATATACTGATTGAACCACATCCCCCTCTGGCTCTCCATATTTCTTCAATCTGAATTGAGGTTCTTGTATCTTTTCTCCTCTTCACACTATTTTTCTCTTGTGTATGTTTCCATTTCCAAAGAACTAATCACTGATGAGACTTTCTTGTATTTTCCACTGCTTGTTGGGTTTATCCCTGTTGTACTAAAAATTTGACAGTCATGTGTGTTCTTCGATCTATCACATTGATCCAGTTCCAATGCCATTGCTGCTATACCTAAGAAAAAAATTTATGTCTACCTTGTATCTTTCTGCCCTATTAAATTCTCTTTTTCAGACTGATAGTTTTTCATTAATTGCTTTGGGTTTTTTTGGATAAACAGTGATAGCACATACAAACAACAATTTTACCCCCTTTCCTCACTTTTCTTTTCATTGTCTTATTTCAGAGACTAGAAATTCTAGACTATGTTAAACATGGTGAGAGAGGACATCTTTATCTTATTTTTGATGTTAACAGGACTCACTTTTTCACCATGCATATCATATTAGCTGTTGGCTTTATATAGACACTTAAAAAATTTTTATTTATTTATTTTGAGAGAGAGAAAGAACAAGCAAACAAGCAGGGAAGGGGCAGAGAGAAAGGGAGAGAGGATCCCAAGCAGGCTCCACCCTATCTGTGCAGAGCTCTCGGCGGGACTTGAACTCACAAACAGTGACCTGAGCCAAAAGCAAGAGGCAAATGCTCGACTAAGCGCCCCTAAACCTTCTTTATCTTGTTGGGGTTCTGTCTCTTTGTTCCCTCTATTTCTAGATTACTAAGCCATTTTTAAAAAATAGGTATTGATATTGAATTTTTATCAAATTCCTTTTGACCTTTATTCAGAAAGTCAATTTTTCCCCTTTGACTTCATGAAATAAATACATTTCCTAATTGAGGGAGGTCAGTGTCAACCTTTTGTCCTTGGTTTTCTTTCATTGTCTCCTGTCATCTTTGCAGAGCAGGCTGAAAACAAGCCCCTGGGCGACAGGTGATAGGGTGTCCCCTGCCATTGAAGATGGCGAGATGGATGGACGGGAGTCTGATTTTCTGGTTGTTGTTGTTGGTTGGTTGGTTAGTTGTCAGTCATGGGAAGAAGTCACTCTCCAAAAGTGTCACCCAACGGCAAAGAGAACAAGGTCCTGCAGAACCAGGCACATGTTATAGCCAATGGATGAGAACAGACCAACTGGGGAACAGGACGGAAACCATCACTCTGGCTCTTTACCAGCTAAACGACTGGGCACGGACACCCCAGGTGTGCTCTTTGCCAGGTCAACATGCCCAGAGTGGGTGCCGGGGCCGAGCTAATGAAGACTCTCTACTGTAACTTCTTACCCTCCTCCCATTTTGTTTGTTTTCTGAGTAGTGGTTTTGATTCTGAAATACTTCATATTTGGCCATTTTCCTTAATGCTAAATGCTTAGGACTAAGCCTCAGGATTTCCACCAGCCATGGGGAAATGCTTTTCTTGTGAATGCTGTTTGGCTAATGTGCCCAATTATCTCCTATGTTCACAATTATTTCCACAAGGTACATCCTGGACCTTTCTAACTTAATACAAGCTAATGAATTATGTGTGGGATGGATATATATACATATATATATATATATGTATATATATATATATATATATTTTTTTTTTTTTTTAAGAATTCAGTCATGGAAGGTGAGCCATCTTTCCACTGAGTGTGTGATTCTAAAGGCCTTTCTTGGTATTTAACTACAGGGTAAGACAACAGCTAAACATGTTAAGGCCCTAATGATGAGCCTGGTAGGCTAGGTTATCGAACTGTGAGAGAGGATTCAGATCGTGCTTGCTCCCCAAAAACATGCTCAGTGGAGGCAGATCTGGAGACTCTGATAGAACCCTAGGCTGCCACACTCAAAACCTCCAGCATCTTTAGCAGGGGAGCCGCGAAGGGTCTCAGAGCCTGCTCCAGTCACAGCCCTGCTAAGAGGTGAAGCTTCTCAGAGCGAGTGGTCACAGCCACCATGTCACCTGTCCCCGTTACTATTGTCCCGTTGCGCTAACACGTCACAGGCTGAGTGGGAACCTAACTTAGGCTCTTCAGTGGCCTTGTTCAAAGTGTTTTTGGGTCAATCACAGTGCTCTCTCAACAAGACAGATTTGGGGCTGAAAGACCAAGCCAGTCAGGAAATGGACACGAAGATCCCAGGTCAAGGAGGTGCAAGAGAGGTCTTGAAAAGCCAAGGACAAGTAAAATTACGAGAGAGGAAAGACTACGAGGAAACAGGCAGTGAGTGGACGGCGAAAGGAGAAGAAAGGAGCCGATGTGCTGAGCAGAGTGGGTAAGTCCGGAGAAATAGAGACTGAGGTTCTGATGTCTCCCAGTTGTGGTTCTTGGAGGCGTCCGCATGTGTGTTTGCTTCGTGTCCCCGTGTTCCCTGTGACTCCTGTGGATTCTCGCGTTGCCCACCTGCAGGTGCTAGTCTGTGTGTCCTCGCAGTCAAAAGACCCGGCCCCGGACGCTGACAGTTTGAGAACCCCCTTCAACAGGCAGTGGGACCTTTACTCTCACCCCGCTGTTCCAAATCTGCCCACCTCACGGGAACCCTGTCAGACACTAGCATGTCTGGGACTGTCCAGGGCTTGAGGCTTTAAAGTTCGCCAGCAGGGCCTGGACCTCTTCACACTCAAACCCGGGAGGCCTGGAGACCATCCTTTAGCTCCAGAAGGGCTCGTCCAGTGCTCTCAAGTCATGAATGGTTATTTACCAGCGGGGCTGGGGAGCCGGTCTCCTACGTGTCCCCTCACACCCCTGGAACTGCCACAGTGACAGTGCCACTCGCTCTCAGTCCCATTTTTTTTTTAATGTTTATTTATTTATTTTGAGAGAGAGGCAGAGGGAGTGAGCTGAGGAGGGATACAGAACCCGAAGCAGCTCCAGGCTCCGAGCTGTCAGCACCGAGCCCATGTGGGGCTTGAAGTCAGCACGTGATCATGATCTGAGCCACCCACTGGGCCACCCAGCCCCAGTCCCATTCTTTGGAAACAAAAGAGCAAAAGAACAAAAGGTGAGAATTGATTGTAGGGAGTGAGTGTATCAGGAGAACCTTTCTGATCTCGCCTTAGTGGAGGAAAGAAGGCTTTTTTGTGATGGACATCAGCACCAGGAATTTTCCTAACGCCCCGGATTCCCGTGGAGCTCGCTGCCCATTGGGCAGCTTTTCTCCTGTGGGGACTGAAAGGCCGGCAGGATGTGGATGGACGTGCCCACACGAGAGGAAAGATGCTCCCTGTGGAGACGGTAGCACGACTCACAGCGGACAGCGTGGGGTGGTCAAGCTTGCTGTCTATACAGAGAGCCAAGGACAGGAAGGTAAACCGAGGCTACATCCTGCAGTGCTCCTTGCGTGGGCAGAGTGGGCATCGGTTTTAGGAACAAGAGAGCGATTCATCAGAGCCTTCGGGGAGGACCGGGCTTGGTGAGGACCGGAGGGAGGAGATCGGACACAAGACCAGGGTAGATGAGTGACCTACCTGGGCCAAGGACAGAGGCAGTCGGAGCTACTGTTGGAAGTTGCTTGTTTATGGCGTTGTGGAAGAGGGACGGTGACTTTTAGGAAAGTGGGAAATGCCAGAGCAGGAGGGGATGGAGAAGAGGAGGAGGAATGGGGGGAGAGAGGCACTTCTTGGATCACTTTAAAAATCTTCAAAGACTCAGTTGATGAGTTACCATCAGATTTCAACACACCCTGTCTCAGGGGGAGACTCAAAAAAATACACGTAGATCATGGCTAAATTAGACTAAGCGTTTCATGTCTGCACTGGGGGAAGTGTGTTGGTCTATAACATATATGTCACTAAATCCTTGAATGTGCTTGCAATTTGTATAGAAATGTAAAAAAAATAAAACCCAACAAAACCCAACTTAGCCTCCTTTTGTCCCCCCACCCCCCACCCCCGCCAAGACAGTTTGGCTATCCTAGGGTCTCTTGACTTAGATTTTTAATTCATTGTGATAATTTTCAAGTCAGTTAAAAATTTCCCACATACTATCGATTTATGACTACAAATCAGAAAAATCTAAACCCTCTGTCTTAGCACATTACATCTTTAATAAGACATTCTTTCCAGAATGACATTTCAAGGATATCTGGAGGTGACCGATGGGATGATAATTTTGAGTGAATTTAGAGTTTTAATTACTGTTTTATTTGTAATTGCAAGTGGGTGCTGTGGAGAAAAAAAAAAAAAAGAGCTATCAACAAAGGAAATAATTGTTCCAAAGAATTACATCTGCACTGCATTCTCTGTCAAAAATTTCTCATTAAAAATGTGTTTCTTTAAAAGTAACTCAAAGCAGCTGATGAAATATAAGAGCATGGAAAGTTTCAAATCCCAGAGCAAATGTGGATTCATCAGGGATCATTTGCCAGAGACCTGACTCAATGGCAAAAGACCTTCTCACCATTTCTCACATCCCTTCCTGGGTTTCATACGTAAGTTCAGATGCCTGCAGTTTTATTTCCAAAGCTCAGTATTTTCCACTTAAACACTTCCTTTTCATAATACTTCTGGTGTCTCTGGAGTGTTATTACCGTTTGATTTTTCCCTTTTAATAATGACTCCGACTGTTGTGTTTTTTTATTTTTTTTTTTATTTTAAGAGAGTGGATAAAGAACGACTAAGCTACGAACAAGTCTCCCAAAGAGGAGACAATCCCGTAAACCTTCCCAGGATCTCTGCGCCACCTGCCGAGGCTGACGCGCGAGAGATGGCTGTTACCAAGATTATTCCCAAACATCCTCTAGCTTGCTGGAGACCACAAAGATCAGTCCTGCCTGAGAGGCCACCGGTGTGCATCTCACAAAAGAATAAGATGATGGAAAAATATGGCCATCTCCTTGAAGTGGGGGCTGCCGATGGAAGAAAAGCAGTAGATGGGCAGAAGACAAGGTCAAAACCCAGGTTGGGCTGACGCTGTCTGGAAGACCAAAAGCCAGCTGCCTTATCAACGAATTTAATGAGTACCTATTATGTGTGGGGACCTTGCCAAATGCTGCAGGAATCCCTTCCTGAGGGTATTTACAGTCTATTGAGGAGACAAGGCACGTGTAGACCAAATGATTTAATTATCATCTCAGGTGGGTGTTTGGTTGATCTCTGGAGTCCCTCTTGTTCTTCCCCAGAGAACACTATGATTTTATTTTTTCCCCCACTTTTAGAACACTTTTTCTACATATGTAAGTATATGCTGATTTATCTGTTTCTAGTCTGTCTTCTCATACTGAGTTGTAAGGGCGAGAAGGGCAGGGGCTGTGTGTGTTTTGGTATTGCTGTATCTCCAGAAGTGAACACAGTGCCTGGTGCGTAGAAGGTGCTCAGTAAATGTTTCTTTAATGAATCAATGAACGAACCAATGAATGAGAGCTTGGCTGGGAAACTCTCAGGTGTCAGGAGAACACATTGCAGGCACAGCTAGAAAGAAAGTTGGTTAAAGCGACTTTTTTTTTTTTTAATGTTTATTTTAGTTTTGAGAGAGAGAGACAGACAGACGGACCACGAGTGGGGGGAGGGGTAGAGAGAGAGGGAGACACAGAATCTGAAGCAGGCTCCAGGCTCCGAGCTGTCAGCACAGAGCCCGATGCGGGGCTCGAACCCACGAACCACGAGATCATGACCTGAGCTGAAGTCAGATGCTTGACTGACTGAGCCCCCCAAGTGCCCCATTTCGGGGTCTTTATTACTAGTTACAGATAATTCTCAGACTCTGAAAATGTGATTGCTCAAATTTCACTTTAAATATAGTCAGTACGAGTTGATATTTATAGAAGTTTTACTTCCCTCTATGCTGGAAAAAGCCTCCTGCCTGTTAGAATTCTCTATCTGCGTTCTTTGCCTCCACAAGGGCAATGAATGACAGGACCGACAACAATGGTAACATGGCCGCTGTTTAGGTAGCACTTCCTGTATGGCGGGCACAGGGCTGACTGGTCTAGGTAACTAATCTATCCTTCCCCGTAGATGAGGACGCTGCAGCACGAGAGGTGTATTACCTAGAGTGGGGTTACTTATATTTTGCCACTGTGGCGTCCATGTAGTTTGGTGGTCAAGGTTATCTACTGAACATAGTTATTTGGGGCTTCAGGCTCCTTTCATATAGAAAGCCAGTAGGGCATCAGAATCCTCCTTTTGGCCCCTATGAATCTGGTGGTAGTTGATAAGAGAAAGGGGAGGGAATGTGAGGATCAGGCAGAAGGGTTTAGATTCCAAGTCGAGAAGTGGTCTATTTCCTCCCTGTGCTCAGCTTCCATTGGCCAGGTGTCGATTCCATGACCCCATCGAAAGGCAAGGGGGCTGGGATGCATGGTCTTGGCAAATGCCCAGGAAGAAGAGGAAATGGTGTCAGTGAGCAGCTAGTTTCTGTCTCTCAAAGGCTAAGTGACTCATAAGATAATAAATATTACAGCTCGGGGACCCAAACCCACGTCAGTTGCAAGCTGTTAACCGCACACTCCCTTTCTTCCCTTCATCTGTCAGTTCATTGTCAGTGTTTGCTTGTTTTGTGTCGAATGTATAGTGTACCACAGCCGGGCCATGAAGGGAAGGTTCTGGTCTGCTCTTTGTCAGGAGGACTCACCACCTGATCAAGGGCTGGGCTGAAAGTGGATTATTTGAAGGGGCAGGAAGATGGATGGCTGTGATACTTCCTCTGTGAAACCATATAGCCTCCGTTTTCATGTCAGCAGCTCGGGGGTGCTGTTCCTGCTGAACTAATTCCCGCCAGATATCGTGAGGCCACGTTAGACCAAGGACATCGGACCCTTCTCTGTGGCTGGGCTGCTCACGGACCCTTGGATCTCCCATTGCTAAACCTGTGTAATGGGCATAACTTCATTTTACCCAGTCCACTGTGCAAGATATGCACCTTTAAGTATTTCTTTAACTCAAGTTGTCATACTTCATTGATTCCAATACATGCCTTTTCGTGCGTTAGTGTCTCAGAAATCAGGATCTTCTCACTGATGGCATCTTTGAATCGCTATTTCCCGGGTGGCAGGGCGGACGGAATGGCCCGTGCATGTCTGAACTTGTTCACAGGCATTCCTATGACCGTCCCTTCTGTTGAAGTCTGTGCATTGTTGGTAGGACCCAAGTTGAGTTTAGTTGCTGTTTGAAATGTTTTCAAAAAGATCATCCCAAGTTTCAGGTTTGAGATGAAAAGTTATCGTCAACAGAAAGGTTTGGAAACAGAGCAGTGGGGTGCAAATATGATATTAGTGAAGCAGGTATTTGTGTTGGGGGGGGTCGCTGAAAAGCAACAACCTCATACACAGTAATAGATGTAGATTACTACAAGCGTTTGAAACTGTGATCATTTTGTTACTGAGTTGTGTACAAAGGCAATGCCTGTTTGCACACGTCAAGCAAGCAAGCACCCACATCAGACCTTTTAGAATGGGTGGCAGCATCTCAGAAGAAAACCTGGAGCCAACAGTGGGGGCACTTGTAAGAAAGTTTCATCATCAATACAGAGGACAGCGCCGTGCAGAAAAATATGAACATTGATTCCAAATGCGTAAACTCTGAATGCGAAGATAACTTCGGGAATTTCTTAACGAATTTATTTTCTTTTTTGTATACGCGTGAGTGTGATGTATAATAAAAGCCTCTGACCCAATAAGTCTAGAAAAGCTCTTTCAGCAAGCATAAAATACAGATTTTAAGTGATGAGAAAGCATTGTTTCATAGATGAATTGGTGTCTTTCTTTCTTAGTGGTACATAAATTAATGATGCGTTTTACAATCGATGGCTTCTGAGTATCAATGAAATAGCTACTTTCTCATTTGAGTTCCCATTCCTTTGGGTGTTAGAAATTAAATTTCTGTCAGTTCAGCAGCACCCCTCCCCATGATTACACTGCTTACCCACAGCTACCATTTAGACTGAGGACACTGTGTTTGTTGGGCATGAGTTTCTCTCTGTGCTGGCAGCCGCCGAGATGGCCATGTCTGATGCCACACAGATCGCTGCTGGGTCCTTTTCCTGTTCTCATCTTGGGCCTCTTTCAGAGTTGGGGGGATCTTTCTGCTAGTTCAAGTGGGCTTGGGGTCCACCTCCCTGGCAGCGAAGACGCTGAGCTGGTGAGGCCCTGGGCCCCTCGGTGGGCTCTCTGGAGCAGGAAGGGCAGTTTGCATCCTCTTGGGCCCTGGGTGGAATTCACTCTTCCCGCTGCTCTTAGGCATGTACGATCCAGCTTCCCTTTGCCATCTCTTTGGAACGGGGAGACCTAGATCCCGCCATGTTTCCACTCCGGCATCTCGTGGCCTCCCTGGCTCCACCTGGGGAAGGGGTACGCGTGTCCTCCGGCCTGGGTGGGGTTTCTGGCTGTTCCTCTTCCATCTCTGCACGATGAGGGGAGGGGGCTGTGCTGCGGAACCCCCTGTTGAGATCCCTCCTGGCCTCCTCTCCAGCCTGCCCTGTCCTCCTGGTCTGGGCAATGCCTTCTAACCTGGAGGGCCAGAGAGCCTGTCTCTTACTCACCTCCCCAAGTTTTGCAGCTCCTCAGAGGCTTTGGGTTCTAAAACTCAAGCCAAGGACAGACTCGTGGTTCCCCTACCGTCTGGACGAGTGCTTCAGAGCACAAAGCTGACTAAATGGAAGAAAGATCTGGAACAAAGAAACACAAGAAAATCACATTGGCTCCCATTTCAAAATATCACCCCAATGCAGGTTCTCACCCTGGTTCCCCTTTCCCCTTTATTTTAATGTGTTTGTGTGGGTCCATTTCTCACATTGTCGGTTTTCCACCCTATTTTGTAGTAGCCTGGGGCCCCGTTCTAACTACGGTGCCTCAGATTGACTGTTTCTCATTACCTCGGAAACTGGGGTGAAGGGACAACCATGTTCTTCCTTCACCTCCTCCTCCTTCAATTGTTATCATATAAAGTTTATAGTCTTTGTTCCATCATAGAGAATCCATGACATGAGACGAAGCAGAAGGAAGGAAAGGAAATCATGCATCACCTCACTGTGCTAAGACATCCACTGGTTGGTGACATTTTGTTCTTTCTCAAGTTGGTTCTTCGTGCTTACATAGCTTTTGTATATTTTTATATAGCTGACATTCCATCAGCCATAAAAGCGAATATCCTGCTTCGTTCGTTCAACACTGTGGCTGAGTATGTTTCCTTGTTAGCCTCAAGTCTTCAGAACCCTTAGTTCAATGTGGCCGTTTATGCAACCATCTCCCTTGCGTTGAGCACTTAGCGTATTCCCTTCGTCATAAATAAACGATAGCATTGTGATGACATCCTTGTGCATGAAAGTTGCCCCGCCGTTTCTGACTATTGTCTTGAGATAGACTCCCAGGATCGGGATCGCTTGTAAGACTGCCGTCTGAAAAACAAGCCATTTCCCTACCCTCTCTGTGGTGTCTTCTCTGCCCATTTATCAGTTGTTACAGTAACGCTTATCTGCGGGTAGCGCGTACTGTTTGGCTGGGAGTTTTCTACAAGCTGGTGTCCTTACAACAATTTGGCATTTATCTATAGGAGGTCACGTCCGGTACCTCCATGTACAAAGTCTGACTCGGTTACTTCGAAAGTTTCATCATTTTTTAGCCAAAGATGTTGACAGGCAGCCTGCGGCATTAGACCTGGAGCGTCACATCGAACATGAAAATGACTCTGAACGTGATGTGGCCGATTTCGTTTTAAACAAACATCCAACGCTGATCCATAAAAAGCACTGTCCCCTCCAAGGAGCCACTGTGGATGGCCGAGCACTTATTCCAAAGATGCATCATCACTCAAGATGGTTTCAGGCCTCCCCTCTTGAAAACGGCTGTCAGAGTCTCGTGAATATCCTCCATGAAGAAAAACAAAGAAAGAACAAGCTTAATCCTTCGAGGAAGAATTGGATCTTGGGAGCCTTTCAGTGGTATTCAGGATAAAATCTGAGTGGACCGTGGGGTTGGTGAGCAGGTGGACAAGACTAATAAAACTGTCGTAAGGCCACGGGGTGACTTTCTGGTGCGACTAGTCGGTAGCCGGGTGTATGGAGACAGTTCTCCAAGAGAAAAGAATTATGCTGTGAGCCACAGCAGCATCTTTGGGACGGAAGCATCACCCATGTTGACATCAGGTTGGGGAAGTATATGCTCTGAAGCATTTAACCTCGGCTCATTACTTACTAGTGATACCATTTAAATTAAAATAGCCACTTTTTTTTTTTTTTTTTTTTTTTTTAAGTATGAGATCGGGGCGCCTGGGTGGCTCAGTCAGTTAAGCGTCTGAGTCAGCTCAGGTCATGATCTCGCAGTTCGTGAGTTCGAGGTCCACATGGGGCTCTGTGCTGACAGCTCGGAGCCTGGAGCCTGCTTCGGATTCTGTGTCTCCCTCTCTCTCTCTCTCTCTGCCCCTCCCCTGCTTGCACTCTGGCTCTCTCTCTCGAAAATAAATAAACATTAAAAAAAAAAAAAGTCTGAGATCAGGAAGAAGAATAAAATGTATGCATTGCAAATTCCTGGGCTTGATTAATTTTAACACTCCAGGGAGGACCTTGCCTCTTTTAAAACAATGCCATCTTATCCGTTTAAAATAATACAGACGCATCCCAGGGAATTGGGGAAACCCAGGAACTTTGTCTCTCAGAGATGTTCCCTCATAATATCTGATTGGGTTCCCTGGAAACAAGAGTCCGAGATAAAAGTTGCATGCGGAGTGTATCTTGGGGAGACTCCCCTGGACGAAAGGGAGGGAGAAGCTCGCAGAGGGAGAGTTTGGCTCCAAATGTGGCTCCCACTGGCCGGGGCTGAGCGGGCCTGGCCTTCCAGAATGCTTCCAAAGGAAGGTAAGTGGGTGGGCCTTTGCGGCCCTGCCTCAGCAAGTCACTGCCCGCCCCCCCCCCCCGCCCCCAGGGGCTATTTTTGGATGTGTCTACTTCAGCCGGGGAGGGATCAGGGCTCCAGAGAGGGACTTGGGTGAAGACACATGATCTACCACATTGCATGCACATTGGGATCCCCCCCACCCCCCACATCACATACAACTTCAAGCCCACTTTTTTTTTGCTGAACGTTCTTTGGTGAATTGTCCCCATCTCGTGAACCTTTCTTTGAAAACATTTTAAGTAGATGCCTGTTTGATTGTGTGGAAATGTCATCTATGTAACCATTCTCTCATTGTGGGACCGCTCATTTTTAACACATTTTCCCCGTGAGAGACAATGTTGCCACGGCCACATTTGTGTCTCGGCGATGGACACGGTAACAATGAAAAGAGTCCACACTTAATTGACTGCTTATTGCTGACCGGATCAGGCTAATATTTTTCTTGCCTTCCGTGTGGAGTTTTCATGAAAAATAAACAAGAAGATGCATATAAATAAAGATGTTACATTTAATAACTCAGTCGTCTTCACACCTCCGTGATGCAGAGAGAGTTATCCCCATTTTGCAGGCGAGGAACCCAAGGTCCAGAGAGGTTGAGTCCCCCTTGCAAAGTTGCACAGCTGGTGAAATACGGACACTCTAAATCCAGAGGTCAAACAATGCACTGTACTGCTTAGCCTGCTTTCCTGAAGTTCATGTCCTTAGAAGGAAAATTCTGAGGTCAAAGGGCTTGATTTATTTTAGAACTCATGATAAGAATTGCCAGACGGTTTTCCAGAAGCAGTGAGTACTTGTGCTAGCAGAGGAAGTGGGTTTATTTCAGCGCAGTCAACCCCGAAAACTCTCAATCCTTAGAACCATGATACACACACGACTAGTCCTCTATTTCCTTGTCTTCCATCAGGCATTGTGAACATCGGTGGTTCTTTAAAAATTTTTTTTTTTAATTTTTAAAAAATGTTTATTTATTTTTGACAGAGAGAGCGAGGGACAGAGCGTGAGCTGGGGAGGGGCACAGAGAGGGAGACACAGAATCCGCAGCAGGGTCCAGGCTCCGAGCTGCCAGCACAGAGCCCGACGGGTCTCAAACCCACGAGCCACAAGATCCTGACCTGAGCCAAAGTCACAGGCTTAACCGACTGAGCCACCCAGGCGCCCCTGAACGTCGGTGGTCCTTAAGCAGAAGGTTTTCTTTTTGTTTTAGCATGCACGACTTTTTCAGGATCATCTTGTAAGGGTTGACTCCGTTGTGCCGCCTACATTTCCCAGAAGAATTTTTCGTTTGCGGAATGAATGCGTGAATGAGGGCGGAGAGAGAACGTGAACCCGCAACCCCTCGCTGGGAGTGAAGCAGGTGAATGGAAACCCCGGAGAAGACCGTCCTCCAGAAACAGCGGGAGTAGTTTTCGACAATGGAAAGGTTTCCCAAAAATTCTTTGCCAGGGTCTTTTTCTGAGTCTCCGTTGAACTGCTTATTTAATAAGCACTGTCCACCCTTTACGAGCTGGACTCTATCATGTGCTTGGAAACACCAATGTTTCATGCTGGGAACAAAAACCTTTGGGGTCATCTAGCCCCCACCTGATTTCAAGCTGGAGGAGCACGAAGTCAGGGCAGCCCCCTGCTAGGGGAGGGGCATTTCCCTGTTCTGGGGGTGGCAGTGCAGGAGCTGGGTTGCTGTTATCTTTCATTCGTGGTCAGAGGAACCCTTCTAAGATGTCACCAGAGCTATTTTGCATTATTTTAGCAGTGACTTAGGCTGATGCTACCTTCAAATACCTCAATATCTAGTTTGCCACCGAATTCTGAAGGATTTCTTTGGAAAACCAAGAAGTTTTTCCCTCAATATTTTGCCCTTTGGCACTGGATCAAACCTCTCCAAGTTCATTTCCTGACCTCCTCCTCTTCCACCTAGGTTCCTGGGAGGCTTTGGTGAGCTAACGTATGTAACATACGTCCCCAGAGTAAGCGCTCAGTAGATACTGGCTTCCACTTCCTCCGGGTCTGCACGTTCCCTGAACTTTCTTCCACCTGGGATGGCGAATGATTGTGTGAGTTTCCTTTCTTTTTTCCTTCTTTCTTTCTTTCTTCCTTCCTTCCTTCCTTCCTTCCTTCCTTCCTTCCTTCCTTCCTTCCTCCTTCCCTCCCTCCCTCCCTGTTTCTCTTTCTTTCTTTCTTTCTTTCTTTCTTTCTTTCTTCCTTCCTTCCTTCCTTCCTTCCTTCCTCCCTCCCTCCCTTTCTTTCTTTCTTCCTCTTTCTTTCTTTCTTTCTTTCTTTCTTTCTTCCTCTTTCTTTCTTTCTTTCTTTCTTTCTTTCTTTCTTTCTTTCTCTCTCCCTCCCTCCCTCCCTCCTTCCCTCCCTCCATCTCTTTCTTTCTTTCTTTCTTTCTTTCTTTCTTTCTTTCTTTCTCCCTTTCTCTTTCTTTCTTGCTTGCTTGCTTGCTTTTAATTTAAACTTAATACTTTATTTATTATTATTTTTTCTCACTATAGATTGTGTGAGCTATCTGAGTCTCAGGGCCCTCATCTGAAAAAAAATACAGATGATACGTTACTATATAGTCAGTCCGCAGGGGTTTGGTGGAGATCAAATGAGTAATCCGTGCGAAGCGACTCGCACTGCCTGGCCGGGCAGGCGGCCACTACTGTGTAGTTGTCCTTGTCTCCTTGCCTGTTACTCTGCCGTTAGTATCTGGCCGCGGGGATGTCGGTTGTTCAGGGGCTGGGCTGTCTACAGTGATGGAGCCTGTGCCCCTTAGTAATTTTCAGTCCTGCTGAATTTAGACAAAGGATGGCCTCTGTACAGAATCTATATAGAAAGAGTAAAATAGTTCGATTTTTAGGGATTAATCATTAATTTCAGCCCAGGTATTGTCAATTTCTGTTTTTTCTCATCTCCTTGTTTCTTCTTTCCCGTTTGTGTACTCGTCTCCTTCTTTCTTTTTCCTCTTAATAATAACTCAAGCAACTGCAGTATGCTTTTCCTTATGGTTTAGTTGCAGGGATAATTTGTGACGAGCGGTTAACATGACTGTCACCGCGCCACAAGGTCCCTTCGTCGCTAAGTCTGATGAATTGGTCGTCCTGGCCTCTGGTAGCCTTTGACACCGCTGAACCCTCGCCTTCCTGGGACTTGGGGACACGACTTCCTTTCTTCCTGTTTCGCCTGTCCTCAAGTCCCTCAGGGCTTCTTCTCTTCCTTTGCCTGTCACGGAGCTCTGAAGCTCCCCGAGTTGCATGTGCAACCATCTTCTTTACTCATTTCGCACTTTCTTTCTGGAGCCACCTTCATTGTTGAATCCCACATCGCTGCCTCTGACCCAGACTGCTCAGTAGCGTCCATGGTTGGGCTCCTTCTCGTGGGTGCGCCTCTCACGAATCAAGCCCAGTGTGCAGAGAACAGAGCCTGTCATCACTTACCCCCCAAACCAGCCGACTGCGACCCTTAACCCCCAGGCAAGGATTAGTGCAGACACGATCGGCCCAGGTGGCACAGCAGAGTGAATAAATGAAGTATTTTGTCTTTTCTGAGTAAAAGCTCTCTCCGTTCTCAAATGTCACCTTCCCTATGAAGGCTTCGTTTCAACCCGTCCTTCTCTATGCTGCACGATCTGGGCCTTGTTATAACATTTATTTTATGCTATCACTATGCTTCATTTATGTTTCTTTTCTTCTGGACCGGGAGTCAGTAAACTTTTTTGGTAGAGGGCCAGAGAGTAAATACTTTAGGTTTTGTGGGCCATATGATCTCTGCTACAACTAACTACTCAACTCTGCGGTTATAGCGTGAAATTGGCCGTAGACGAGACATGAACGAATGGAGTGTGGCTGTGTTCCAATAAAACTTTATTTACCAAAACAGGCAGAGTGGGCGGGATTTGACCCGTGAGCCACAGCTGGCTGCCTGTGTTCTAGATTTTGAATTCTTAAAGCGTTACTTCATGAGAATTTCAAGTTTACACATCCTTTTACCAGCCAGATCCCTAAAGAGGCCTGAGCACCCAAAGGCAAGTAAGACTCAGTCCCTGACCTCAAGGAGCACACGTGTTGTGATGGAGAGGACATGACAAAGAACCATGAACGGGGCAGTTTTAGTGTCTCGTAGTTTTAGGGGCTAGAAGTCCAAAATCGAGCTGTTGGCCACGTTGGCTCCTTCTGAGAGCCGTAAGGGAATCTTCAACCCACAGCAAGGTATGTGTACTTACTGTGTGTATGCCAGGGGCAGCGAGGCGGGGGGGAGTCACTCTCCCGGACACAAAAACCCACCGCCTTTGGCCCGACGGCTGACTCGTATTTTGCTAGATGGAAGGAAAAGGAAAGAGAAATCCAGGCTGGGTAGCCTGAGCAGACAAACAAGGGCAGGATCGGAAGGAACCCATATTGAACACTTACCCTGGTGCAGGTGTGCAGTGGTGAGGTGGGTGGACAGAGCCCACGCTGGGGCCAGGAAGAGAAGCTAGAGGGGTTCTCGGTGTGCGTGCAGGCTTAACGTGTTGCACGGCCTCGTTCGCTGAGTATGGGAGCTAATGAAGCTTCGGGAAATGATTGAGGCTCTCTGGCAGCTAGGAACCCCTTCCCCTTGCAGGCAGGGGGCTCGCGCAGGGCTCCAGGTACTCAGTAGCGTCTGGGCTGTGACCCTGAAGCTTCTCCTGCTACCCACGTTTGCTGGGTTCACAGCTGACCGTCGTGCCTCTGTGCGTCCCAGAAGAACTCGGGGGTGATGTCAGGGGAGGTCCGGCTGAGAAGCGAATGTTCTCTGATGGAATCAGGCAGAGTGTTTGCCATTCAGTAGGGAAGATGCCCGGCCTTTGTTGACGGTTCCTCAGCACCAGCCGTTGACACCTCAAATCTGCACGCACCTCCGGGAGATGCTGTTACCCCCGCCAATACACGACGCGAGGGAAGCTCAGAGCGGTGCCCTATCTCAGTGTGACCTAGCTGGTGAATGGCTGACGTCCAGCCGCCAGGAAGTACTGCCCCCAGCCCTGCTCTGTTCCCCCTCCTCTCTGCCTGTCCCTGCTTGTCTGTTCTGGGCCCATCCTGGACCTTTCCACCTGCTTCTGTTGGCCTCCACTCACCACCAACTAGTGCCTGACCTTCTGATTTTTCCCCATTTCCTGCTTCCTCTTTCCTCTCTTATTCTCATGCTTCTGCCCCCCCCCCCCCCGCACACCCCCTTTTTGGCGCCCTCCGTCACTCGCCCCACCGCGGCTTCCCGGTCTCTGCTACTTCGGGTGTGAGCGGCAGGTCATTGTTCTAAAGGGCTCCTCGTGTTTGTCAGCAGTAACCCGGTGCTTACCAGCTGCGTATACAACGCGGCCCCGCTGATCTCACAGCTAACCCCACACTCTCTGTTTGGGGGCATGGCCGGAGGGTGTGCAAAGGGCTGCGTGTTCAAGCACAAAACCACGGAAGGTGTCGTAGCCGCGTAAGTGCCGTTAAAGACGATTCCAGAAGCGCCGAGAGTGACAACCTTCTAGACCGGCATGTGCAAAACATCCCCTGCCCGGTGCCAGCAACATCATGTTCTGCGTTGCCATTATTCTGACACTTTAGCCTTGTCTGACTTGACCAGTCCGTCTGGTTCGCTGCTGAAGCTTGAACAAGTCTTCCCGAATGTGGGATTTCTGGTTTCGCCCTGGGAACGGGTTTAGAGAGAGCTTACGGCGGACACCCCTCGGCGGCTCGCTGGCATAAAGGCCATGAACTTTGTGCCGAGAGGAGCTTTGGAATCTCAGAGGAGTAAGTCTTGGGAGGGATTCTGGGATGATGGTGGGCGGAGGGAGGGGTGGACAATGGGGCCGTTTTCAAAGTCACTGCACTAGGCGCAGCTGGCCTTTCCCTGTAAAGCGTTCTTGAGGTGCCCTTGTGCTCTTTTTGGGTAACGTTCTTGGATAGAAAACAAACAGAGGGCTTTTGGCTCCTGACCGCCCCTCTACCTACAGACAGCAGCTTCTTAGAACTTGCAGGCGGCTTATGTGTGCAAGCGTGTGCGTGCTTGGCAGGAATCTTCTGGAGAGGCATGAAGCACTACTTTAATTCCCAAGGATGCCGCTTGGTCCTCAGAATGGAAAATGTTCTATTTTTGGCCACCAGAATATTTCTGAGGGGGAAAAAAAATCGAACAAAGCACGGCAGCATGGGTGTACGTTTTCTGAGTTTGAAGAAGTTTTGAGAGTTCAAGGGGCTTTGCCGGGGGAGATGCCGGAGCCTCTGGGAGTGATAAGAGGGGCCGTTTGGCGACGATTCCCGGGTTGGGACGCGAGGGCGCTGGGCAGGGCGGCGTGGACGGGCGAGGGCTGGGCAGGGGTGGTGTGGACGGGCGGGTGCCGGCGGTAAAGGCTGCAGCTTGGATCTGCACTGCAGGCAGACAGGCGGTGCGGACAAAAATGCCTTTTGCACCTGTAAAGGGAAAACAGCCGGAGACAGGTGTCCTTTGCCGGTCCCAAACCTATCTCGGATCCTAAGGTCAGCTTCTCCCCCAGAGCAAGGCAGCCCCTGTAGCACCCCTGACTCAGTGTTCCGGGTGGCCACAAGCCTTGCGGGGGGAGGACTTCAGGGGAAGACTTCCAGCGGAGGCTGGTCAAGGCCCGTCTGCGGGGGCCAGCCGCCCGGGGGTGGGGGTGGGGGTGGGAGGACTGAACCCTTCCTGGCCCTTCCCTCCACCAGACACCTTTCCAGGAAACAGCTCTTGCTGCCACACCCCTGCTGGCTGCCGTGTGACATCCTGGCTTTGAGGGACCCGAAGGGCAGACAAGCATTAGTCGAGCAGTAACTCCTGGGGACCAGGACCCGGCCGTGGACACATCTCGGCGCGGGAGGCGCGGCTGGGCCCAGGGGCTCATGGGAGAATCTTGAAGGGGACGAGGCGTTTTGCAGAAGTGGCGGGCGTGCCCGGGAAGAGCCATCACAGAACTCGTGGAGCCGAAAGCCCCTGGAAGCAGAGCTGTGCCCTCTGGCTCCCACCCGCCGGTAGAGGGGACCCAAGTTAGCCGATGCCCTGAAGCGAGCGGGGTGGCCCGGGCCCATCCCTCTCCGCCCTGCCCCGCCCTGCCGTTGAAATGGGCTTGAACTCCCACTGGTGTTTCCATCGTCCGCTTCACACCCAGGCCTCGGGTGCAGAGGCGGCCGTGGGTCTGGGTAACGTTGAATCCTTGGCGGGAGGCTCTGAGATGCTGTCTGCGGGCTCTCAGAGTTTTCGTCTTGGCTGCGGGCTTTCGAGATGCACTCGAGATTGAGGAGCTGGCATCGCGCTGGGTCAGATGTCCATGCAGACGGTGCGGGGGGCCTTTACTCGGAGCCAGCTGGATTTCTCCTGCCTTCACACTCACTAATTCAACACGCACGTCCCAAGTGCCCAGTGTGTGCCAGGCACGCAGGCGAACCCAAGTCTCTGCCGATGTAGTGCTCGCAGTGGGCCGGGGAGAGAACAGTACACGCCTACAGTCACATCCTGACGGTTCCGGGCAGGCAAAGAAGGGGGTCCCAAGAGATAGAAAAACGGCAGGTATCCTTTAGAAGGGATGGGTAGGGATGACCATCATGGGAGGGAGAGATTGAAGTTAAAATCAAAGGAAGAAGCTAGTCACGTGAAGAAAGGGGCGTGGGGGTGAGCTTTTCTGGCGGAAGAAACAGCAAGTGCAAAGGCCCTGAGGTCAGAATGCTAAGCACATCTGAAGAGGCTCACTTTGACGCCTGAGATGAGCTGGGGCAAAGCCTTTCACCCAGGCTTGAGGTGAACTTGGGGAGTTAGCCGTTGGGCTGGATCGCAGAGCACCTCGTAGGGCCGGAAAGGGGCTTAAGTGTTATCTTCGCCAGTGCTGGGAAGCCACGGGAGAGCTTGAAGCAGGGGCGTGACATGATCTCCCTTACGGTTTTGACAGAACACCAGCCGCCATGAGGTGAACGGCTGGAGACAGAAGTAAAGACGCAAGCTTTAGAAGGCTCTGGCTGATGTCCGCGCAGGAGGTGACGGAGGCCTCGCCTGGGGAATGGCGGCAGCTCCTCCTGTCTGTGTTCATTCTGGTCTCCTCCTGGGTCTTGCCCCACCACCGCTTCCTGAGGGGAAAGCTGGCCTTCCTTTACCAGCGCCTCATGGGGGACATGGCTTTAGACTTTTGCAAAGTGCTTTAAGTAAACCGCGCATCTGGTTGTGCAGAAGTTTCAGGAAGCTCCTCAGAGAGCCAGGTTCTTGGATTCCCAGCCCAGGGCTCTTGCCTTCTCCACACCACTTGCCCCACTGAACTTTTGCTTTTATACTGTCACTCCGGCTCACGCACTGAGTTAACAAATAATTTTCAGAAAGGTGAAATTTTGACTTTCAGAGAAATGTAAAAGGAACACAGGCAACGAGTTTATTTCACTCGCTGTTTAATGAAGGAACCAGTAACATGTTATGACCTGCCCAAAAACTACCAAAGAAATGAGGGTATTTCCAGGCAATTTATTTATTTATTTATTTATTTATTTATTTCTTTATTTATTTAAAGTTTATTTACTTATGTATTTTGAGAGACAGAAAGTGAGCAGGGGAGGTGCAGACACAGAGAGGGGGGAGACAGAGCCCCAAACAGGCTCCCTGCTGTCAGCACAGAGCCTGACACGGGGCTTGATCCCACGGACTGTGAGATCATGACCTGAGCCGAAACCAAGAGTCGGATGCTTGCCTGACTGAGCCACCTGGGTGCCCCTATTTACAGGCAATTTAATACAGAAATGTAGGGATAGGACTTGAGTTACATATAAACCGGTTAGTGTCCAACAGGCGGTAAATCCTAGGGGTTATCTGTTCCACTGGGCAGAAACTATTTGCTTCTCTTCCAGACAGAAATCTGTAAGACAACAGGTAACTTCACTAAGTCGGGGGCCTTTATGTCGATAGGAGCAAGGAGATGAACTGATTGCATGCTCCAATAAAGGGGCCTTGGAAAGATGCGCAGCCCCCCCCCCCAGCCCTTTTTTGGTTTTATTCTAAATTTTGGCTATTTTTATGACACTGTTTTCTTAGAGTTCTGATCGCTAAGTCCAATGACTTTGTTATGAAGAAAGCCAAGGGAGGGAGATCAAAACGAGTGAGAAATGGATCCATGGAAAAGCAACCCTATCTTGCCCAGAATGAGTTGGGATTCAGTCAGTTATCAGACACCTGTTGAGCCCTGACCGTGGATGTGCAGAACCCTGCGGGAGCACGAAGCTTCATACAGAACAGCTCCTGCCCTGTGGATCTCCCAGTCGACACAGGGAGACAGGCACTCAAATGAATGCATTCCAGTTCATCCGGTCGGTCACGCCCTGGCAGAGGTGTGGAGATTGCGTGGGCCCTGGGAGGGGCACTTCCCAGAGAAGGTGCCTTTGAGCTGTGCCTTGAAGGATGGGAAAGGATCGCCAGGTTGAGAAGGGGGGTCGGGGAAAGCCATTCAGGGAGGATGTCAGCTACTGAGCAGAGAAATAACCTGGATGTGCCTAGAGACGCAGCCTTTTGGTTACGGAAGGTTTAGAGTCTTCTCCTCACTTCTCCCCGATAGTTTCAGAATTCCAAGAGTAGGGAGGGGAGGGTGGCGGAAAAGGGAAGAAGTTGGAGTCTCTTGGGCAAGCTTGCAAAAGTTTCTTTAAATATTAGGTCAAATTCCCTATAAAAACCCTATTTAAAACTTTTTGAAAGACTTTGAAGTCCCAGAGAAGCAGGAAGTTAATTAGAGTGGCTTTGATATCTCAGGGTATGTTTTAACAGCTGCTTAGGACAGTTTAAACAATAAGAACTTATGTGGCTTGGGATGCGTCTGTGATAGTCAGCTCTGGTCAGAGCGAAATATCACTGCATCTGAGAGCGGCAGCACTTGGCTTCAATTTTAGAAAGAGTCCAAGCCAAAATGTTCTCTAAAACCCAAGAGAGGAACTTCTAAAGAGGAAGACTGCTCCAAGAGAATGTGTTTGGGGGTAAAAGATGAACTGAGTAGGAAACAAATTGATCCTAACCAACTCGGTTCTTGGAAGAGCACAGGGCATGGCCGTTTCTGGAGAATTCTCTTAAGGTGGATTTAAGCAAGGCTATTTGTTGGTCGATGCCGTTTGTAAAGGGGCCCCCACGGGGTGGATTCGCCTCTGTAAGGGACGCCTGCATAACCCGAGGGGTGTCCAGCCAATTTACATTTTCTGGGGATCGCCATTGAGCTTGCAGGAGCACTTAATTTGTTTCCCTGGTCGGCACCCTCAGCCTTCGTAATGATTTCCTCAGATTCTACCCCCGATGGGAACTTTTCCAAGCTCGAGAACGGCACAGCGAGGGATCCTCTGAAGGGCAATAAAGAGCTGCCTGCGGAGAGGATTTCAAGAGATTCTGGGAAGACCCATTCCGGAGGCCCTACGTCTGACACTTGTGCGGTAGGCGCCTCGCCGAGCATTTGACTCCCAGTCTCACGCGGTAGGAATGTGACTCTCATTTTACGGATGAGGACTTGCCCATTCTTCCATCCGGCCACTGAGTCTCTGGCTTCCATCAGGTCCCCTACTTCCTAGCAATTTATGTAATAGCGTATTGTAGCCTCTTTCCCCGTACCCTCCAATCGGCTAAAAAACATAAAACTAGTTTGTAGAGAGGTACTTTTGGTAATGGGCCAACTGCTGGCCGACAGATGACTGTATCGTCCCATTCAAGAGGCAAATTTATCTTCCGAAAATATTGCCTTGGGCATGTTATGCACACCTCGCAAGGGCTTTCCGTTCCCCCCAGAATAAAGACCAAATTCCTCTGCCTGAACACCCCATGCCAGGTCACTCTGAGTGTCACTCTTGGGTTTGGGGCTTACCCGAGTCCTCGCCGGCTGGTCAGGTGGGGATTGTCTTGTGAAGGCTGCTGTTTGCTCCTTAAAAAAGTGCCACCACTGCCTCTTTTTCTGGAGAAACGCTTGGATTTATTAATAAAATGAACTCAAGACCACATTCTGGCAGCACACGCACTCACACTGAATGCATGGAGAATGGATTGGCATAGATCCTTGCACGCGGATAACCTACTTCTTAATAGTTCCATTTCGGGGAGTAGCAGCTACATGAAGAACTTTCAGGCAGATAGAGCTCTGTTTCTGCAGTGCATTCGTACGGGGGGAAACTGGATAGAACGTCCAGGCACAGACAGAAGTCTACTCCAACAGTGGACTTTTCTTGATGAATTACTGCCCTCGAACTTAACATTTTTTGGCAATATCTACCTATCTTTATATATATTCACGTCTATTGCATATTACATACATGTTAACTATATATATATGTATGTGTGTGTATGTATATACTATATATGCATGTATATATAATATATGTATATATTTACTTCTATATACAGGTACACAGGTGAGTGGGTAGGCTGCCAAGCTCGGTGTGGGGGGTAAGGTGAACAGATGCATAAGGAAAATTCAGATAGAATTACCTCTCAAAGACGTGTCTTCTCTCAAAGGACAGGCACTGGCCATACAGAGGACGAGGCCAAGACAAGGTGTTCTAGAGCTCAGTGTTGGCCACAAACAGGTGGCAGGGACAAAAATAAGGGAGAAGAGGTGTGTCAGCTTCTCTGTTGTCCTGAACTCACTGGCGTCCAACCTAGTTCTCAGGGAGCCCTCAGCGCTCACCGTCTGTGGGATATTCTCTGGGGTCTGTGTCTCCTCCGATTTTACAGCTCGTGGCAGGCTCTGACTCCTCGGTCCCCTCTCTACACATCGGGGGGGGGGGGGAAATTTTTGTCTAAGTTTCACGTGTTGTCTCTGGAAAATCGAGCTCGTTCTTTCCTTTGGATTTAGGATTGGCTTCCTCTTGGTTTTATGGGTCCTCAAAGGGCCAACCAAGAACCTACGAGGCATGATATGGGCAGTGCGGCGTTGCCTCAACCAAAGCAGGCTGAGTTCTGGGCACTGCAGTGAGCACCCCCACTTCATAGCTCATCCCGAGTCTCTTGTCCCAGAGCTCACAGCAGCAGTGACATGTTAGCAATCAGCTGGTGGGATGACTTGGGTTGGGGGCTGCTGCTGTGGCTCCCGAAAGCTAAAAAGAGTAGGCTCTAGAGCGTGCAGAAGGGCACTCCACCTTTCCAGCTCCAACCATTTCATTTAAGAATCCTAGTGTTTCCAGGGACGCCTGGGTGGCGCAGTCGGTTAAGCGTCCGACTTCAGCCAGGTCACGATCTCGCGGTCCGGGAGTTCGAGCCCTGCGTCAGGCTCTGGGCTGATGGCTCAGAGCCTGGAGCCTGTTTCCGATTCTGTGTCTCCCTCTCTCTCTGCCCCTCCCCCGTTCATGCTCTGTCTCTCTCTGTCCCAAAAATAAATAAACGTTGAAAAAAAATTTTTTTTAAAAATTAAAAAAGAAGAAAAAAAGAATCCTAGTGTTTCCAAATTTCCAACAGATCTTAATTTCTGGGATTCAAGGGTGAGAAATCAGACCTCCCAGAAACTCTTAGGAAGTCCCCAAGTCCTAAGTTACTCTTGAAATATTCCAACGTTTTCATATTCTTATTAGGATGGTTATCTAAGAAAATGCACTTAATACGTAAGTAACATCAAGTTTAGAGTATTTGCAAGGAACCGTAGTTTACAGCAAATATTCAAATGCTTGAAAGCACCAGCAAACATTAATGGTCAGTATTTGAATAATGTAAGATTGGATCTACAGGAAATGTTAACAGCATAATGCAGAATATCATGTCGAAACTGACAATTTAAGAACTCATTTTCCTTCTGAGATGGTTTATATTTTGGTGCATATTTTCGTTTCATGGGATCTTTTATAAGTCTATGTGTACATAAATTTGTTAAAAAGTTTATTTATTTTGAGAGAGAGAGAGAGAGAGAGAGAGAGAGCGCATGTGCAAGCAGGGGAAGGGCAGAGACAGAGGGAGAGAAAGCGAATCCCAAGCAGGCTCCGCGCTGTCAGTGCAGAGCCCAAGGTGGGGCTCGAACCCACGAACTGTGAGATCATGACCTGAGCTGAAATCAAGGGTCAGACGCTCAACTGACTGAGCCACCCAGGCACCCCTATTAATATTGCTGTTCATTCCCCCACACGACCCCCCATTGACTGCAAAGGGGGCCGTGAACACACACTCAAAACATGGAAACCGCTACAAGCAAGATCAACTGGGTTGGGGCGGTTCCCCTCCTACTTGTGCTGGTCCTGATTCCCTGAAATGTTGGCGTTAACCCCTGGCTGCTCATGTTGATAGCTATGCCGCTCTTGATTCCTACTTGATGTCAGTGGATTCCGTTAAATCAGTAGTGGCTCTCTGTTGATTGCCAAACTTCAGTTCTTTCAGTGTGATTATAATACTTTCTCCCATTGGCTCAATTTCTTGACCAACTCTTCTTGGGATTTGGGATTCAGAAAAATAACACAATTTCTAGGGGTACGCTGGAGGGAGGGGGAAACACTGCAGTATTCCAATGTTAGTTTCTGTATTCTGTCCACTTCTTTCTCACATATCCAGTCTTGGAAAGGATCCCTCTTTCTGGGAGCAATCCAGGACGCCACCATGGAGATTGAGGAGCTGTCAACTAAAAATACACCCAGTAGCTAATCTTGGATATCCACTGTTGCTTATTTGGTGGTGTTTGTGGGGTCTTCTTCCAGCAAAGGACGGCTTTAAAACATGTAAAAGCTGAACCACAACAGTCAAGGGAAATTCTTAACTCGAATAGGTTGGAATATAGCATCCATCTGGGAGCCTATGGGTCTTTGATGAAGATGGCGGCCTTGTGCCACATTGAAGCTGTGGATCTTGGTCACTTCATTTTCTCACTGAGTATAGAATAAAGAGGTAGTAAAGAGTAGAAACGTCAGACCACCTGAGTCAAAATCTTGCTACTAACGAGTTGTGAGGCCCTGAACCAGTCACTTGACTTCTCTCGATCTCAGCTCTCTTGTCTGCACAGACCTCACAGAGTGGACATAAAGATTAAATGAAATAATGTATCGACAGTGCCCTGACCCATGCCAACTCTGGACCAAGGAGAGCCCGCTGATGTGCTTTCCTTCTAGAGGAGAAAGTTTTGGTGCCATAAATTTCTAAAATGGTGGTGCTAGGCATAGACTGAAGCCCTCAAACTAAATCTAAAAAGTGGTACCAGGAAAGTGCCTGTGTCTGGTGACTCTTCATCTTGGCAGGACTTCAAGGAGCAGCCTTGGGCTTAAACCCAGTAACCAATGCATAGGCAGAGGACAGGCTGAAGAGAATGAACACAGATCAGCGTAGACGCCCCCACCCAGGCCAGTCCGCACGAGTGTTCTGCCCGTGCTCGTCTTGTACTTTTTAAGTGGTAGGGCAGGTTTCGTAAGAGAAACGGCCACCCGGAAAGAGTTTATTTTTCTGCATCTATCTCAGAAAGATAGAGGGACTCTCAGATCCGGTCACATCATCTGATGTCAGAGTCCCTTGAGTAGCTTTGTAATAGCACAGTCAGTAAACAATGTGCATTGGAGTAGCGTAGAAGGTTCTAGGTTAAGAGTATTATTGTAGATTTTAGCACATTTGAGTTTAAAAACCACTTCTTTTTACTAGCTGTGTGACTTTGGATGAGTCATTTATTACCTCTCAAGTTCTGTTTCCTTGGTTATAAAACAGGGGTAATACCTGTACCTCCCTCAGAGGTTATCTTGAGGATGAAATAAAACGACATATGTAAAAAGCTCTCAACACAGATCTTGGAACACAGTAAACACTCAAGGAATATTAGCTTTTAAAAAATTATTGTTACGGTTGAGTCAAGGAGGTGTATAAACACTCCTTGACATGCTCAGATGTTGTGTTCTTAAATGGATCAAAAGGAATTTTCTCCTACAAAATCTAGTGGGAGGGGAGTGAAGGGAGCACAGTTACCCGTGAGGATGTGCTTTTCTATTATCCCGGTGCTCCTGGACTTGGACAGCAGGAGAGGTAGAGCGGGTGAGATAGGAAGCAGGGAGGAGATGTTGCAGAGGAGAAGAAGGACCCCTTACGTTCGACGTGCGGAGGGCGCTGTAGGTGGTGGGGCCCCTTCCCAGCATCGCCAAAGGTTGACGGCTGAACAGTCTCCTTCAGCCTTTTCCTGTTGGTTGTTTCATGGCTTCCAATCCCGCTCTGGTTAAGTCACGGGATTTTTACAAGGAGAGTCTTGAGTAGCCCCTCACAAATGGGGCTTTCAAATAGCGCCCCAGTCCGCCACCTACAATGCCTTGCTAGCAGAAGAAGTCTTTGCCAAGACCAGGGTTTACCAGCAGTTGATCACGTCAATACCAGTGATGAGAATTCAGGACATCCAAACATCACCTTTCCCGGGGGCCGGATGGAAAACGATTCTTCCGGGATGTTCTGACCAGCGGACGGCAGAGGTGGGAAGACCTGGAAGACATCATTTTTCTGACCCATCCTTGCATTTCTGACCCACTAACTTTTAAAAGGAAATAAAGAGACACGTGAAACCGGACGCTCGTGGGGGCCTTTTCCTCAGGCTGTGTCGTGAGTCCTGCTGGCTTATTCATGCCTCTCCCAGAGCACGTGCGCTCGGCTGTCTCTGGTGGTATCGTCCACCGGATCCTCTAGGGGTATCTTCCCAGGTCACGAGGGACCCCGCTGCCAGAGGGGAGGATGGATGCCCAGCACCCATGCGCACAGTGTGACCTCCCTCTTCCCAGGACGGTTCCTGATTCGGTGTCTGCGTGGCCATAATCAGCTCCACAACAACGACAGTAGCTGCTCGCACTGCCTTCTATGAGTCACACACATCACTAGATACTTATTTCCTTTAGTCCTCAAAACGGGGTAAGTGTCATTATCTCTAGTTTGCAGATGAGGATACTGAGGCTTAGACAAAGTCCTGGATTTGCTGCTCAAGTGAATGGAATTGAAACTTAAAAAAAAATGCTTCTTTATTTATTTATCTTGAGAGAGAGAGAGAGAGAGAGAGAGAGCCAGCAGGGGAGGGTCAGAGAGAGAGAGAGAAGGAAGGAATCCCAAGCAGGCTCTGAGCTGTCAGTGCAGAGCCCGACGTGGGGCTTGAACCCACGCACGGTGAGATCGTGAGCTGAGCCGACCGAGCCACCCAGGCACCCCTGGAATTGAGCCTTTACATCTGGGTCTGTGGGACTCCACTTGACTTCACTGTCCACGGCCCAACGGTGGCTTACGTGGATGCGGCCATAGCACCAGATGCTCATTTTGGAGGAACAGAGCTGCGTGGAGAGCTGTAAGCCCGGTGACTCTCTCTTCTGGACACGAGCCCTGCCCTGACGACCCATGCAGGTTACGGGTCTCTCTTGGTTCTCTTTTCAAGACGGATACGACCCCGTACTTTTGCCCCCACGTAGGCTGCACTGGCAGCCCTTGCCTTGAGTTTATGACACAAGCTTTTCGGCGCTCATTACGGCCCTGTGCCTCTTGGGTCACAACGGGACCCCGCGGGCAGAGTCGAGCCACAGCCCTCCCACTTCTGAGGTCTGCGACCCTGGGAAAGCTGCTTCATTTCTCTTGGTGTTTGCATCTGTGAACTGGGGACAGTAGCGGCACCCATAGGACTACCGGGAAGATAAAACGAGAAAAAAGTGCTTAGAGGGACAGATGGTTGGGGTGAGCTGCTTGAGGCCAGTATTCAAGCTCAGGAGACTTTGAGTGATAAGTACACCTGATGACATGCTAACGAGTTTGCACAGTGCCCGCTATACTCTCTAGTTTCCTGACTGGTTCGATTCCTCAGCAGATATTTATTGCGTGCTTCCTCTATGTCACACACTGTACAAGGGTCACGGATGCGGGGAGGGATGAAACTCCGCGGTTCCCGCCCTGGAGAAATGTACGAGTGCGGGTCGGGGGGTGGTGTAGACAGACATAAAAGCGGACAGGTTCGGCTTCGTGTGTCAAGGATGCAGCCTTCGTGCGCTGCCTGGCGGAGAGGCGCATGGGTCAGCCTGGCTCTGTGGGGAAGGAACAGCAAACGTGCAGAAGGACAGGAAAGGTTTCCGTGCAGAGCGAACACGTAAAAAGACACGAAGGTGGGAAGCAGCCACGGGGGGGAGAGGTCCTGCGAGCGACTGGTTGGCGTCGAGGTGCGGGGTCGAGGCTAGGAAATGAGGCTGGAGACAAACGTGGGGGTACGGACTTGACTTTCTTCTGAGGGTCGTGGGGGAGCCGTTTCAGTGTGGTGGGCGGGTTTAGGCGGGGCAAGAGAGGCCGGGCTTGCAGCAGGGCCGCGAGGTGGGAGAGTCCAAATGGGCCAAACGAGCAGTCGGGCTGGACGGAGGGGAAGGGTTACACCTGAGAAATATTCAGGTCTTCAGGAGGTGAGACCGAAGGACCCGTAGCTGAATGGATGTCGGCAGCGGCAGGGGAGGGGCTGGGGGATGGTTGCCCTGTCCTGCTGTAAGTTTTGAGTTAATGCCCTCCCTGCCCTGGGAATTCTCATTTGAGAGGATAATTCCTTTTCCTTGTTTTTGCGAAGATCATTTAGACGACGAATTGTACAGGCTTCTAATGTCCGGTCGAGAAAGTACAGCCAGTTCTAAGCAGTCGACTGAAAAAAGAGCAGAGACGCCACAGCACTCAGCCTCCCCGTGACTCAGTTTCCCAGCCTGTAAAAGTAGTGCTTGCCCCATTGGAGTGACCTAAGGATTACATGAGCCAAAGCCTCATAACAGGATCTCCCATCGCTCGAGCGCTCAAGACAGGCGCGCTGTAGTTAGTCTCATGAACCAAAGATCTGTGCGAAGTTACAAAAAGGGAGCTGCCTGATCTCATCGAACTTCACTTTCCCATCTGCAAAATGGGGACAGTAATAGACGCTTCTTAAAAAGCGCCTGCCTCATAGGCGTGTGAGCAGGTGGAACGTTGGAATGTATGCCAGATCCTGGCACACAGTAGGCAGTCAGGGAACGTAAGCTCCGGCTACGTTCCTTGTTGCGTGCGGGGCATTTTTATGTATGCGATATGATTTTCTTTTCCCTGCATCCAGTACAAGAGGTGATACAATCCTTCTCTTTGGGATGAAAAGACTGAAGCGTGGGGAGGTTAAATGCTTTGTCTGAGGTCATACACAGCTGTAGCTAAGCCAATAGCAGCTACTCTATTTAGGACACCTTGATGCCTTTAGAATCTGCTCGAAGTTCCTCTAGACCCCTAGGAAAAGACGCTTTCCATCGTGCCTAGTTCATGACTGTACTGCTTTCTACCAGAAAGGAATTCAAATCCTCGTTAAAAGTCAGAGTCGGAAGTAACTTTATTGAGGACTTGGAAAAATTAATGACAATCTTGTGTTAGTTCCCCCCCCCCCGCCTCCATCTGTTGTTAAAAGCAAAGCAAACTAAAACAACAACCAAAAAATCCAATATACAGAACTTAGGCCAAAATCCAAAACGAGACACAGGTAGTTATGGATCTCCACTGCCTGGAGACGTTCCCCGTTCCTCCACCAGCCTTTCTGAAAACTCCACAAGACTCTAGGGAACACACTCTGAAAACTGCTGATCAGAAAATTCCTTCTCTGACTGGCAAGGAACCAAGAGTACAGGGGAGAGGACAATTTGCAGTGTCACCCATGGCAGGAACTCATCGGGACTGGGGGGGCCATTCTTCCAGCGGTTGTCCTGGATTTAGTCACGGCCACGGCCACCCCTCCCGTGCACTGTGCAGAGCCCCGAGGAAGGGGCTCCCTGGTTGGTGAAAGCCTGTCTTCATGCTCACAGGACGGATACTCCATTTTCTGTGACTTCCAAATTTTCTAGAATACATGTGTATTACTTTTCTAACTAAATTAAAAAATTAATTACAATAAAAAAATATATTAAGCTGGTAGCCAGAAAGAAGCTATTTGTAAGCCAAGCATGGGGTAATTCCATATGGACTCATCTTGCCTTTGGATTTCCAGGTGGCTTGTTGTGGTGACTTTGGGTTGGGTGTGCATGTTGTTCCAAGGACATGTGGTGCTGGTCTGTGAAGGGGTGCTTGTTTTCCGTTAAAAAATTTTTTTAATATTTATTATTATGATTATTTTTTATTTTAGAGAGAGAGTACAGGAGAGAGGCAGAGGGAGGCTCCTTGCTCAGCGTGGAGCCTGACGTGGGGCTTGACCCCATGACCCTGGGATCATGACCTGAGCCGAAATCAAGAGTCATATGCTGGGGCGTCTGGGTGGCTCAGTCAGTTGAGCATCCGACTTCGGCTCAGGTCATGATCTTGCGGTCCGTGAGTTCGAGCCCCGTGTCAGGCTCCATGCGGACAGCTCAGAGCCTGGAGCCTGCTTCGGATTCTGTGTCTCCCTCTCTCTCTGCACCTCCCCTGCTCACACTTTGTCTTTCTGTCTCGCTCTCTCTGTCTCTCAAAAATAAATAAACATTACAAAAATAAAAACAAAAACAAAACCAGAAGAGTCATATGCTCAACCAACCTGAGCCACCCAGGCGCCCCTCCTCTTGGAGATTCTGGTCCCAAATTGCCAGCTGCCCTGCAGACCAACCCGATTTCTGTCTCTCTGTCTTTGCCCACTTCATTCCCTCTAAGAAAAACTTTTTCCCTCTCTCTCTCTGCTTATCATCTACTCATATTAGTTTTCAAAGGACCCTGTCCCATCCACTTCACTCATTCACTGATTTACTCATCCATCAACAAATATTTATTAAGCCTTCCGTGTGTCAGGCACTGGCTGTTCTAAGCCCTGGGGCTGGAATCAAGTTGGCATGGTCTCTGCAATTGCAGAAGTGAATTTTCGGTGTGACAGACAAGTAAACGTATGAACTCACGTATTATCTGTCCATCCATCCAATTTCGAAGTGCGGTAACTGCTACAAAGGAGAATACCGAGGTGGTCCCATTTTAGAACAGATGTTCCGAGAAAGCTTCTTTGGAGAAGCGACCTTCAAGCCGATACCACAGGATGCAAGTGAAGGGCAGTGGGGCTGCTGGGGAAAGAATATTTGGGGCCGATGAGCCCCTCAGTGAGAAGAGCCAGAATGATGGAGGAAGTTAGTGAGGCTGGAGTAGGGTGAGTGGCTATGACCACCCAACACCCTAAGTCTCTCACTCACCTGTTTTGGGTAGTTTGTCTCCCTCCATTGGAGTGTGAGCTCCGCGAAGGAAGGCGCTTTTGTCTCATTGGTTTGCTCCTTTATCCCCAGGGCCTAAAGCAGTGCTTACGACCTAGTAGGCGCTCGATGAATCCATTTCCGGGAACGAATGCACGGGTGGATGAGTAAACAGTGCAATGCAAAGAAACCGGAGAGGCGGCGAGTAGGGGTGAAATCATACCGGGGCTGTGGGTTTTTATTTTTGTAATGTTTATTTATTTTTGAGAGACAGAGAGAGCGAGACAGAAAGACAAAGTGTGAGCAGGGGAGGTGCAGAGAGAGAGGGAGACACACTTAAGCGGCTATCGCAGTGACTTGTAGAAAGGAGGGACATGTGCTGGTGGCAGTGCAGACAGAGAAAGGGATGAATTTGTGATATCTTGGGAGGTAGGAATAATGACTTGTTGAGGGGTTTTGTGGCAGATACGTCAGACTGATTTCCCAATATCCACTCTCTCCCCTTGCTCCTCACTAATTTAATGCTACATAATGTAAATTATATACCATCTATAATAGAAATGTTGTGGGGGGTGACAATGTACCTAATTAAAAGAATAATCTGTATTTTCCAGCTTCTGTTGCAACTAAGCGAGGCCATGCGATACGGTTCTAGTCAACAAGACATCAGAGGGAGTTGCTGGTCAGGGAGTCTTGCAAAGCTCTCTAAGAGAAAGTCCAGTAAAACCTTGGTTTGCGAGCATAATTCGTTCCAGAAACAGGCTTGTCATCTAAAGCACCCGTCTATCAAGGCGAATTTCAAGAAACCATTGGCTCAGCTCCGATCCTGTGACGTTGGGCATCCCGTACGACTCGTATTGCAAGGCACGGCTTGTTTATAAAGTTACAATTTATTAGAAATGTTTGCCTGTCTTGCGGAACATTCGCAGAACAAGTCACTGGCGATCCAAGGTTTTACTGGATATTCAGCCGTCAAATAATCTTTCTCCCTTTGCTACTCCCCTCCTTCCTGCCCTGGCTGCAGACACTGGTGTGGGTAGAGCAGCCGTCTTGCGGACAAGGGGCAGCAAGTGTGAGGACAGTGGCCCGTCGGGAAACAGAAAGTTAGGAGACAGATCTCTGATAACATTCTGGAGCCTCCGCCGTACCCTGGACTACCTCTCTTTGGCCTTCATTTGTGAGAAGCGTAATCAGACTCTCATGTGGTTAAATCATTGCAAGTTACGTTCTGTTTATCTCCTCCCAAGCGTATTCTAACGGATTCACGTTGGACGTAGGGGAAGCAAGGAAGGAGCATCAGATAGTTTGAGGTTTTTTTTGTGGCCCTGAGCAAGTAGGTAATTGGAAAACTGGGTGAGGAGCGAAATTTAAACGGGGGTGGTGTGTGTCAATACATGTATGTGTTTGTATGTGTGTGAGTGAGTGAGTGAGAAACAGACAGAGAGACAGAGACAGACCGGTGAAATCCAAAACTTTCGGTTTGCAATATGTTACGCTTGCGACGTCTTGCGTATGTTAAGCGTGAGACATCTAGGTGGTGATATTAACCCAATAGTCGATTACACGATCCTGTTGTTGACGGATCCTTCCTATCTGGAATAAAGACCGAAATCAGGCAGCTGACAGCGTAGAGATAGTATTTAAGGTCCTGGGAAGGGCTGGGATTTCTAAGAGCAGGAGAGGATAAAGGCGGAAGGAAACAAGGCTAGACGCAGATCATGTCAGCAGTTAGGGCGAGGGGGGGGAACTGCCGTAGAAGGGACCAAGAAGGCGTAGTTGGTGAGAAGCCAGAGAGCCGTGTGGGGTGAGGAAAGTGGACTTTCTGAGCCCATCTCGCTCATGTGTGGCCCCCACGTGCACTCTCTGTGTCCTGCGTTGGGAGGTTATCGCCCTTCCTGTGTGGGGGCCGACTTCCCTCTGTGGTCCAGCCTTCGGTCTCCAGGGTCCAGGATCCTGTCTGTGCCCTGGAGTTCTGTGGTCCAAGCACTGCACTTGACCTTGAGGTGATGCTCCTCTGCTTGGAAGGGATGATCTGTGCCCACGGGGGTCAGGGAGGAAGAAGACGGTGGCCAGAAAAAAGGAAAATGAGAAACTGGAAAGTGTGCCCCACCCCCGACTGAAAGGCTCGTTGAGCAGCAGCAGAATGAGACACGTGATCTCGCCAGAGAGAAGCTTGTTCAAGAACGATTTCAAGAGCTGTTGCCCATGGGGCCTAGTAGAAGCCAGACAGACTAAAAGAAAGATGGTATAGAGTACAAGAATTCCACTGGGGCAAGGTTCAGGTGAGAGGGTAGCTGGGACCGGAAACACCGAGGGCTTACCCTGGAAACAGAGCAGGAAAGGACAGAGCGTTCCCAGCCCTGAGAGGAGCTCAGGGTGGCTGCTGGAGGTGGGGGGGGAATAATGAGGCAGGAACCGTGGACCCCTGGCTCGCGCTGACCCACCCTCATGACACTGGCTGATACTCAAGGTTTCCCACGCTGGTCTGTCATGGAGGGCTGATGTCTAGCTAGGCTAGAGGCCTAGTGGGTATGAGAAAATAAATAAATAGAAGAAGTTAACGAACGCGGAGATTTTGCAGTGTTAAGGGCTACGAAGTACAAGCAGACATGACGATATGTTGCAGCTAGAGCTGCCCGTAGCATGGCCCCTGGGTCAGCAGCATCATATGGCTGGCGTATCATTGGCAATGAGCTTGTTACGATGCAGAATCTCAGGAGACGCCCGAATCAGAGTCTGCACTTTAACCAGATCCCCCTCACCATCCCCATGATTCCTACACATGTTCATGTTTGAGGAGCACCGTGCTAGAGAGTGTTTGGAAAGGGGATCCCTCGGCTGGGGTAGTTATGGCAGGTTTCTCTGTGAAGGTGACATCCGAGATGAAGAGAAGCCATCCACGTAAAGATGGGGAAGCACAGCATTCCAGATAGCGGGAATGGAAATTTCCAGGGACTGGATGGTAATAAGCTCAGTGTGTTCAAAAAACTAAAAAGATCGGTTTCCGCATCACGAACTCGTCTCTCCTTACCTGGCCAGCCCTTAGCCGGCTGTCGGACCCCAGTCTAAACCTCACTTCCTTTTGGAGGCTTCCTTGACCCTACACCACCCTTCCCGTGCAATCCCGCCCCCAAACTCCGCCCCCAAACTACTCCTGTGTGAGAGCGGTCTCATTGTTTATCTCCCCAGCATCCCTCCCATCTTGGCACCACACGGGTGCTCCGTTTTTCTGTATTTTCTGTATTGATTTTTAATTTGTAAGTAATCTCTACACCCAAAGTGGGGCTCGAACCCACAAGCCGGAGATCGAGAGTCACACACGCCACCAACCGAACCAGCCAGGTGCCCCTGGACAGGTGACTTATGATTTTTTAAATGAATGGTTGAACGAAAGTGAGAAACCCGGACAGGTGGGAGAGGCAGGCCATAAAAAGCAACCACACTAAGGCCCTGCTGAGGGGCGAAGTCAGTAACTCTTGAAACCCTCTGGTCTTTGCTTGGGCAGATACACCCCCACTCTGCTCTCTGGGTCACCGGTCCTCACACATTTCCTTCCTCTTGACCCTTATTGCTCTGTGACCTGTGTTCAGACTCTAAATATTTCCTTTCACTCAGGGATTCAGGGTCCGGCAGAGGACACGAGCTGCTGGAAACCCTACTCCAGCTCCATGGTTGAGAACGAGCAACTGTAGGAGCTCAGAGAGGGGCTTTGCTCCAAACTCTGGAGGCCTGTAGGGGGTTCCATTTGAGCTGGTTCCAAGGGGGGGAAGACGACCTTTTTTCCCAGTTTGAGAGAACAGTGGCGAGATGATGGTCACTGGGTGGTAAAGGTGACGGAGGGGCAGTGCTGTTCGTGGTGGTGATGTTGGTTTGGAACGGACACGGTGGTGGGGGTTGGCGGCTGTCGTGGTGGGGGTGGTCACGGTGATCACAGCGATAGCGAAGCATATGCCACACAGAGACCACGGCATGCCCCTGAGCGTGAAGTAGTGAAAGTTACGAAAGATCTCGCCGAGTCCAAAAGCTAGGAGAGGTCCCCTTGGGTAGGCAGGGTGTGGATGAGACGGGGAGGTAGGTTACAGCCATTGTCATCCAAGGTTTAAGTCACTGATGGGTTTGGTTAGCCTTGGTTGGTAAGAAGAGAACCAGCAGCATTGTTGGGGGGGGGTGATATCTCCCGTCGTAACTGCTGTCTCGTTTTATAAGTGTCAGGTCAGACCCTAGGGTCGAAGGAGTGTATGGAGGACGCACGTATTCACTTCTCCTTAAATCCAGCGTCCTAGAGGAGGAAAGAATTTCCCTTTTCAGGCAGGAGAATACTGAAATCACCCAAGAATAGGATTTACAGGGCTGCCGGCCGGCTCCACCAGAAGAACAAGGGACTCTTGATCTCGGGGCTGTGAGCTCAAGCCCCACACTGGGCGCAAAGCTTACTGAAAATAAAATGAAATAAAATAAAGTGAAGAAAAGGAGATGAAGTGAAGTGAAACAAGAGCAAAGAAAATAAGAGGAAAGAAAATAATGATACATACAGATCTTCGTTGACTTACGAGGGGGCTACCTCCTGATAAACCCACTGAAAGTTGAAAATACTAGAAGTTGAAAATGCATTAATACACCTGACCCACGGAACCTCACGGCTCAGCCAAGCCGACCTTACCCGTCCGCGCTCAGCACACTTCCGTTAGCCGGCGGGTGCACAGACCCCGTGTAACACACAGCCTGTCTGGTAACACAGCGCCGACGGCCTCATGTGACCGACGGAGAGCTGGGCTGCGGTGAGAACCGGGACGGCCGTGCGGGTGCGGGATGGTCGTCAGCGTGTCGGTCGTGGACCCTCGGGACGGCGGGCTGCCTGGAGGCTGCGGCCCCACCGCGGGAGAGGACCACGCTGCATATTGTCCGGCCAGCTCTGGAAAAGATTCGAGTTCAAAATTGAAAGTGCCACGTCTAGTGGATGTGTCTTGTGTTCACACCACCCATGAAGTCCAAAAATCCTCAGTCGAACCATTGCAGCCCAGGGGGACCCTCCGTAGCTACCTCAGCCACATAATTGCTTTCCTCTGCTGAATCAGTCAGTACTTCCTTCACTCATTCAAAATATTCTTACCGAGTGCTTGCAAAGTTCGGTGCTTGGGAAAGGCCGGTCAAAAAGAACTGTAAGTCACTTCCTCCGCAGCCCTCAAGGAGCTTACACAAGAGGTAGGGGTGTGGGGAGCACGGAGGACCAGAGTCAGGATGCCCGTGTTCTCTTCCTGATTCTGTAGACTTAGCACAGCTCTCTGACTTGCTCATTGGACACTTTCTTCCTGAGCCCTTACTGTGTTCGTGGTTCCGTGTTGGAGAACACAAGGATAAGTTCAATGGTTCT
This sequence comes from Herpailurus yagouaroundi, assembly GCF_014898765.1. NCBI lineage: Eukaryota > Metazoa > Chordata > Mammalia > Carnivora > Felidae > Herpailurus > Herpailurus yagouaroundi. The sequence goes on from NW_024412442.1 coordinate 7,494,693, forward strand.
TGCCCAGAGGAGCAAGAAGCTTGGAACCTAGGGAGGGGACTTCTCCAGACCTCTGTTTTTCATCTCTATTACTATGCGTCTGCATATGAGTGGACAGGGGGCGGTTGACCAGATGATTTAAGATCCTTTACAAATTTAATAATAAAAATATTTTTTAATGTTTATTTTTGAGAGAGAGAGAGCAAGAGGGGGAGGGACAGAGAGAGAGGGAGATGCAGAATCCGAAGCAGGCTCCCGTCTCCGAGCTGTCAGCACAGAGCTGGACTCGGGGCTCGAACCCACAAACGTTGAGATCATGACCTGAGCCCAAGTTGGACGCTCAACTGACTGAGCCACCCAGGCGCCCCCACAAATTTAATATTTCATGACAAAAAGACCCAAGACACGTAGAGAGCTCTTGGCTTATAAACAAGCTCAAAGTCTACGCTAACTTCGCTAGATGCTATAAAAATCGCAGAAAGCCACCCCCCCTCCCCTCCCCCGCTCACATACGCAGGAGAAGTTCTCTAGGGTCCTTGTAGAAGGTGATGGTAGATTTGTTAAGAGCAGTCAGTCAGTTTTCGAACCCCAAGTGCAGGGCATGGGACCATCCAAGGGAATTCGGGGCCCTACGGGCTGTGGCTGGGAACAGAGTCATATAATGAAAGACCGAGTTGTTCTGTATTCAGGCTGGGGAATGTGGTTTGAGTGGCTGTGGGAACTTAAACTTTCTGACTTTCTGTGTAAGAGAAATCTCAACCCCCAAGCATGTTGGAGTGACTTCTCTGACACAGCACATGTAACTTGGCTCCCTCCTGAGGTCTGGTTTTCTTGCTCTCAGAAGAAGAAATGGCCTAAACAATCCTCATGGGCCAGCAGTTGAAAAAATATTTGTTTTGGTTTTGTCGAGCGTGCTCCCCATTTCAAACGTGAACGTTTTGAGGGGACGGGAGATTCTCAGTGTGTACGGTTGATTCATTTACGCGTAACGTATCAGTTGTTTTGAGGAGAGACCTTATGTCCGAGGAGGCTATAGGAAGCTTTGCCGCCCCTTTCCTCTCAAACGGGAAGTTGCATTTTGCCAAAAGTAAACACATGTGAACCCGGGAAGGTTTGTTTAGCTTCTAACGCTGACTTCAGGACCTGGGAATGGAGACTGCGCTTGGCAAAAAAAAAATGCCTTCTCCGGGATCTATCTGGGCCAAAATGTTCTCTGCTCAGGACCTGGCCTTTGTGCTCTGGTAAACATCCTCCCCGCACCAGCCCCCAGAAATTCGCCGCCAAAGTCCCTCGGCGCCTTTGCTAACTTCTCGGGAACGTTCGAAAGCCGAAGGCCACTTGCAAACACGCTGTTAGCGGGGCGCGGCTTTCCGAAGAGTGGCCGCTTTATGGGGACAACCTGAGGTTTGGAGACGTCGGGGGACGTGCGTGCGGGTTGGCGTTCCGGCTGAAGACGTTTTAGGACAGTCACGGCTCCCGGTCCACCGACACAGTAGCGCTAAGCACTTGGCAGGACTGATCTTGTGAGTCCTCGCACGGGACTGAGGGGGAAGGCACTGTAACTCGCACACAAGGAAACCCAGGCTCGCAAAGGCTGAGAAACGGCTCAAGGTCACAGGGCGAGGTGAGCAGCGGCGTCCTCAGCCTTCCGGTTTGGAGATTTTAACCGGTTCAGGATCCATCTCCAAACCTCGGGAAGTTACACACTATTCGGGAGAGACCCACGCGATCGAGGCAAAGAGCAACGGAGGGCAATTTGCTAGGACAGGGCCAAAGAATCGAGCAGGTTGCATTTCAAGGTTTCCACGAACACGTTTAACATGAAACCTATGTTGTTCCACGAAGGATTTAGGGCAGGTGATAAAAACTGGGAGAGTGTCTGAATAAGTAGAAATGCTGCGGTCCTCGGGAATCTGTGATGATGCTCCGGAGAGGGGCTCTGGCTCGCCTTCGAAGACCCTGGAAGGACGGGTAGGAATTAGATAAGGAAGGAACGTCTCAGAGTTGGGGAATCGGACCCCACCGTTTCTCTTGAGGGCTTGCATCGGGAGCTACTTCATAGGCACATCCCGAGTGCACTAGGTGCCCTTCCTGGGCCCTGATGTTGCTCTCTCTAAACTCGTCCATGCTTGAGAAATATTTTAGCCGCCTAAACATACACGGAAACACTTGGCCCGCGATGTAATCCACCGCTGAGAGGCGGTGGCTAAGCCAGTTGGTTCCGCACCTGAAACTCGGCCTCCCCCTACCTCGCCATGCCATCAGGAGCCCGCTGTCCCACGTCCCCGTGGCACCGCTCTCGTCGTGGTTGGGAAAACACGCCATTGCTTACGTTGCTTCCCCACTGTTCTTTACAGACGTTATCTCGAATCCGCACAGCTGCTCTATCGTGGTAAGCGAGATTAGGCCCATTTCACAGCGGATAAAACTGAGACTGAGGGAGGTCAAGAGCTTTGCCCCATGCCATATACCAACTCTTCGATGGAAGAAACAGGGGTGATGCTAAAGTGCTAGTTTTCCACGCCACGCACGTGGTCGCCCTGGAACAGAATAAAGACCGCCCAGGCAGTTTTTTAGCCGGTATTCTGGATTTGCTTAAAGTCCTTACGAGATGTTAACAGCTCGAAGTCCCGTAATGGTACGGGAGACCTGAGCACCCCAGTGCATTTTCTTTTATTCAATCTAACGGGGACACAGACCTCTGGCTTCCCTGTAGAACCCCCCCTTTTGAAGTGTCTCTGTTTTCTTCATTCGGAAGAACAGATCAGCATCTCTCATGCAAGGCCTGGCTCTACGCCCATCTCACTTTTGCAATGAATTTAGCAACATCTGCTTTGCCCATTAAAGTGATTTTTCTCTTCCTGGCCCTGAGCCTGTGTGCTTGCTGCAATTGATTACCAGCAATTTCCTTCCCAAACCAGAGGGTTCAGTGAACTCTAAATTGAATTGTTGCTCACTGGGTCTCCTCTGGACCAATGCAGACGGCTTACGTGCACAATGGTCAAGCCGCTTCGGTTCCCAAATCTATAGAGGCCGATGATTCTGGTTACACACAGGGGGAGGGACCCGGTGAGTGACAGTTCCCATTTTTTGCACACAGCGGCCTAGGGCTGTGGCCGTCTCTGGGTTTCTCAATTTCAAACCTAAGGTAGGGGGCAGGGTTGGAGCCAGCCTGCGTAGACCACAGTTCCTGCGGTGTTCACACGTCCTTTCTGTGACTCCCACTGTACCACCGATGGCCTCAGATGTAGCTGACCAGAAGGCTTACGTAAGACACAACCGAGAAAAATTATCTCTTGCTCTAGAAGGATCACTTAAAGACCTCTGACCGAGGGGTGCGCTGTACCCTTTCGAAGGCAACTGCGGGTCCTCCTGTGTGGCTCAGGCAGCTTTTTTTTAAGTTTTAAAAACCTAGTTAATTAATTATTATTATTAATTTTTTTTTGAGAGAGAGAGAGAGGGCAAGCAGGGGAGGGGAAGAGAGAGGGGGGAGAGAGACTCCCAAGCAGGCTGCATGCCCAACGCGGAGCCTGACGTGGGTCTCCGTCCCACAAACCGGGAGATCCTGACCTGAGCTGAGGTCGACAGTGGGAGGCTCAACCGACTGAGCCCCCCCGGGCGCCCCCCGCCCCCGCCCCCGCCACCCCGAAGCGGTTTTTCTTAATAAAGCGAAGTCCCAGATGTGGATCTGGCCTGCTGTTCCATCATTTCTCTGGCAGATTCCTAGTCGTCTTTAAAGATGTGGGCTGACTGTCACGTCCAGGAAGTGGGTGCACACTCCCCCGCTTTGCTTCCCACGCTTATCCTATGTCACTGCTTGCATCTGCTTAGGTAGAGCCCTGTGACACGCGTCTTCCAGTCTGTGAGCTCGGACCCTCTTCCTCATTCACCCCACCACGCCCCCATACCCGGAGCAACACACAGTAGGTCCTCAGCTGCCTGCCTTGTGGGAAGATTTTACACTGGTGCTTCAAGCTATTCCCGGAACGTCTCTCTTCCCCCGCAGCGCTGGGGGCTTCACAGAAGGACAGTGGGGCACAGCTGGTGACTTAAAGGAGCGGAACTCAGGAGTCCGCTCCAACACATTTCCAAAAAAAAAAAAAAAAAAAAAAAATCAAGAGGGCCCACTACTATTCCTAACCAAGTCGCTGCTGTTTATCAGAGTGGTTAATTTAAAGCTGAGTGTCTACACTAAGAAAAAGGCGACACGCCTGACTAAACCCAGTGGTGGCGACAATAACTTGAAATCATTTGAGTCATTGCGTTTTCTGTTTCTTTGAGAGACATCCCCCAGTTCCCCCTGCGATTGCTGAAGAAAGCCCACCTCTGTCAGTAAGCACTTCTGAAATGATTATTGCACCCACGGCTGCCTATCTGATTCAGATCTTATTTTCACAGACCTCTTTTGCAAGCATCGTTGGTGCTGAGCAAGCCCCTTTGCTTTTATTTCTGGAAGAGGTCTCCTTTGTCTTATTATCGTAGTGAGAAGTGTGAGAAAGAGCGCGCTTTTCCAAAAAGGGACGGTTCAGCTTGCGGGTGTGAGACCCACCCCTCTTAGCCAAGCAGATTCCGAGCTGAACCTCCCAAGCTTTCGGGGGGATCCTAGCGTACCTCGCTTCTAGAAAGGTCTTAGGTCTTTACTGAAGCCCCGCACATCGGCAGGTGGTCCTTGGACCTGCTGAGGAGATGGGCAGGTGCGCTTCAAGGGTAGTTTAGCTGGGTCTCGTATGCGGATGTGTAGTTAAGGGGAGGGACATTTAGCGCTTCTTTTTTAATTTTTATTCGTTTTCAGCTTTGAAAACCTAACAGAGGGAAGGCTGGGAAAATGTTCCAATTGCCTGCCTTTGCTCTGATACGTCCATTTGTCAGGTACAATGGAACCTGTTGTCCTTCCGGGGGCCGTGCCTGGCCGCAGGGAGGGAGGGACCTTGAACCAGGCTGGGCCTTGTGCACTCCTGCTGTGTCACCTCTGCCACCAGGCACCCTGGAGGCCTGGGATACAGAAACGCACCCTTCCCCTTCCAGAGCCTTGGCTCCAGTTGAACAAGGCTTTTCTTTGAAAAAAAATTTTTAACGTTTATTTATTTTTGAGACAGAGAGAGACAGAGCATGAATGGGGGAGGGGCAGGGAGAGGGAGACCCAGAATTGGAAACAGGCTCCAGGCTCCGAGCCGTCAGCACAGAGCCCGACGCGGGCCTCGAACCCACGGACCGCGAGATCGTGACCTGGCTGAAGTCGGACGCTTAACCGACTGCGCCACCCAGGCGCCCCAGAACAAGGCTTTTCTAAGAGAAGTGGATCGCCCTGATGTCCAACTCGTCAAGCCCATGCTTAGTCCAAATTTCTGGATTGGACAACTAGGGATTTAGGGACGGGCTAGAATGTATCCGGAGCTAACTAGACCTCCTCCACCATCACATCACCTCCAGTGACCAAAGGGACAGTTCATTTACACGGATGCTTATCACGTGCCAGGCACTGGGTAAGACCTTAGAGGCTCGATGGCATATCCTCATCGCCCGGCTTCACGAGACAGGTTATGATCCCATTTTACGGAGGCTCTGAGGCTGTGGTTATTTTAGGGAACAAGGATTTGTTGAGGGGAGCGGGCACTGGCTAAGTGCTGGGGAATGAAGTAAACACACTCCTTCCTTAAGGAAGTGTCCATTGGCCCAAGAGGTCTCTGTTGGCCCGATTCGAAAGCTTGCCATGAACCCTGCACACAGTTCCTCGGAGATCGGGACACGCCTGGGGACCTTCTTAAATCTCCCGTCTGCTCAGCATGGACACTGCGGAGGGAGAAGATGAGCTGAGTTCGTCTTTCCAACGGTACACCACCGTGGAGTGTGAGCTCACTCGGGCGCGAGTCTCAGCCCATCCGTCTTCTGCTGGGCACAGAGCGTGCTGTGGAATGCGGGCCAACAATCGCGTTCGCTGCGCGCAGTGAAGATACGTGGAGCCTCGTGTGCTGTGACCGGCTGCAGAGGAAGTCTTTTAGCCCTCTACATGCAGTGAGCTTAATTCTTCTTCTCTCTCCATTTTCGCACGCCTCCACACTTCCTGCTTCGTCCTGGGCCTGGCAGTGCTGAAAACCTGAGACAAAACGTCCTTCCGGTTTTTAGAGGCCGAAACCAGGAAGGACGGGGAAATGGGAAGGCCAGCTCTCTCTGTCTGGGACACCAGGGCCGGGGCCGGAGACCCTGAACCACATTTCCACACCTCCCTTGGGAGGGCTGGGCTCAGCGAGATCAGTCAAGGACTTGCTCTTAGCTGCGGCTTCCTCATTCGAGGGCAAGTTGATTACCATCCCTCTGGCTTCCTTTTCCATTTGTAACCGAAAGGAGAGGTCTTTCGTGGGAGATGATGCTGATAGTTATTTCCTGATTAGATAGCTGTTTATTCATTCAAACGTATTGATGGATCACCTATTGCCTCCTGTAAAAGGAGCCCTCATGGGAGCTTACGTTCCAACGGAGAAAACCAAGCAAACAGAGCAGATAAAATTTGTGTCGTGTTAGAAGGCCCGATTACTACGGAGGAGCCCAGAAGAGGGTGTGCGGGGCGCTGGGTTGGGGGTGCTGCAGTTGTAAGTTGGGTTCTCAGGGAAGGTTCAAAAGGAAGGTAGTATTTGCAGTGAAGACCTGAAGGGGTTATGGGAGAAATCCATGTGGATACTAAGGACGAGGATTTTAGGCAAACAGCAGGTGCAAATGCCCAAGGCTGGAAGCTGCCTTCTGTGCCCCGGCAACAGCAAGGCGGCCGGAGTGACTGGAGCAAAGTCAGCGGCGGGGAGAGTAGAGGGTGACACAGTCAGAGAGGAAATGGGGCCAGATAGTGTCACGAGGGCCCTGAGAACAGGGGAAGTCTGTAGCTCCCTGTGAGTAAGAAGGGGGGCCTCTGGAAGGTGTTGAGCAGAAAAGGGACACGGCGCGGTAAAGTTACGCATTCTGCTCTGGCAGAAACACCGACACTTCCTACCCGCTGGCCTGCGCGTGAGAAGCAAGGGGTGATCGATCTGACTCTTGAGTGAGCCCCCTGACCTTCCACGACAAGGCATCACCCCCATTTCCGTGGAGGCCAACGAGACTCAGAGAGTCGCAGTAACTTTCTCAGGCCGTGAGCCACGCAGCTAGGGCGTGGATGAGGTAGGTTAGGTAGGCGACGTAGTTTTTGAATGTTTTCTGGCTGAGTTCATTCCGGGGGACCTGGCGGAGATTTGGCTCCCTCGCCTTCTCTAACGTGGAGGCTGCCCCAAAGCCTCTCCGTCCCCAAACCTTCTCCAAGCGTCGCATCTTCACGACCCTCTGGTGTTGTCGGTCTCTCTCTCTCTGACCCCAGCTGGAAAAAAAGAGTGGCTCTCCACTTCTAAGGGTTCGTGCGGCTGGGTTGGGCCCACCCGAATGATCCAGGATCATCTTCCCTTCTCAAGGTCTGGCACTTTAGTCACATCTGCCAAGTTTGTTTCAACTATGTGTGTTAAACATAGGGCGCCTGGGTGGCTCAGTCGGTTGAGCATCCGAGGCTTGATATCGGCTCAGATCGTGATCCTGGGGGTGGGGGTGGGGGGGTGGGGGGTGGGATCAAGCCCTGCTCAGGCTCCGTGTTGGGCATGGAGACTGTTTAACATTCTCTCTCTCTCTCTGTCCCTCTACCCTGCTCACGTGTGCACACACACACTCTCTCTCTCTCAAATAAAAAACAACATATATGTTAAAAATATAGGGGCGCCTGGGTGGCGCAGTCGGTTAAGCATCCGACTTCAGCCAGGTCACGATCTCGCGGTCCGTGAGTTCGAGCCCCGCGTCGGGCTCTGGGCTGATGGCTCAGAGCCTGGAGCCTGTTTCCGATTCTGTGTCTCCCTCTCTCTCTGTCCCTCCCCCGTTCACGCTCTGTCTCTCTCTGTCCCAAAAATAAATAAACGTTGAAAAAAAATTTAAAAAAAAATAAATATATAATTTATTTTTACAACACACATTTTATATAGATATATATATCTCTTTAGATTCTCTGTCTGTATCTCTGTATCTGTATCTGTGTGCGTGTGTCATACATATACCCTGATGTTGTCGGCCAAGCCAAACATTTGTAAGTGACATAACACAAATAAAAATGCCTTAGGGGCCCCTAGAAGCGTCAAGAGAAGAAGAGAGAAGAAAAGACCCGGGGAAAGTGAACGGAACAGAAGACCAAGGGGATGATCCTTATTTTGGAAGGGAAACCGGGTGACTCGGTATCTGTGGATGTAACATGCAGGTGTAAGCAGAGCGAAAACTCAAGACGAAATGTACCAAACGGCCATGGTCCATTCGATGTAATGGATACCGTATTATATGACTTGTTTTATCCACTATACATACACGTATATGCACATAGATAATGTAGTTCTAGAATGTATCAATGTAATTGTAGATTGCAATATTTGTTACAGTAAAATGAAATACGATGTAGCAGAATTGTATTGTAATATACAATATAATGGAATTAATGTGTTACTAATGTGCACCAGAGGAACAGGAGGGGGTCTGGTGGTCCAGGGGTCCTTGGATCTTCTCCATTCATGTCTCCCCTTCATCACTTCCCAGGTCCCAGAGAGTCTGTCTGCAAAGCCATCATGTTGACCCCTCCGACCCACACTTCGGTTACACTTCTCCGAGGCCATCACAGTAACTGGGGATGGGGTGGCAGGAACCTGTGCCCGTGGCCCATTTCCAGGCTCCGTCTCCTCCAGCGCAGACCCGGCGCCCCCCCCCCCAACCCCCCGTCCCCCGTTCCCGCCCCATGAAGCAGAATATCCCTAGTCTGCTCTTCAAGGCTGCTCGTACCCTAGCCTCGTCTGATCCTCTGGCAGACTTCCATTCGACTTCTCGGCCACACGGAAGGGACTTTCTACCCTCACACCACTTCCTGGTCCCTCTGCCATTGCTCAAGTGTTTGTCCTTCTCTGGAATGTCTCTCCCGTGTCCCCCTCCCCCGTCCCTTCCTCTCTGTCATTGAAATTCGGCCGTGTCTCTCTGGCTTTTCTGAAACGCCATCTCAAATCTCCATGAAGTCTTTCTTGACCCTTCCCCCCCCCCCCCCCCCAAGCTGGCCTGACTTATTCATCCTTTGGGCACCTTCTATGGGGACTTTTTCCCTCTTCTTTGGGGCTCATCCCATTTTACAGTTATTTCTGTGCTCGTCTTTTCTCTCCCCCCCTGTTATCCTCTCTTCAGATCAGGCACTAGGTCTCACCCTTTGCCAGGCTCCCCACGGCATCACATGCAAAGGGCGTGTGCCGTCGGAGCAGTGTGAGTTAGAAGACAGGTGCCTGGGGGCTCCTGGGAGGCTCAGTCGGTTAAGTGTCTGACTTAGGCTCAGGTTATCATTTCACGGTTCGCGGGTTCAAGCCCTGTGTCGGGCTCTGTGCTGGCAGCTCAGAGCCTGGAGCCTGCTTTGGATTCTATGTCTCCTCTCTTGCCCTTCCCCCGCGTGTTTTCTCTCTCTCTCTCTCTCTCTCTCTCTGTCCCTCAAAAATAAATAAGTAAACATTGAAAAAGAGACGGGTGCCTAATTTGTCATTGTTTGGGTGCACGAGGGAGGAAACACCACTGAGGGGTGATTAGAACCTCTTCTCTCTCTACGGACCACACGCATTTTCATTTTCACTCGCATTATCTCAGGCTTGAAGACATCACTTCTCTGAATCAGCTGTCGCAGCCTTTGCCACAGTTCCACCTCTCCTGTTATTTGCTTACTTCTGAAAAAAACCTGACTCCCTGTTTTTACCTAGCCTGCCGTAAGCCGTAAAGCTCCGTGAAAATACTGGGTTTCAGGTGATAGCCACACATCGAATCATTACGACACGACGCGAGACGTCTTCGCCATATGCTGCTACAAGGTCTGACCTTGGGACGTGGCACCTGATACCCAGGTGGGGCTAAAGGGCATGACCAAGGTCGCTGAGTGCTCTGCCCTTTCCCACCAGGCCGCACCGCCTCCGCGCACAGGACCGGGAGATAAGACACGCAGGGTCCGCGAGGGGTCTGCTCGGTCACGGCCGGAAGCAAACGTGTCTTGCTCAACACCGTGGGGGAGGCACGCTGCGTTGTTTGTGGACACGGTGTGGGGCCCGAGCGCACAATGGGCGGTGCACCCACGTCTGAGTTTAAGTCAAGAGCGCTGGTTCGCTCTCGAATCCCCTCCTGTTCCCTCAGACATTATTTCCGGGGGGGGATGTCGGTCTCCCATCATCTGTGGCTGCAGCCGTGGACTCTGCAGGCGGCCCGAGGGTGCTTTGGCCTCGCACCTGCCGCGGCTGCAAGCGCCTCCCGGGACACAGGGCGTGAGAAATGCTTCGTCATTCGACCCGGGCCTTTTGGGGCTCGCTTCGGCCAGTCCCGGGAGCTCCTGAGGGCCCCTCGAGTATCTTCCAGAAGAAGACAGCTGGTCTGAAGTGATAGCTCAAGCAGGAAATGGGGCCACGGCAGTGACACTCTAGGGCCAAGGAGCAGCTCGAAATGGCCTCCTTTCTCTCAGCCCCTGCCTTTTCCTCAGAAGGAAAGAGAACACTAAGACCATGGGGTAACCTCGTTCACCACTGGGGACCAGGTCCCTTAAGTACCGTTTCGTCACTGCGATGAAAGGGGACACTTACTCGTAAGCTGGGGGTAGATTGTAACAGAATTTCTTCAGTCTCTCTTTTTTTGTGTGTTTTTTGTTTCTTAAGGTTTACTTTTGAGAGAGAGAGAGAGAGAGAGAGAGAGAGAAAGAGACAGAGTGTGAGCGGGGGAGGGGCAGAGAGCGAGGGAGACACGGAATCTGGCTCTGAGCTGTCAGCACAGAGCCCGACGCGGGGCTCGAACTCACGAACTGAGAGATCATGACTCGAGCCTAAGTCAGATGCTTAACTGGCTGAGCCGCCCAGGGGCCCCGTCAGCCCTTCTTTGAAGAGTGTGTTCTTTGGGAATTGCCAGGCCGCCTGGCATAAGAGGTGAGGGCCAGCCACACGCTTTTTTCTTGCCACTTTGAGCACCAGAGCAGAAAGGAGATGGGGGGAGGACACAACAGGGCGGCCACAGGCTCCAATAGGGGCAACGTGCTGGGGTTCGAGTCCCAGCCCGGCCGATGCTGGCTCTTGGGATCCGGGGTGGTTTACTTAGCCTTCCTACGTGTCTTTCTCGGCATTGCTTCCCTCATGCATATACTGGAGGGCAAACCTCTTGGCACGGTGGAAGGCACACAACGAGCACTCAGAAATTCTGGTGCCTTCCTTCTCTCTACTAATGTCCCTGCATCATCCGTGACCGAGTTATTCGGGCACCTTTCTTTCCGACCACGTTGATGAGGTCTTCCCGTGCTGTGAGCTTTGGAGACACAACAGACACCTATGAAGTGACTTGAAAACCTTTATGAAGCTGTGGGTCTGAACAGACTGCTCAAGAGTGCTTTAATTCTGTCACGATGTTTCAGAAGGGGATTCTGAGCCCTGGATGGGTCCCTGAGTCTACAGCTCTTCAGCGTGCCTTTTGGCTTGGAGATTCTATAACTTGGCAGCCCTTGACGTCACATCATAGACAGGGTATACATATAATTTACTATGCAGACCAGGAAACATTTGAGAATGAAAGAGGCTGCTATTAAAAATGACAACTGGGAGCAGGTGTCAATCAGGACTGTTTCAGGCAGGTGGGGTACATCTTTACGCTACTCAGGGTACACATTTTGGCCCCCAGCTCTGTGTGAGTTATAAACCTTTGTGCTTACCTGGTTTCTATGCACCCTGAATCATACCAGCTTCCCCCACCCCTCCCTCCAGCCAACAACACTGCTATGTAGGCAAGGATCTTCTGGAAGGAAGTTTGAGACCCATGGCACGACGCGCATGTAAATAACATGTCAGATCTGTCTAAAGAGACAAATGGAAGCCAGAGGGTGAGCCGATGCAGAATCCAGAAAATTCTTCGGCACCCACACTGCCCGCCCCCACATGCGCGCCTGGGCAGGCAGGCGACCAGCTGTGGAGGGAAGGAACAGGCTGGGCAAAGGCCAGCCAGATGCGGCTTGCAGAAAACCCGGACCAGATTCCGTGCTCTCAGTGACTGGCTCTGATGTGCCAGACCCACGAAGGTGAGGATTAAAGGGAGCACTTCGTCACTGCATTCTTCAGGTAGCGCGCAAGCCTCTCGAATGTCCCAGATGGCCAGCATTCTGCAGCAGCCGGCTCCAACGTACAGACAGCACGCCCCAATGGGGACAGGGCCCCGTGAGGCAGGCATACAAGCACAGACCGTGAGCTTGAAAGGACCCTTAGATCTGTTGGGGATGAAGAAGAAGGAGTTGCAGGCTTCTCACTGGGACTTCTGGGTTTCTCTCTCTGCTGCAGAGAACCCGTCAGTGCCCTCCCTGGGAAACTGAGGACAGCATACCTTTGCATCCATTGTCCGGGGTCGTTGAGGATAAAACGATGTGATGGACACGAACATAACTTACAAACTACAAATGCCAGGTGGCACCCTAATCGGAGACCCTCAATGCAAACCTCTGAATTTGCAGATGGGGGGCCCAGAGAGGTCAACAGGCTGGCCCAGCATGGACAACTCCCTTTACGGAGATGTCGATGACGTGTGTGTGATGGGGGAGCGGTTGGCTGAGGAGGTAAAGTCTAAGAGGAGGAGAAGACCAGGGACAAGCCAAGGAGGCAAAAACATTTTCAAGGACCTTAATGTAAATGTGTGCTTGATGAGATGAGAAAAATGATTCTGTGGTTATTTTTTAAGGGAGTGGGATCCTCACATCTTCCATTCCTTGTCGACCATCCGAGGCTTCGAGGCTGGAGCCATTCTCCCTCTCTCTATCTTTTTTAACGTTTGTTTATTTTGAGAGAGATAGAGAGGCAGATGGAGAGAGAGAGACAGGGAGAGAGAGAATCCCAAGCAGGCTCTACACTCAGCTCAGAGCCCGACGCAGGGCTCAATGTCATGACCGTGAGATCACAACCTGAGCCGAAATCAAGAGTCAGGCACTCAGTCCACTGAGACACCCAGGCGCCCGGCCACTTTCTTCATAAAGATGCTCCTTTGGCCTGGCGGTCCGACTTGGACACTAACATGGGTGGTGGGGGCCTGGCCAGGCTGGAAAAGGATACGCAGACCGGAGAGGATCTACCTTGAGTAGGAGAAGGTGGAGGCAGCTTAACTGAGCGATGGAGAGCACGGACTCTGGAGCAGGGCTGCCTGGAGAAGAATCCCAGTTTTGCTGCTCACAGCTGTGCCGCCTTGGGCAAGTTGCCTAAGCTTTCTGTGCCTTTGTTTTCTCAGCTGTAGAATGAGAATATGAAAGTACCCACATCACAGCATGGTGTGAGGTTTCAGCAGGTTAATACATTTAAGAGTCTTAGAAAGGTACCTGGCACACGTCCAGCTCGATTCACTTGTTTATTAAATAAGAATGAAATACGTAAGGGTGTCCAAGGTGGACACGGGTGAGAGGCAGTAGTGAGGAGTAGGAGGAAGGACTCTGGCTTCATCGTCAGACAGACTTGCATTTGGATCCTGATTCCACGACGTTTTTCTATCGACGTTTGTGTTTTTCTGATTATCAAGGGCATATGTGTTTATAGTAGAAAATTTGGAAAATATAGAAAGCCAGCAGGGAGCAGATAGAGGTCAAGCCCACTTCTACCACGTGGAGATGGTCACCACGTAAGTCTTGCTGGCAATGTGATCTGCGTCGGGGTTTGGTCCTGATGCTGGTAGCTTGTTGGTTTTTATTATTCCTCCCTTGTTTGCATATCCCTCAGGGAGAGATCCAGGAACCGCTGGAGGGCCAGGAGGTGTAAACATGTATGCTAAATAAAATATTGGTTTTGACAATGATGAGACCCTCGATGTGTAGCTCAGAGCCCTTAATCTACCCACTTTTCACAGTTCTCCGTTCTTGACCGTGAGGAGCTCAGTTTTCTAGTGAGACAGCATGCCAAGCATTTAGATTGAGACTCATAAATTTCGTCTTCCAACTTCCCTGCTGTAATCAGTTGGCCGCCCACGTTATTGTTGCCAATTGCCAAGTGTGGTGGGTGAGTGACAGGTAGATTGTTTGTGCCTGATGTGGGTCACCCTTGTGCTGGGTCTGAGTGCTTTTGTTTAATGCTCTGCGAGGAGGCCATAGTCGGGTAGCAGAGCAGGAGTTACGGGAGAAGTCTGCTGGGTGATGATTTGGCAGCTCAAGGAAAGTTGTAAATTAGGCTGTCAGGAGGGAACTTTCTGGCAGACTCTGTGAACAAACACAAGGTGTGAGTTGGCCAGAACTTGTAACAAGCTGACTTTCTCTCCCGCTGGTGGTTTCCTCTTGTTGGTCTTTCGGAGAAGTGGTTAGACGTGTTAACTATCACCAAACAGAATCTGAACGACTTTGGGGGTACGGGGGTGGCCAACGGTGGTGAAGAGGAGGGGCACGGACGCGCAGGTCCACATTCAGAGCAGCATTTGTGGCCTCTGGAGATGTCACCAAATCTCCTCCCGGGCACTGTCCATGAGCCGTGGCCCACAAGCCAAGTTTTCTGGTCATTTTTGTGACTTCAGTGGGACAGACTCCAGTAACCCACTCTCTGCCTTCAGTGTCAGAAGAGGAGAGGGCCTACAAGGTAAAGGAATGAGATTAATGTGATGGAAGGTTTTCTCTCTCTTCTCCCAGTATAGCGGAAAAGCAAGCCAGCCAGCCTCGATATGTAGGGTCAATCCAATTGTGTACATTGGGTAACTTCCCTACTGGAACTGTCTCCTTTACTCGATGTGACAACAACTCACACTGCTGACCTCCTTAGAAATAGGTCTATCTGTCCCACTGGGGCCTGAGTCAACATGGCCAGCGGCTAATCCGGATGACCTGGCCCTCTGGTTCACCCAGGGCAGCCAGAGCTGACGAGGCCTCAGTATCCACCCATACATTTTCAGGGAACCCCACTTCCTTCGCAAAAGTGTTCCAATGAGGATAATAAATTACGCGAGCCCCCTAACATGAAGGAACTCAGGGAGAGGACTACTTTCTCTTTTCAGTGTGTGGCTTCGCTCAGAAAAATCTCTAGTGCTTCTGTCTCAAAGACTCCCTGCCCGGGACTCCCGGTCCGATTTCTGTCATTTCTCCCGCAACATCCCGCCCCGGCCGGCACCGCTGCCTCTTGGCACACTGCTTTTCAGCCTTTTTTCATCAGCAGAACCTACTTTTTTTAGGATGCAACGTTAGACAGAGGCTTCAACATTGGAAACAGATCAAGCGGAGCTTTTCCTGGTAGACGCGAGGGTAAGGATCTCAGGAACCCACACGTTTGGCCCCCCTCTCTCTCTTTTCTTCCGTGTGGGTCTCCACTGAATCTCACGGCTTGGTGGGGCAGAGGTTAGAATCCACCGACAAAGCATCTGCCGTCCGTTTCTCGTGCTTGCGCTTAAAAAAAATTTTTTTTTTTAGCATTAATTCATTTTCGAGAGTGAGAGAGACAGAGCATGAGTGGGGGAGGGTCAGAGAGAGAGGGAGACACCGAATCCGAAACAGGCTCCAGGCTCGGAGCTGTTCAGCACAGAGCCCGACGTGGGGCTCGAACTCACGGACCGCGAGATCATGACCTGAGCCAAAGTGGGACTCTTAACCAACGGAGCCACCCAGGCGCTCCCACGTGCTTGCACTTCGTACGGTAAATCCTCTTGTCCCCCTAGTGAAGTTAGGTTGGCAATAATCAAACTCTGAAAAAATATTACCGCAGGATTCAGGCTCAGTTCTACAACAGGGCTCCTCTTGTGGCCTTGATTCTTCAATCCACTCAAATCTTGACCACTGGCTTTGTTGTCCTGTCACAGGATATGACTGAGGAACGACCATGCCAAGACGGGTGCTCTGGTCTCCGGTCACGATAAGAGGCCCTGTGACCTCGACTGTCCCCTTCAGCTTAACTCTTGCTTCGTGGCTCCTCTGCTGTAACCATATCCTCTGTCCTGGATTTGAGACGCTGTTCCCGCACACTTGTTTTCTCTTCATCCTCACAAATCTCGAGCATTCCACCTTGGGTGCTCTCTTTCGTTGAACTCCCAGCTTATTGGAAAGTTCCTTGTATCTTCAAAAGTGCACGGGACCTATCGTAGACGTCGATGCGTCAGAAGCCTTCGTTCTCTGAATCTTCCTGGTCTCTTTGCTTTGCCAGCCCCATCATTGAAACATCCTGAGCCAAACACGGCCTCGCATCCGAAAGGAGCCACATATATACCATTCCACACCTATATTTCAACCACAGTTGACTCACCAGCCTGACGACCCCCATCAATTCTCAGTGATTCTGGGGAGCGGGTTATTTTTCTGGGCCCAGACCCAAAACATCGAGGCTAGAATTCAATATTAAGCTGGTCTCCCTAGGATGTCATTAATAGGGTTTAGTTACCGAAACACTGAAGGATATTGTCATAATACAGCAATTTCACCCCCCATGGCCTCCTATCCCAGACTGTTGTAACTTCACATTTTTCAGTTCTGGTGCCCTTGAGGGGGGTTGGGGTGAGGGGACCCATCAGAAACGGACACCTTTGCCTCTTTGTTTATTACTGCACGAATCAAGCAGCGTGGTGCTGTCGCGGTTTTAGAAAATGCAAAAAGCTGGCTCTGCCCGACGTGGCCGCAGGGAGGAGGGTCTCTTCCAAGATGTCTGTGAGAATAAGACGTACAACACACCAATTTTTAAGGGCTGGCAGATCGTGGAGGTGTCAGCCAGAGGAATGTCGAGTGAAAATCTCTGGAATGCTCGAGCAACCTTTTAAATTTACTGCCAGGAAACGTGGGCTGCTTCCCTTCCCCGCATCTTTTCAAAAGATCTCTTGTGAATCCAGTCAAGTCCAGGGCAGGTACAGAGGGCTGCCGACAGTGATAAGGGACGCAGTGTTTTCTGCAACTGCCTCAGCTCCCGTCTGACCAAACCCCGTTAATATGTAACCCGAATCCGACCACTTCATTTATGTTGGCCTTTGGTGTCGCTATGACTTTTAACCCGTGAAAGACCGATTCAAAGTCACCTTTTTTTTTTTTTTTTTCTTGGCCGTTGTCCACGATCTCTCAGGGGCTCAGGAGCAGAATGGCCCTAAGTCACATCAGGGGGATTCGCGTCTGGTGGAATTAAAAGTCACTTAGCTTACGACACATGCGAGGGTGCTGATGGTGGATGGGTCAATTCGTGCAGGGAGAAGACGTTACAGCAGAGAATATTCCGTTGTTTGCGCTGAGGCCACAGATGACGAGGAAGAGCTACGTGTGTGGCACAATTCGTCAAAAACGGGCGTGTAACCACACACCTATCAGAAGGGGCCAAAACAAAAACAAAATGCTGACCCGGGGGGGAGGGCTGGAGAGGATACAGAGCAACGACAACTCTCAAATACTGCTCTTGGGAATGACGAATGGTTCAGCCACTTTGGAAAATGGTTTTGCGGGGCGCCTGGGTGGCTCTGTCGGTTAAGCGTCCGACTTCAGCTCAGGTCATGATCTTGCGGTTCGTGAGTTCGAGCCCCGCGTCGGGCTGAGGACCACTCCGAGCCTGCTTTGGATCCTCTGTCCGCCCCCTCTCTCTCTACCTCTCCCCAGCTTGTGCTCTCTCAAAAATAGATAAATATATTTTTTAAAGGTGGGGGAGGAGGGCGCCTGGGTGGCTCAGTCGGTTAAACGTCCGACTTTGGCCCAGGTCACGATCTCGTGGTTCACAGGTTCGAGCCCCGTGTCAGGCTCTGTGCTGACAGCTCAGAGCCTGGAGCCTGCTTCTGATCCTGTGTCTCTATCTCTCTCAGTCCCTCCCCCACTCATCTCTGTCTGTGTACCTGTGTGTCTCTCTCTCAAAAAATAAACATTAAAAAAAAAAAAAAGGAAAACGTTTTTGCAATTTCACAGTAAGTTCAGCATATGCTTACCATAAGACCTAAAAATCCCATTCCTAGGTAGTTTTACCCGAGAGAAATTAAAACTATTTGCTCACTAAAGCCTCTGCGTGACTGGTGGTAGGGGCTTTTGTCATTCACAATCGTCAAGTGTCCTTGACTTGATAAACAGGGGGAACACGTTGTGGTTCCCCCACACAACGGAGTTAGTTGGCAGTAAAAAGAAATGAGCTGCTGATCTGTGTAGTAACATGATTCAATCTCAGATGCGTTAGGTTATGTGAAAGGAGCCAGATGCAAAAGGCTATAAACTAGATGATCCCATTTTGATGACATTCTGAAAAAAGGCATACCTATGGGGACAGAGAACGGATCAGTGGTTGCCAGGGTTTAGGGGTTGGGGTGTCTTCAAAGGCGACATGTGGGAAATTTGGGGTGTGATGGAACTACGTGGGTTGTGATGGCGATGACGTGACTGTGTGCCCGCCTCAAAACTCCCAGAATCGTGCACTAGAAAGGGTGGGACCGTGGGTGGACAGCTACCCTAAACGAAACCAGTAACATGCTCTCTTTTGAGACTTTGCTGTAAGAGACGTGGAAACCACAGTCCAGAGGGTGTAGATTTTGGCTTGCAGATATGTTTTGCTTGGCCCGCACAATGTTTAAAGAAATCGAATTAATTGCCAACATTAAAAAATGGGAGATTTCACATAAAAATCCAGATTTCCGGCTTCTCTTTGAGAAATGGGAGGATCCGGTAAAATGGGCTCAAGTTCCTGCCTGGAGACAATGGCTGGAACAGAGACCCTCACCCCTTCCCCCCAGCACACCGTCTGTGTGCGCACAGCCGCTCTGGTTCCCCGGAGAAGCCAGCAGTGGCTGTGTTTATGCGGTCAGTCTGGCTACGTACGAGTGTTCAGGGAAATACGAAACATTTCTTGCACCTTCCACTTCCATCAAAAGTGGGAAAGCAAAAGGTAAATCCATGCTCCGTGAGAAACGAGAATGGCGTATTACTCCGCGAAAGCAAGCTTTATTCCAATGGCGTATGATAAGCAAACCAAACGGATGTGCGCTGGAAGAACACAGATTCAGATTCCTCTGAAGCCAGTGAAGCTCTCTGGGCTCAGCTGGGTTGCCTGCCTGGCCTCTGGGGGCCCCCGGGTCTGCTCCACTCTGCCAGTCCACCGACAGAAGAACGGAGCACTGTGGCGTATCTGCCCACGGCTCCTCTTATCCGCTCAACAAATGTGTATGAAGCAAGTTAGACTGAAGACGAATGAGCATCGCAAGAACCCTGTCCATGTACAAACCAGGGTCACCAGGGAGGGAAACGGAGAGCCTTACAAGGAAGCAAGTCTGCAGAAGTTTTACAGAGGTGTGTGTGTGTGTGTATGTGTGTGTGCCAGAGAGACAGAGAGAGAGACAGAGAGGAGAGGACAGACATCCACAGGGGAGTGCCGGTAGATTCCCTCCAATCGCTCACAGTGAGGAGGCTGGGACATAAACTCACGTCCTACAGACGACACTTGTCAGGCTCTAACATGCACGTGAATCCTGGGGGAGGTTGTGCAAGTGCCCGTTCTGACTCGGTAGGTCTGGAGTCGGGCCTGAGATTCTGCATTTGTAACAAGGTCCCGGGTGACGTCAGTGCCGCTGATCAGCGGACCGCATTGTGAATGCAAACCTCCAAATCACACGTACAAAGACACAGTAAAAGGTTACCTGCCTGACGTTTGCTTTTAAGCCATGTGCTCTCCATTGAAAAAGGACCTGGTAAAACCATTCTCTTTTAATTTTTGTCACTTACTGAAGAATATCACTCCTCTTGCGGTCTAGGTAGCGGGTAGCCGAGGCTGGCAGTCTGGGAAGCAGGAAGGACTGGGAATAACCGACTGGCACCTTCCGAGAAGCCGCGGGGGGTAACAGTCCAGTGAACAGACCAACAGGTGCACCTGGCCAGCCCGGGCGTGGTGGCTTGGCTCTGTGACCTTAGGCACAACACTCTTTCTCAGCAGCCAAAAGGAGGTGAGATTTTTGACCTTGTAGCCCATCGTGAAAGACTCACTTAGCATCAGTGAAGGCTTGCAAGATCTATGGAGGGAAGGTACTTCGGAAGAACAAATTTATGGTCTCTAATCGTCATTCCGTTTCAGGTATGGCAGGCAACCCGTGTGACAGAAGCCTCTGCACAATGTACTGCTCTCTCGTGGATAGAAATAGCGCAATAAGGAACATTACAGCTGTCTGTGCAGGAAGGTAAGTTGTGCTCCCTCTTCACAACCCTGCCTGTGACTCGGGTGTCTACCATTTCAGGTGTTAATATGATGATTTTTCCACGTAAAGAAAGAAGAGTCTCCCTTCCATTGTCTCCTCCTTCCAAGTATGGGCCACAGTGATGGTGATGTCCGTCTCAAACCTATGGGCTCTGGTTTGAAAGGAGCACATTCTCTCATTTCTCTCTCTCTCTAAACCAGCAGTCTGGAGGAAAAGAATCAGACAAAGTTCATCTCAGTAACGCTCTTTATTTGATCTAATGCTTCTAAAATAGCTTTTCAGTACACAATTGATGTAAAAGTTACTAATGAGAAAATTTTCCTTTTTGGGGCGCTGTCTTTGAAATTTGGGATAGGTTACGCCTCAAATGGAATGCTACGTTTTTATTAAGCAAGACTTAATCTGTGTTTAGGCTTCTAAAGTTCACAGTTGGAAAAAGGAGGTTCGCCCGTCCAAGTTGTTCCAAACCTACTTAAATTTGTTTCTAGTAACTGAGTTCAGGTTTTTACATTTAAATGTCAACTACGGAATGAAATCTCATCGAAAAATCAGTTCCTTGGTCACCCTGGCCACATCTCAAGGGCTCGATAGGAACCTGTGGCCAGCCAGTGACTATCCACATTGGACAGGGCAGGGCTAGGCACTCAGATGAGGGCAGCCTTGAGGCTGGGATTCCGGAAGCCCTCCCTCCACCCCCACTGCTGGCAATGTGTGCGTGCGTGTGTGCGTGTGTGCGGTCTGTTGATGGAATAGCCTGGGAGCTGATGAGTCCTGTGAGCGTGATAGGAAGGCCTTGCCTCCATCAATACACATTTTTTGTCCCCTACCATTCACAGCACTGTTTATGGTTCATCTGTCTTTCAGAATGACCCGCATTCCCCAGAGGGACCTTGCAGAGATCCAAACTGGGCACCACTAGACTAAAACAGCATTGGATCCGCCCACGGCTCCACTTATCCATTCAACAAATATTTATGAAGCGAGTTTCTGTGCCTAGCCTCGCTAAGCCCCGGGACTGCTTCAGCCATGAGAAAGGACAAGGAGGTCACTGCCCTCGTGAAACCTAATGTCTCCTAGCGGTAGACCCTTAAACAGAATCTTACAAATAATGAGTTAATAATAATTTGATATCTATGAAGAGGGGCAGAGGTCTCCATGAGATCCTTAGGGAACCTAGTCCAGTCTGGAGGTTCAGTAAATCTTCCTCAATAAAAATGACATTTCCGTTGGGACCGGAAGGGGTTACGCAGCGGAGAGCTGGGAGAGGGGGCCTGTTCTTGGCAGAGGAGACCATGTGCTGGAGAAAGCGCCGGAAGGTCAGGGTGGCTGGGGTGTGGTGAGTCAGGAAGGACGGAGAGATGAGTAAAAGCCCGATCTGAAGGGCCTGGAAGGGCTGGAGAAGGGACTCCGTCTTTGCCCTGAGAACAACTGGAAGACCGGCGAAAGGTTTTTAGAAGAACGATGTGCTCAGACTCGGGTCTCCCGTTTGGCTTCTACCAGATGACGTGTGGCCACGGATCCTCCTTGGGATTTTCTGCGTACATTCAGCCCCAGGTGGAAAGGATTGTGGAAGCAAAAATGGCACCCCCATGTCATTGTCCTGTTCACTGCAAGTGGACCCGCGGGCTCTCCGAGGAACAAGCAACCCATAGACATGCTGAGGACAAAGGCAGTCTGGTCTGATGGCTCCAAAGAACGAAACAGCAACACAAAACGCAACCAAGAAACCCAACAACAGCAACAAAAACCCCTGGGTGTTCCAGGTCAGACTTAAATCGGTTCCTCCAGGGCTAATTCTCACTACTGTCCCATTGTCATTAGTGGTGCCACTGCTAATTACGATGACCACAGCTACTATTGACGAAGGGCTCATGGCCTGCCAGTTACATATAAACAAATAAATGTGTATACATAAGTGTTATAAACATATATACACACAAATATATTTATGCACGTGTACAAAATAGATGTATACCCTGGTTCTAATCCGTGCAAGAAAAACCTGCCTGAAAGACGGATATGGCTGTTCCCAATTCATCTGATGTACAAGGAAAGGGAGTCTTACAACGTCCAGAGTGACGTTGACGGTAAGGGTAGAGGCAGGTTTGGAACATGTGTCTGTCTTCGAAGCCCTGACGTGTCCCCATCACCACACCGACCCCGGTAAGTAGAGGCCAGGCGAGCGTATGGGGCACAGTATGCATGGGCTTACGCAGAATTCACCCTGCTCGCTTCTTTTCTTTTTTGAAAATTTTTTTATTTAAATTCTAGTCAGCATACAGTGCAGCCTTGGTTTCAGGAGTAGAATTTAGTGACTCAGCACTTACGTGCAACACCCAGTGCTCATTAGAACATGTGCCCTCCTCGACGCCCGTCACACATCTAGCCCATCCCCCTGCCCACCTCCCCTGCAGCAACCCTCAGTTTGTGCTCCGCACGTAAGAGTCTCTTATGGTTTGCCTCCCTCTCTGTTTCACCTAATTTTTCCTTCCCTTCCCCTGTGTTCATCTGATGTGTTTCTTAAATTCCACCTATGAGTGAAATCATATGATATTTGTCTTTCTCTGACTGGCTGATTTCGCTTAGCATAATACCCCCTAGTTCCATCCTCATTGGCAGCGGCAACATTTCATTCTTTTTGATCACC
This sequence comes from Herpailurus yagouaroundi, assembly GCF_014898765.1. Taxonomy (NCBI): domain Eukaryota; kingdom Metazoa; phylum Chordata; class Mammalia; order Carnivora; family Felidae; genus Herpailurus; species Herpailurus yagouaroundi. The sequence goes on from NW_024412442.1 coordinate 7,517,476, forward strand.
GAGTAATACTCCATTCTCTCTCTCTCTCTCTCTACCACATCTTTATCCACTCATCCGTCGATGGACATTTGGGGTCCCTCTGTATTTTGGCTGCTGTTGATAGTGCTGCTCTAAATATCAGGGTACATCTGTATTTTTGCATTCTTTGGATAAACACTTAGCAGTGCTTTTGCTGGGTCATAGGGTAGTTCTATTTTTAACTTTGCGAGGAACCTCCACACTCTTCCTCAGAGCGGCTGCACCGGTCTGCATTTGCAGCCACGACATTGCTCACTGCTGTGACAAGCCAAGGGCTCAGTATCCGGTTTGGATATTTGAGAGTTACTGAAACTCTGGATAGACTCGCCCTCAAAATGTTCCTTGCAGCACATCTGGTTCTGTTGGCTTGAGCCGGGCTCCCTTCCTGGAGCTTTCTTTGCAGGAGCCCTGCAGTCCCCGCACCCGGGCACGGCCTCCTTCCTCTGCCGGCGTGTGTTTGTGGGCAGTGTTTCCTGACACAGGGTAGATACGTGTTCTGGGCACTAAGGCACAGCAGGTGGACCTGAAGGAAAGGCCCAAGCACAGATAATGCCGCGTGCGCTTGTAAAACACCTCCCCGTCAGGCTCGCAGAATGCTAGGCCCTTCCATCCATTAACTTCTAACGTTGCTCTTGGAGGGAGGGAGGGGCCTCTCATACCCCACAAAAGGAAACGAGCTGGATCCAACAGTTAAGGGCATAAATCAAAAGGCTTGTTCGAATTTCATTCGTCCCACAAAACTTTATTAAGCGCCTGGTGTGGGCCGGGCGTGGATCGGGGCAATGGCCCTGGGATACAGCAAAAAATCTAAACCGATTAAAAGCAAAGAAGCCATTAAGAGAGCAGACCTTAAGCGCTCTCCCCGTGAAAAAGAAGTGGTAATTATGTGACAGGGTGGAGGCGTTAGCTCATACCGCTGGTGGTCATTGTTTTGTAAGACGTAAGTGGATCAAGTCAACAGGTTGCGCATCTTAAACTTCCATGATGTTACAAATCAATTACATCTCAACCAAGCTGGTCAAAAACCAAACACGCAAATAAGCGACGGCCGCCAGCAGCAGCAAAGAACTCTCCGGGAATACAGCTTTTACATTCTGGTGGGAGGTGACAGGCGATAAACAAAATAAGATGTAACATATATACATGGTATGTTTGAATGTGGCCAAAAATAAGGCAGGAAAGGAGAGGGAAGCGTCAGGGACGCCTCACCCAGAGGATGGCCCTGGAGCAGAGACCTGAAGGAGGTGAGGGGACAGATGACGCAGAAGTCTAGGGAGAGAGCGTGTCAGGCAGAGAAATCAGTAAGTGCAAAGGTCCTGAGGCAGGGGGGTGCCTAGAGCGTTCGACAAGTAGCAAGGAGACCAGTGTGGCCGGAGCTACGTGCAGTAGGAGAAGGGGTTGGAGAGATAACTGGAGGCTCACAGGGCCTTATAGTCACTGTAAGACCTTTGGTTTTTTTCCCTGCATGACGTGCAAAGCCACTGGGGATATCCTAGCAGAGGAGCAGCATTTTTCAGGACCAGCAGGGTGGAAAGCAGATTGTGCAAACGCAAGGTACAGGAGGAGGACGAACCAGCCAGGAGGCCACGGTGATCATGCATGTGACTGACACAGAAGCTCAGACAAGCCGGGAGCAGGGACGTGGCGAGAAGCGGTTGACTCCTGCGTGTGTTCTGAGGAAGACCCAGACGGCTTTGCCGGCGGATTTGGTAAAGACAGTGAATTATCTGAAGTCCTTTTTTTTCTCCCTACCCACAAGTTCTTTTCTCCATTTTCAGGTCTAGAGAGGAAGCTTGTTTGTTTCTTACCTTTGGTGAGATACCTCTCACATTCTTTTAAGTAATGTTTTAATTTTTGAAAGTATGCAAGTAAACCATCATTTTATTCTTCTCGTAAAAAAATCATATAGTGTAAAATGAAAACATCCGTGTATTCCTCCCCAGTCCTCTTTTTCCAAGAAAGAGATCATCCCTATTGGGATGGACTTTTTCTGTGCATTTACATGCATGCACATTTATTGTTTCATTCTCTTATGAAAACGCGATCATACTGTTTACAATGATTTGTGCTCAGTGAGTCTTTTCTTCCCCAATATATGAACTTTATTGTCAAATTGGTTTCCATACAACACCCAGTGCTCATCCCAAAAGGTGCCCTCCTCAATACCCATCACCCACCCTCCCCTCCCTCCCACCCCCCATCAACCCTCAGTTTGTTCTCAGTTTTTAAGAGTCTCTTATGCTTTGGCTCTCTCCCTCTCTAACCTCTTTTTTTTTTTTTTCCCTTCCCCGCCCCCATGGGTTTCTGTTATTAATCGCTGGGCTTGAAAACAGTATAGAGGACAGCAGAGAATGTGCTCAGTGAGTCTTGGGGACCTTTCCACGTTGGTGCAGAGAGGTCCCCTTCATTCTTTTATTTATTTATTTATTAAAAAAATTTTTTTTCAACGTTTTTTATTTATTTTTGGGACAGAGAGAGACAGAGCATGAATGGGGGAGGGGCAGAGAGAGAGGGAGACGCAGAATCGGAAACAGGCTCCAGGCTCTGAGCCATCAGCCCAGAGCCCGACGCGGGGCTCGAACTCACGGACCACGAGATCGTGACCTGGCTGAAGTCGGACGCTTAACCGACTGCGCCACCCAGGCGCCCCCCCCCTCATTCTTTTAAAATGCTTAGGGAGTTCTCCAGAAATCTATCTGACTCATTTGACTCCTCTCTCCTAAGCACTGTCTAAATTAGGGGCTCAAAGACAGGCCCCCCCCCCCACGGGCGGTAAACGGAGTCTCTGTTTCCACAAGACATCCACAAGGTGACATGTTAAGGTTGACAGGTTGGGCCCAGCATGCGCAGTCCGTCTGTCTGAAACGTCTTTCCCGCTCTTGGTGGGGGGGGGGGGTCACCGTTGCCCCGAGTCATTTCTACCTCTGCTGTGGAAAACTCTGGGGGCAGTTTGTGGCCCTGGCTTCCCAACACCTCGCTCCTCAGCATGCGTGGCTAGGGAATGTTTAAAGACCCGGGGCGCCGGGGCGCCCGGCATAAACAGATCTCCCAAGCCGAAAGGTAAACACCTGTCTCAACAAGAATAGTTGTGCTGACGGCTGAAAAGAATTCTACGTGTAGAGGCTTTCCCCTCGATTATTGTAATGTTGCATATTGTTCTTCTTTGCAATTGTATAGGTAATGCATGCATTGGAGAAAGGTCAGTCAAAATACAGAAAAAGTGTAAATAATAATGGCTACAAAGCTCCTGCCTAAGGGCACTGGTTTGCTGCTTCCGAGAGGATTAGCAGTTGCATCGTCTGTGACACAGTGGCTGAGACAGCCGCCCTAGTACGAACTGGTCACTTTGCTTGGTCCTCTCCCTGCATGCAGGGGCGTGTTATGAGGCAGTGGGAGGGGTCACGAGCACATCCTGTTGGAAAGCCAGCTCTAGGCGTCTGCCCGCGAGTGCTGGGACCTCTTCATATAGGAGGCACTGTTGTCATGCTGGATGTGGTCGGACCGGTTGACCCTGGCCTCAGTGGTTGGGACAATGCTCAAAGTTTGGCAGCTGCCCCTCATTCACTCTTCTGGCCCCCACAGGGGCAACTTGGGTCACAACCGTGCCTTCCCCTCGCATTTGGTGGCCCGTTTTAAATCGATGGCGGGGACCTAGTCCCTCGGCTCTCAATTGCCTGCACCGATGGGGGTGGCAGGAAATGGAAGAGGGAAGAAGGGTCTGCCTGGCTGGGTGGGCACCTCAGAGCAAGAGACAGGTGAGTAAGAGAGATGGGCCACAAGCCACGTTGGGAGTCAGCGCTTGCCAACACAGCTGGGTTGGGTGTCTGCCTTGACACCGGGGGTCCCCCCACTCCTGAGCTGTGACATGACGGCTGGGAACCCTGGCCTGGAATAAGAGAAGCCCTCACGCAGGTTATGCCAATAGGGACGCCGAAGCTGTTCTAGCCGTTGAGCGGAGTCCAGTCCCTCTCACCTTTGGTGCAAATAATTCGTGCTCCCGCGACGGCAAAAGCTTTTGTTTCTATCATCGTGATTGGCTATACTTATTGAACGTAGGAATAGCACAACGTGGAGATTTAAAGAGATGTGAAACAGGGCCTTCGCTCTCAGAAACCGCTCATCCTATTGCGGTTGGGACGGAATGTGTGAGAAAACTAGCACGGTGAGGCAGCAAGTGGGGAGTGCAACGTGGACAGCGCAGAAGATCAAGGTGAACGGTGGCCAGCGGACGTGGCCTGAAGCTTTGCGAGAGAGCGAGAAGGTTTGGGACGTCAAGGGAGATGAGCCGGTGGGGGCGGGGGGGGGGGGACGTCAGGCAGAGGAGGTGACCGGTGCGCAGGGGGCCGCGCAAGAGGTCATGCTGGTAAGTTACAAAACAAGAACCCCAAAGCGTGAACACGTGGGGCAAGGGGGAGGGAAGGCAGGAGACGCTTCAAGGTCGTGAGGAGAGATCGTTGGAGAAACGATGCTGTCCACTCAAGAGGGAATTTCCAGAAGGGGCGTGACTCTGGGGCGAATGTCGGCTCTCGACTGGCTGGAGTGAAAGATGGGAACACAGAACGAGGGGCCTGTCCCGTTCAACCGGGCGGTCGGAGCTGGACCAGTGTGCTGGGAAGTCGCTTTCAAGGCTCATTAAGATGATACGACCGCGTGAGGTCTCCGAGGCTGGAGCCGCCGCAAAGCACCCTCGGCGTCACGCTCGCGGCCACAGGTGACGAGGTGGCGGGAGGGGGCGGACCCACTGCCACGGCATCGCCGGAAGGCTCACCGCAGAAAAGGCCGAAGGGGATGCCACGAAAGTGGAGCCTGTCCCCTTCCTGGCTGCCACAGAGAGGCCAAGAAGGAGTCTTGAGAATAAGCACCGAAGGGGGCCATCGGACGGAAGTCATCGGTCGCCCCGAGAGAACAGCAGTGAGCGAGTCAGCGAGACAGGTGTTTGCGGTGATGATGTGGATGCGGGGGTGAGGGGGTGGGGGGCGGGGGGTGGTGGACCAGAGGCTTTTCAGCCCGGCTGGGAGTGCTGGTCACCCGGAGGGAACCTGGGAAATACAAATTCGTCGCCGTTACATGTGGGCCTAGGAAAGACTTCACGCGTGGCTCTGATGGAGCCCCAGATGCGCGTCCGCCAGGCCCTGGGAGGCGGTACAAGGTGAGAAATAGGATGTCCTTGAGGGAGAGTGGGGCTGAGGGAGTTCTCTTGTAGTTTGTTTTGTCTCTAGTTTTATTTTTGGAACAGACGAGGCCTGAGCTGTTTCTCCAGGCCGTGGGGGAAATAGTCTCATTGAAGACACAAGGGAGGTGGGACCCAGGAGGTGGTCAGGCGACTCCAGGGAAGACTCGGGAAACAGGAGAGGGGTCTCCAAGGCCCACGTAGAAAGGAGGTGGCCCAGGGACGCGGTGCGGGGCGGACATTCAAGCGAAAATTCGAGTAAATGAAAGGCAGCCCCTCCCCGTATTCTTCAACTGATTTCAAAATCGCCCGGCGGAGTTTTCAAAAATCGACTCAGTGCATCTCAACACCTTGTTGACTCCTCTGACCGTGTTGAGCAAATTGCACGGCTCTTTCGTCATGCGGGCTACACCCGGGAAACGCGGTTATGAAAGTTGAGAATTATGAAACGACACAAGCTGTGCGGTTAAGCATGAGCTGTATCTTTTGGAAGTTTCTATTTCACAGCTGCTGAAATGAGCACTCTGCATGACGTTTCCTACCTGGGTTTTCGGAAGACTGGGGCTCAGAGCAGAAAAGGCCCCAAGTACCCGTGTCGGCCCCAGGTGGGGCCCGAGAGCCCGGACTTCAGGGAGGAAGGGGACACCCTGGGTGCTGTAAGCGGTGTGCATTGTGGCGTCAGCATCTTGGCAGGAAGTCCTGGGTCACGGATCACACCTTGCACTCTTTTCTCACTGGCTGGCCGGCCTCTGTGTGAAATGCGGGTCTGTAATCTCTTTCTTCTACCTTTTCTCCCTTGTACCCAGTGTCTGCACAGCCCAACTGTCATTAGCGGGTTATCTTTGCATCCTGTGAAGTGCGCGTGGCGCGTTTGTATGATAGCAATGAACCTGGCGGCCCAAGGAGTGAATAACAACCCCTGTACTCTTTCGAACACTTCCTACGTGCATTTTATCTAGCGCGTCCCTTTGAAACGTGCCTCACTGGGCCAAATTTGTACTTTAACATCCTACTGCAGTTACGTAATTCTTTCTTATTATAAAAGACAACACACAGATTATTACTAACAGTGCTCATGCACGTGGGACACGGTTCCGAGTTTTTAGTATCTCGATGCACTTGAAAGTCGCAAAAACCCTATGATGTAGTTATATATTTTTTTAAAGTTTATTTATTTCGAGAGAGACAGAGGTAGCACGGGTGGAGGAGGGGCAGAGAGAGAGGGAGACAGAGGATCCCAAGCAGGCTCCACACAGTCAGCACGGAGCCGGACACGGGGCTCGAACTCATGAAACCATGAGATCATGACTGGAGCTGAAACCGAGAGTCGGATGCTTAACCACCTGAGCCACCCAAGTGCCCGTGATATGGTTATTTTGATCCCCATTTTACAGATGAGGGGATCAAGGCTCAAAGCAGTAAGATGTGTTGCCCCAAAACATAGTGAGCGGTGGGGCAGGGATTCGAACTCACGTCCATCTGATATGAAGGCCAGAGCTCTGACGCTGTAAATGATGAGGTAGATTGAAATGTAGTCAACAAGCAGGGGAAGCCATGTTTGGGAGTTGAAACTGCTTGTCTTTTTGTTCTGACTTCTCAGCACACTCTCGGACAGTTGTTCTTCAGATAATCTCAGCCGAAATGCCAGCCTGAAGGGCTCCGATTTAGATAAGCCAGGTGGATACATCCCTGGAAGCCTGTGGCCCTTTCCATGAGCTCATAGAACAGAAGAGTGAAGCAGAGGCCAGCCCTGATGCGTACATTTCAGAGGGTCAGTGGACAGAGCCCATTCATCGTTCATTCATTCGAGAAACGGTGCCCACAGGGCACGCCCCTATGTCCGTGTTTATATTATGGAAACAGGTGTGGGAATCTATGGTCCCAGGAGAGGGCACTCACAAGGAGACAAAGGGACCACTGGGGTGATCTGCCCATCACAGATGGATGCACAGAGGAGGGCCTTAACCCAGACAGTGAGGTGAGTGGGAGGTGTTACTTCTGTTCAACCGAGGTTTAGGCCACTCGTGGCGTAGGGCGAAACCCACAGATGGTGGGCTTTCAGGATTCGGGGCAGGAGGCGGTATATTCCCATGATGCTAGGGCACTGGGGTGCCGGCGACTGCGAATTCTCTCTCACCCGTGGGGAGAGGAGTGACCAGGGCGGTTTCCCCAATGGCCACCACTCAAGATGGTGGCCATCTGGCAACGTGCCGGCTCCAAAAAGCTTGGGGCAAGGGTCAGGCCGAACCCGACTGGAGGCCCTTTCTGTGATTTGCTGGCCGAGTGACTTCAGGCGAGGTATCTACCCCTCTGAACCCCACTTTCTTCACGTCTCCCGTTGAGTTGCCGGGAGCTCACGGAGCCAATGAACATCGCATTCAGCACGACTTCTGGCAAATGTTCAAGGGACAGCACTGTTCGTCCAGAGGGGTGATTTCTCCTGCAGACGACATCTGGCAATATTGGAGCCATTTTGGCTGTCACCGTGGGGAGTGGGTAGAGGCCAGGGGTGCACAGAAGAGTCCCACTTGCACAGGACCGTCCCCTCCCGGGCCCACTGTCCACAGCGCCAGAGTCAAGAAAGCTCATTGTGTCTATGTGTTAATGCACATCATCAAAGGAAGCCCGCCCAACAGTGCTTCTGTCATTCCCCTGTTTTAGATCAGGACATCCTGGAGAGACAAATGCTTTGGAAATTAAGCGGCTTGCTCAGGGATCGGCACCTAGGAGCTCATCCTGGGTTGCCTTCCGTGGGGGTGGGTTGAAAGGCATGTACATAGGATGTCGGGGGGCTTCCGGCCCCCCCGCCCCCCCCCCCCGCCAGTGATTTTTAGGCTCCAGCGAGCCTCAGAGCGACATCAGGAGCAAACTGAGGATGCAGATGCTGGGGCCCCGCACCGGGGCCATCCCCACGTGGCTGCATTTGGAGCGCCAGTCTCTACAAACAGCCCCCCCCCGGGAAGAGCTTTCACGTAGGAAAGCAGTGCGATACCAGACTGGAAATCATTCGCGTCGTTTTCTGAATCTCAGCTTTTCGGGATATACCGGGCGAAGAGCTTAACAGAAGTTTACAATGTTATCTAAAGAAAAACAAAAAAGAGTAATGCAAAAGCTTTAGAGCCTGGGGACGACAACTGTCTCCTCAAGGAGGACTCCATCTGTATGAAATCCGTCCTAGTCGGTCTCCAGATGAGGGCAGGACGATTGCACGTGGCTGCCTTCCCAGCACCTTAAACGCACAGCACTGGCCTTGTCCTTTCACCTCCCTGCCCTCACCCTTGCTCCTTATGATATTGTCCTCACTGCCGGCTCAGCCATTACCCAGGCCCCGAACGTCAAGCGCCTGGGATTTTCCTTCCTTCCGCTAACGCAGCCAATCTCCAATCCTTTCACGTGGTCTGCCAGCCTCAACTCCTTGTCCTCCGATGCCCCCAGCCAGGTGAATCCTCTGGAAATGCCACTTTCTTTCCTTTGCGGATCTACGGACTCACTCCCAGGTAGTGCCCGAGCGCCACACGGCGCCGGGTTCGGTCCTGTAGAGACAAAGCTGAATATGACCCGGCGGCTCCCGCTCTTCCCGGGTGGTGTCCTGCCCGTTATCCCGCCACAGCCTCCCCTCCCACCTCATCCCTGCATCGCTCTACACAGCTCTCTTCACCGCCCGCTGTCCCCACCCGCTCATTACTGCCTCTGTGGCTTTACCACCTTTCCCTCGGCCCAAGGCGTGTTCTCTGTCATCCACTTACCTAACTTCTATTCGTCCCTCAGAACCCTGGTCCCGTCGTCTTTCTGCAGGGAACGCTTCCCTAGCCCTTCTTCTCCAGGACGATTTCTCTCGTCCTGGAGTCTTCCGACATCCAGAGTCACCGTTCTTTTGGGAAGTGCTACTTAACACACACACGGGTTCATTTTTACGCGTGTCTGGTAGGGGATAAAAGGTTGCAATCTGGAACAGTTTATCGTAAAGGATTTAGCCACTCTGGGCGGCAGGGTGGATGCATTCAGAATCAGCGTCAGTCTGCCAGTTTTAAATTCCTGCGGACGGACCTTAAAGAGCCCAGATCTGCAGGCCGTGTGCCTGGCTCGCCCACGTGGACCAAGCATTGCTGCTCAGAATGGCCAAACCCCGCAGGGGCCCGGGGGGCTGTCTGTGTCTGGCAACACTTCCACAAACTTCTGGATTGGTTCTCCAGTGACTCTTCCCAGAGTTCTCTGTCAGCTAAGGAAACCGAGGGCTGTGTCAGCTACGGCTCAGGTTCATTGGGTGTTTACTATGGGCTGAGCACGGAGTTAAGTGCTTTATAGGCTTTGCTTGTTCAAAGCTCAGAGCGGTCACATGAGTTTGGGACCATCACGTCCATTTCAGAGGCGAAGAAACCCAGGCTAAGGGCGGGGCGGGGGGGCGGAGCGGGGGGGAGTGAGTTACCCCAGTTTTCACGGCTGGAAGCAGCTACAGTCGAGGGAACTCAGGTCTGTCTGTTTTTATTCTTGGCTTGTAATATTTCTAGGCAATCTGGGCTTGGGGATAACAAACATTAAGGACGCCCAAGTCCTTCCAATTTTTTTAAACGAATCCTGGGACTTATAGCCTTTGTCATTTGAAAAGCTTGGTATTGAAATGGGGATTATTTTAGAAACGACATGGCTCCAGTTGAAAAGATGTTTTGTCATATTCGGTAAAAGAAGATTTAAACTAACTGCCGCTTGGTCGTGAGCCCAGCTCTGGATGACCGAGAGGGTAGCGTGTAAAAGGGCTCACGCGGTACAGTGTTTTCTAGGAAAACAGGCAGATGAAAGGCTCCCAGGGAAATTTCACCCTGGACATGTGCACTCCCAGCGGTTACATTTCAAGGCCGATAATGAAGCCATTTCTTTTGGGGGCGTGCTTGTTGCCCTGTGTTTATAGTTTTCGCTAGCTCAGGTGGCCTGGAACGCTTGATGTTGGAAACACTGGCCCTTTTGGGTTCCCCACTGGAAGCGGAGAAGGAGCATCCAGTCTCATGAAGAAATGAGTCGTGTCCCTTAGAAAGGGGAATTTGCACCCATGACCAGAGGAGCAGATTTTCATGGTTTCAAATAATTTTTTTTTAATTTTTAATTTTTTTAAAGTTTATTTTGAGAGAGAGAGAGAGAGCTGGAGGGGGGCGGGGAAGAGAGAGAGAGGGAGAGAGAGACAATCCCAAGCAGGCTCTGGACTGTCAGTTGCAGAGCCCAAAGTGGGGCTCGAACTCATGAACTGTGAGATCATGACCTGAGCCAAAATCGAGTCAGATGATTAACCAACTGAGCCATCCAGGTGCCCCAGATTTTTTCTCTTTCTTTCTTTCTTTCTTTCTTTCTTTCTTCTTTCTTCTTTCTTTCTTTTTCTTTCTTTCTCTCTTTCTTTTCCAGAAAGAGGGAAAGACAGAGTACGAGTGGGGGGAGGGGCAGAGAGAGGGAGACACAGAATCCCAAGCAGACTCCAGGCTCTGAGCTGCCAGCACAGAGCCTGACGTGGGGCTTGAACCCACAGACCACGTGATTACGACCTGAGCCAAAGTTGGGCACTTAACCGACTGGGCCACCCAGGTGCCCCCCAAAATCCCAATTTTGAGAGACGTGTTGCTGAGATGAAGTGAACATTTTGGTTCAGAAAGAAGTGCAGAAAGACGCTCTTGATGGTCCTGAATATTATTGGGTCTTTTCTTTGGAG
>NW_024412442.1:7528455-7738255 GCF_014898765.1 Herpailurus yagouaroundi
CCACCCAGGCGCCCCATGTCTCAGTTCTTATTAAAGTAATAGCAGACACCTTCATACTGAAACTTGATTAAAGGCAGACGAACCCCCAAGAGAATCACTAGCACTAAGAACAATAATAAAAAAAATGCGTCGTTGAACCTGCTTTTAAGGTCTCCCATGTGTTAATTCCCCTAGTCCCTCAAAATTCAGCTGCTCCCTGAAGGATGCCTCCCATTTAAAATTCTTCTGAATCACGTGAAATACTCTTTTTATTTTTAACAAAATAAAAATTTGACTTGAAATACTCATGTGCTGCTCTTTTTAACTTTTAACATTGACAAAGCCTCACCCCTCTCATGTTTTCCCAGTCCTGGTATGGATGATTATGTTGGGAAAATGTAATTTTGGTTCCGTTGCTTTCAGAATTTGCTCGTGTGAGAAAAGCGTTTTTAGAAACGATTTAATGAGAGGTCACATTCCCCTCCCCCCCCTCCCCTTTGGTTCCTCAGAAAAGCAAAGCAGAGTGGAATAAAACACTGCTCCTCTCCAGCTCGGCTTGGGTGCTGGATGGTGCCCCTTTGCCACTCTTGTTCACTGTTCGGCACGGGGATACCATTTTGGAGTATATCTAGTATGAGATCTGTACCCATCAAGGATTACGTTTGTTTGTGAGCAGAGATGTAGCTACCATGTGCTTAAACACATAAAGGTTTAATTCTCTTAAATAAAAGCACAAAGAAGGGGCAGCCTTTGCTCAGTAAGGGCTCCACAGTGTCCTTGGGGAACCAGGTTCCTTCTGTCTTTCTTCTCGCCACCCTCAGTTGGTGACTTCTGTGGTTAAGGACTCCTCGTGGTCCAAGGTGGCTGCTGGAGCACCAGTCATTAAGTTTGAGTTCTTATCAGGCACTAAGAGGGATGATTTCGTGAAAAACTCATTAATAACTTCTAATCCTGTTGGCCACCTGTAGGTGATATGTAGTATAATGTAATGTAAGGTAATGCAATGTGATTTTCCGGCTAGGCACACTGCCCAAGATTTTGTTAGTAAGGAATAAAGAATAGATGACCATGAGCAGCCCCCATCACAAGGTCTGCATTTTAGTCTGGTGATTATCTAGTTGAGCTAAATTACATCACAGCAACAAATTAACCTCCAGGTCTTGGTGACTTCATGTAACAAAGACGTCTCTCTCTGGCTCACGCAAAGCCCGACGTGAGTCCAGTGGCTCTGGTGTACCTCCTTTCCGTGTGAGGACGACTTCCTCTTAAGCTCCCTTTTCTTCAACATGTGGCTTCTGGGAGGCTGAGGCAAGGGAGGCTGAAACGGGGGTTCTCACAAGGGCTCCTCACTGCCCCGGCACAGAGGTGACATGCGTCACTTCTGCTTATAGTCTTCGGTCCCATTCCCAAACTACGCCAATATGGTTCCACCGGCCGGAAAACAAAGTGACGGCCCATTTCTCAGAGGACATCTGTCACGTGGTTACTATGTACCGAAGCGGGGTGTCACATGCTCCAGGGACAGACATGAAAAGGACACAAATCCCCTTTCAAGGACCTTAGTGACTAATAAAGAAGATGTAGGCACACCTGGAGAATCATCAGTAAGGCAAAAATGGAAGCAAAGATCAGCAAAATGGAAACTGAAAGCTGGGAAGACTTCTTCACGTTCCTGCCCAAGGAAAGAGGTTTGGAGAAGGTGACCTACAAGGGGTCCTTGAAAGACCTGGGGAATCAAGCTGGGTGATGCGGTCCAATCACTAGCGTCTCCCTCAAGGAGTTTTCCGAATCACAAGGAAGGTCGTGTTGTAATTTCCATGCTACCAGTGGAAGTAAGCAAGGTTTTGCCTCTGCAAGATGGAAGAGGTGGATAAAATGGTCTGTTTCGTCTCTTTCACCTTAAATGCCTCTAATTACCTCTAATGTGATCCTCCAATTTAAAAAAAAAAGATTTTTGCTTATTTATTTTTAGGTAATCTCTATACCCAACCTGAGGCTTGAACTTACAACCCCAAGATCAAGAGTCACATGTTCTAGGGGCGCCTGGGGGGCTCGGCTGGTTAAGCGTCCGACTTCGTCTCAGGTCATGATCTCGCAGTTCGTGAGTTCGAGCCCCGCGTCGGGCTCTGTGAGGACCGCTCGGAGCCTGGAGCCTGCTTCGGGTTCTGTGTCTCCCTCTCTCTCTCTGCCCCTCCCCTGCTCATGCTCTGTCTCTCTCTGGCTCAAAAACAAATAAAAACATTTAAAAAAATTAAAAAAAGAAAAGGGTCACATGTTCTACCGACTGAGCCAGTCAGGCGCCCCGTGATTCCCCAGTTCTTAAACCCACATTGTAGAAGACTCATGATGTGGCCATAGCACGTACCGGTGATAAAGCCTTCAAAACACAAGCATAGTCAATGCTCATGGAAATGCAGCTGGAAAAGAGAGAAAAATAGAACGAGAGAAGATCTATCGGGCAAGAGTCACTATTCTTTCTTTTTATTGCAGTTTCTCCAGGAGTTTTCGTGCATCGCTTTAAAGATTTGGTTTTGCTTTTTTCCCCTTTGAGCCTAGTTGTCAAATAAGGCACGGGCTATAATATAGCCTTCTTTATCTCCTAGTATAGTACTACGAGCATTTTCTTCTGTATCATTTCAAACTGTGTAGACATGTGAGAAAATATGGTAACTGCCGCTCAGATCGACTCCCGGGCCTCCTTCCTATGAGCTATTGAAACGCCAAGTTTCCCTCACATACCCGTGAAGCTTAGCAGAAATGACATAATACCGTAGGAACTTGACTCTTGCAGGAGCAGGCATTAGGTCTTGCTTTGGATTATAGTTTGGTCATTAAAGAAATTGGAGCTCAAATGTGTGGGGCACTGACCGTGGCAGCAACCGTAACATGTGCCTTGGATAGATTCTCGATCGTCGCTCCCAGCCGTGGACACTGTTGCCCCCATTTCGCAGATGGGCAAACTGAAACTTAGCTTATGTAACTTGCTTAAGGTCTCATATCTAGAGTGGCCGCACCAGGATCCACGTTTCTCTGGTGTGTTTTGTGAGCCTGTGTAACGACCGTGTGGCATCGTCCGTCTGCACGGCAAAGAACGGAAACCAAAGTGCAGCTCGTGTATGCAAACAGGGCTGATGTGACTAAAGCCCAGACATTTCTCGCTTCAGGTAGGGCAGGATCCAGGTGTCCACGGAGGTTTCCTCTTGCCTACCTTGCTCTGGCTCTGTGTGCCTTCGCCTGGAGTTAGGCTCTCTGGATGGCAGCTTCTAGTGGCTCTCATGGTGGGAGTCTTAAGTTTCAACGGAGCTTTGTTTCCCAGAATGTGCAGTGGGAGTTTGGCGGTAGGGTCTCACTGGCTTGTTTTTCCCGCATGGCCGTCCCTGAGCCAATCACAGTTGGAGGCAGGGGTAGAATTTTCTGGTCAGTCTCGTTGGGGGAGGGGGTGGTAAATTTCAGTTTTTGTCCCAGTTTCACGGACTGAGAGGGGTCGGTGTTCTCCAGAGGAAAATTCGATAAAAGTTGCACTTTTATCAAAAGAAGGCAACATGGGCGTTGGGCAGGCAAAGCCAATCACTTGTCCGCCACACTGGCCCCTGCCCTGCTCTCCTCATGGAGTTGTTTTCTTCCCCCACTGCCTCCAAAAGAGCGAACACTTTGCCAGGTGGTGTTACCTCCCAAGAACACTTCACTTATGTCTTAGAAAAATAAATACACAGCCAATTTGCAGATTATACCTTCCTTAGTTCTGCTATAAATTATATGACTTGTTCTTGGCGAAGTCTGAAGTCCAAGCTGGCTTTTTCCTCCCCCCTCACCAACTCGAAGAATGGGTAGCATTCACTGGAGTTGTGTGTCCAGGGATGAATTTGCCCACCTGAAGGGGATAGCTCAGTTTATGGGAGGAATTGTAACTTTGCAGACAGTTCCAAACATCAATGACAGGGTGAGGAGCCTATAGGCAAGCAGAAAATATTTTTCCTGCTGAAATGGGGCCAAACCTTCATTTACGGTATTTATAAAATTTGTGAATCTGGAGGAAACCCATTACGGTTCACCTTCGCCACATTGAAATTCCAAAGTTTTTTCAGCACGTCCCAGGTGGTTTGAGAGCAGCGTGAGGCGTAGATTTCTAGGAGCAGGAAAGGGCAAAACCAGAAATGAAAAAGTCTAGGTTCTAGGCTCCACTCGGACCCTCATCAGCAGGGTGGTCTCAGCCCGGTCCCTTGGGGTCCCTGGTTCTTGATTTCCTCCTCTGTAAATTCAGGATGTGGCTTATTTGGATTACTAAATGCTGGAGGGCCCGAGCAGCCCCAGCTCAGATATTCGTTAGAAACACAATTCATGGGCGGTCGGAACTGCTCTGGAGACTCCGTCCTTCAATACCATTACGCCAAATCTTTTGGGAGTTTCTCTTCCTGGCTAGAGTCAGCCCGCTTGTCACTGTGTCCTCTACCTAAGTGTGCTGTAGGGACAGATTGGCTTTACCCTTAAGGAAATCCCCTTAATTCTATTCTGAGAACGTTTAGGTTTCAAGATTTCACTTGGCATGACCGAAGGCATCTCAACGTTTAGAAATTCCTGATGCAAATGGTTCATGGAGTAAAACTCCCGTGCTATGAAGATTCAAGGACGCCCTCGTCAAGGATGCCGATGCTTATTTAGTTTTTAGCTGGACCACTCTACGGATCCTTTACGATCTGGGGAACAAAGTCCGCCAGGCTTTCCTGCTATAAGTATTTTTAAAAATCTTGTCTATTAGGAAATTGAATGTGAGGTTCTCATACATATTCATTCATTGGGCATTTGTTGAGTGTGTGTTATCTACCAGGTGGAAGAAGTGAATTTACGGACACAAATTTGAATAAAAGGCTCTTTTTAAAGATGAGGAGGCATACTAGGGAACTAACTTTTTTTTTTTTTTTAAGGCTGATTCAATCAAATAGAGTTCCACCAACCCGTCCTAACGTCCCTGTGTCTTACAGCCTCATATACTTCAATTATTATTTTTTTTACATTGAGATAATTCACGTAACACAAAATCCACAGTTTTTAAGTGTGCATGTCAGTGGCTTTTAGTGTATATTTACTCTGTTATACAATCATCACCACTATCTAACTCCAGAACATTTCCACCACCCTAGGAAGAAACCCATATCCAATTGTTTTTTAAAGTTTATTTCATTTTTGAGAGAGAGAGTGAACAGGTGAGGGAAGACAGAGAGAGAATCCCAAGTAGGCTCCACACTGTCGACACAAAGCCCAACGTGGGGCTCAAACCCACGAACCACGGGATGGTGACCCGAGACGAAATCATGAGTCAGACGCTTAACCGACTGAACCATCCAGGCTCCCGGGAAACCCACACCCGTGAATCGTTCATTCTGATCCCCGTCCTCTGACCCACTGTCAACCATGAATCTACTTCTTTTCTCTGTGGATTTGACCATTCTGGACATTTCGTGCAAGGAAATCACACCACGTGTGGCCTGTTGAGTCTGGCTTCACTCACGTCGCATAAAGCTGTCGAGATGGATCCATCCAGGTTGGAGTATGAATCAGGCTGCATTTCTTTACTTTGGAGGCAATGGGGACATCCCACGTTTTGCTCTTCCTGTCATCATCTGACGGGCCGTCGGGTTGTTTATACTTTTCGGTCATCGTCAACAATGCTGCTACGAATGTCTGTGCACACCTTTTTGTGTGAGTGTATGTTTTCAACTCTGTCGGGGTCTACGTCTAGGAGCGGCACTGTTGGGATCCGGGGTAATTCTATGTCTCACTTCTTCAAGAACTGCCCAGCCGCTTTTCCAAAGTGGCTGCACCTTTTTATATTCCTTAACCATCCTAGGAGTCAGCAGGTTTGCTCCCAGCTTGTGGAAGAGAACATTAAGGCACTAAACTGAAGAATGCTTCCCCAGGGCCCAGGTCTTGGGTTCAGTCACGCAGTCTGCTTTCATTGAGCCCCATTCTGTTCCCGGCACTGTTCCCAATGTGGATACGCAGCTGAATAAAGTATGTTGTCCGGGAGGTGTTGAGTCTTGAGCCTGCGAGGTTTCTGCTGGAACCGTTAAAAACAGTCTCTCAAGACGGCCAGGCATGTGACTTGGCCTAGACGAAACCTGCCCAGAACCACAGGACGGCCGAAGAAAATATCCCTCAGTACCGGGTGACTTTCGGGCAACGTTCCTTCATTGTACAGATCCAGCTTCCTGGTCTCCGTGGCAAACTATCAATTCGTGTTTTATTTGCTTAATGGAGAAAATGTGTGAGCATCTGGCATTTTCTGTGTCTGCGAAACGAACGCTTTTGCGGTGAAATCATCTAATCCCGGGAGTTTGGGCATAAGCGGGTAAGTGAAGTTCAGAAAGAAGGACAACCCTGAACACATACGTTATTCTTCACCTTTTCCAGAACTGTTGTGTGTGTGTGTTACTCTGTCTCCTTTGAGCACAGTCCCGTGAGATGGGCCAGGCACGCACACGCTATTTCCATCTCCTGGATGGTGACCAAATCTCAGGGAAGCGGAGTCGTTTGCCCCGGGTCACACGGAAGAACCACTAATGCAGCCCTTTCCCAGTGCTACTCCTTGGACCAGTGCCAGGGCGGGATGGCATTTCCATTGGTGCATGAGGAAACGAGACAAGTGACGGCAAGGTAGTGAGGTTTTCACATCACTAAATGGATTCCATTTTAAGAACTGTCTTTTATTCTAAAATGAAGTACCCCATTTTTGTGTCGGGAAAATCTCTCTGTTTCTCTTTTTGTTCTTACTATTCCATGAAATCCACCTGAGCTGGGTCAGGGCTGATTCAGACCTTGATTGGTCCCTTGGCTGTGTGCTCCTAAGCACCTCGTCCTGGGTAAAGGAGGAAATCTATCCTCCTCTAGGTATGGCCGTTTTTCCTATGTGCCCATGTCACATGCAATTTTGGTGTCCGGGCTCCTGGTTTTCAGTGAAACCCTCTTAAGCTGCTGTAGTTCAGAGATTCACAGGCTGGTGGGATGACCCTGCAGGCAGACTGACTTATTCAGTCTTTTGGTTTCTAATTGTGAGTAAATATGTCTCACTGTTCAGTTTGCTAATTATCGTGATTTTTCGGGGTTGGGCGGGGGGATGGGCTGGCTATGACATTTCTAGCAAAGGGCAATTGGCTATATTTGAAAGGCTGTAGCAATTACCCGTCTTATGCATGATTCTCCATCTGGTAGAAAGCAAGACTCAACCCAGACAGGTTAATTAACTTGCCCACATCACACAGAACAGGGAGAGGAACTAGAAGTGGAAAGCCTTCTACTTCTAAATATTACTCATCAACTTGAAAATGTAATCGTGGGAACGACGTGCAAGTTACCGACGGAAAAATCCACTCGACGCTTTGGAAACACTGAGCAAAAAGACACAGCAGGATCCGAGCTTTCTCAAGAACCGCCCCAACCCCCCCCCCCGTCTGTTCTACTGGGTTTGTGGGAAGGGAGGGGTTGCTGAGTGCCAGTCCCCAAAGCATGAATGCTTACTGGACTCGAATATGTTTGGAGCAGGAATAGGGCTAAAGGAAGTAAACCCTAGTCCTGTAATGTAGGCTTTGGACTTATCACAGGGCATTGTAAATACCTGGGACTAGAAGAACTGCCACCCCCCCCCCCCCCCGCAAACTTTTTGCCCAGAATCCACCTCGTTCCTCGTGCTGTTTCCACCTGCCGCCTTCAGTATCTCTGGAGAAGAATTAGTCTTCTGCAGAGGGTGGTTTTCAATCTGGGTTGCCACTAACGTCTCATTCAAGCCTCCAAATAGCTCTACAGGGAGCGATGGTCTCATCCCCGTTTTACAGATGAAAAGCCTAAGGCACAGAGAGGTTGAGACTTTCCCAAGGCCACACAATGGCAGGGCCTGAACTCCAGTCTGGTATTTGGGGCCCAGAGGTAAGTGTACAAACCCCTGAGCTATGCTTTTCCTCTGGCTAAGTGGTTTTCTTCCTTTTACCTAAGTGCAGTGTATTTCCTTACCTAAATGAAGTTAGTCACCTAAACTGGAAGATACACTGAAATTTTCCAGTGTCCTTGGCTTTTGCTGGGGACACTAGTACAGGCGTAACGGAAAGGCTCTGGAGGAGAAGAGCTGCACTCACCTGGTTTTGCAGTGTGACCTTGGCGTTGGCTAGCTTTAAGAGCCCTGACTGGGGCACCTGGGGGCTCTGCCGGCTGAGCATCCGACTCTTGATTTCAGCTCAGGTCTTGATCTCGTGGTTCATGAGTTTGAGCCCCACGTCAGGCTCTGTGCTGAGCACAGAGCCTGCTTGGGATCCCCTGTCCCTTTCTCTCTGCCCCTCCTCCACTTTGTTAGCTCTCTCTCTGTCTGTCTCTCACAAATAAATAAACATTAAAACATTAAAAAAAAAAAAAAGAAATGCCAACAAAAAAAGAGAGAGAGTGGGTCTACAGAGCCTTGAATTGTCCTCCGTGGGCCTTTGTCCCAAAGGGAAGTGAGAAATTGAGAGGAAAGAACAGGCCTGGGAAACCAGCCCTGTTTCTCGCACACCCCTGATTGAAGGTGGAGGGGGTCTGCGGGCTGGGGGGTCCACTCCTGTGGTGTCACCTCACTGCCCAGGGGGTACGGCCTACGGCTGCCTGCTCAGCCAGATAACCGAAGGAGTTCACCAAATCCAAGGAGATGCCCTTGGTTCTCAGGTTTTGTTTTGCGGATGTGACTCAATTCGGATTCGAATTCCTCCTATTGCTAAACTACTCACCGTCATAGGGAGAAAGGCCTTGTGCACACAGTACCGTGTGTTCTTACTGTCCCCCGTGCAAAAATGAATGTTTGGTAGTAACAAAATAAGAAAGGTGACGACTTGGAAAGCCCGGCATTTAAAAAACTCTTTAATCCTTGAACGTAAAGGATGAAGTAACAGTATTAAGAACAGTTCCGAAAATGGGATTAAAAAAACCCACCTTCCATTTCTATTATTATTTTTGTATATTGGATTTTGATCTTTTCCTTCATGTACGGATATTCTGTATGATTCTAATCATAGCACATATGCCATTAGGTATGTCACGGGCCCAGGATTTGCATCCATGCTCTTTATAATTGTCATTTGAATGGCTTATGTGGGAGAGGGGAGTGCAGGTGTCTCTCAGGAGTGAAGAGACAGTGACTCCGGGCACAATTACAGCGATGTGACATCATTCGCTAACCCATGCCTCTACTGGTGATCGCAGCCAGTTTTGTGCAATTGTAGATGATGCTGTTCAATGGCTAGGAATAGCTTATAGCTACAGGACGCAGAGACCTAAGTATAGTATCTCAAACGCGCGAAAAGAAAAGCCAAAGCAACGGTAGGCTGTCCAGAGCTGGTCTGCTGTCGTAAGAAGGCGTCAGTGGCCCAGCTGCTTTCGTTTTTCTGCTCTTCCACCCTTGTTTTGCAGGACTTCCAAGTTCAAAGTGACTAGCCAGCTACCCAGCCTGTAACCCTAGTGTCTGAATCCCAGGCGAGAGGTGGAGAGAAGAGAGAAAGGCAGAAGGTGTCCCTTCCCCACCCCTGCTGTCTAGCCTCCCCCAGAAGTTCCGGGTCAGCGTGGCCCCTCAGCTGTGTGATCTGGGGCAAGTTGGACAGACTCTCTGAGGCCCATTTCTTCATCTGGGAACTGACGGCAGTAGGCCGGCCTCACCGCGTGCGGGTGGGAGGACGCTGCGGGTCCAGACAGGCCGTGTAGACGCCGGCGCTCAATGTAGAGAGCACCGGCTGTCCGATGCAGGCCGCCATAGCAGAAACAATTCATGCGTCGATGTCCTTGCTGCAGAAGAACACGTCACGGTAATCGAGAACCAGCCCCCCTTCCCCATCCCGAGGTGCTGCTGGGCAGGAAACAAAGCAGAACTAGGCCGCGTTTGGTTCATGTCAAAGGGAAGTTTGGGAACGGTAAGATTGCAGACAGCGGTAGAAATGAGCAAGCCCCAAGCGGCCTCCGTATCCTCCACACCTTTGCCGTCTGGGAGGAAAACCTCATGTTGTAAAAGCGGGCTACCGCGAAACTCAGGCTGAAAAATCCTAACACAGGCAGGTCGTCAAACACTCACGGGCCCCCAGGCCAACGACACACTCGGCTGTGAGCGGGGTGGTCCAGATCTCAGTCATCGAAGTTGTAAATCACGTCGACGTCGAGGGCAGAGACCCTACCTGCTTAGCTCTGCATTCGGGAACCCCACACCTGGAAGGGCCTGAGTAAAAATCCATTTATTAATTCTGGCACCTTGGAGACTGAAGGCCATTCCCAGGGTGTCTTAGGTAAGCTCTTGTGTGACTCAGCCCATCATTGTTGACGAGAGCTAAGGGCCGTCTCAGTTTGAGGCATACTTTTGAACAAAAGTAATTACAGTGGTAATTATAGATACCCCCCCCGAGCGCTTACTCTGTGTGGGCACTCAGTACTTGACATGATTTACCTCATTTAACCCTTCCAACAACAGTAAGTATATATTATGTTCATTCTAAGGAAGAAGAAATGCAAGCTTGGAGAGGGCAAGTAATTTGCCCAAGGTCACAGAGCTAGGGAAAAAGAGAAATTGACTCAAAGTTACTAAATCTGGACGTAGATAGATTTTCCTGAAATATCACGGTTAAATTCCTCAAATGGATTTTTTTTTTTTTTTTAGTTTATTTATTTATTTTGAGAGAGACAGAGACAGTGTGAGTCGGGGAAGGGCAGAGAGAGAGGGAGACAGGGGATCCCAAGCAGGCTCTTCACTGTGAGTGCAGAGCCTGACATGGGGCTTGAACTCATAAAACTGTGAGATCATGACCTGAGCCAAAACCAAGAGGTGGACGCTTAACCAGCTGAGCCCCCACCCACCCCAGGTGCCCTTAAATGGATTGTTAAACATCCTTCAGGGAGCTTTATTTCATCTAATTCATTTACTCATAAATGGCCCACTGTAGGCAAATGATTTGGTTTCTTTAATTCTTGGTTTCCTCATCTGAAGGAAGGAGAAATAACGCTGCTCACCTCACAGGGTTTTTGTGAGGATTAAAAGAGATCGGTGCCTACACAGTGCCTGGCACATAGTAAATGTTTAGTGTATTTTAGCCACTGTTATTAGCGGCCAGTTTTGTGACTTTGACAAGGAGTTCTTAATTTGCGATATACATCAGAATCATCAGTGGATGATTCCTTTTCAACACGTAGAAGTCTGGGTTTCAAGTGGCGTGCTTTGAAAAAGTTCCCCAAGCGGGGGCGCCTGGGTGGCGCAGTCGGTTAAGCGTCCGACTTCAGCCAGGTCACGATCTCGCGGTCCGTGAGTTCGAGCCCCGCGTCGGGCTCTGGGCTGATGGCTCGGAGCCTGGAGCCTGTTTCCGATTCTGTGTCTCCCTCTCTCTCTGCCCCTCCCCCGTTCATGCTCTGTCTCTCTCTGTCCCAAAAATAAAAATAAAACGTTGAAAAAAAAATTAAAAAAAAAAAAAAAAAAAGAAAAATTTCCCCAAGCGATTCTGATTCCCATTCCTGTATGAGAATCACTGCCGAGTATGGCCGGTATCATTAAGGGACTGTTTTGTTCATGACACCATGCTATGTGCTAAGAAGCACCATGAGAGTAAATGTCACATCAAGTAAGTACAGTAGCACAGAGATGGAAAGTGGGGGCAATTAGCAAGGCCTCATGGGATGGCCTCAACTGGGCTTGGCTTGAAGAGCTCGGCAGCTCACTAAGGATGGTGTCAGGGTGGTGAGTGGAGACAAGGGGCAGAGAAAGTCGGTGGTGACACTTGCGACTGGAACAGAGAGTCTGCTTTGCGGAGGGGTGGGGGGGAGGTTGGGAGATGAGGCCAGATGTTTGGTTGGAACCAGAGAGTGGAGAGTCTTGAATTCCTGACCAAGTGGGTTTGTACTGAGTTTGGAGGACCGTGACAAGCCACTGAGCATTTTCAAACCACAGAGTGAGAAGTTCAGAACTGTTCTCTCAGCAGATAGATCTGGTGTGTGACAAATTAGAAGGTGTAGGATCTGATGGCAAGAAGCACGCAAGGCCACAGACATCTACTGTATCCAGCTGGGTCTCCGAATAAGAACTTGGACTAGGCAGGGTATTGATAGTTGGTCAGGATGAAAGAACAATTATGTAAACTGAAGATTGATTGTTTGGTGGGGGAGGGGTGGTGAGGGAAAGAAGAAGTGAAGATAATTTTGAGATTTGAGCCTGGGTGATGAGCAGAACAGTGCTGTGACCAGAGAAAAGGAAGTTGGGGTGTGAGCTGGGTTGGGGGAGGCACCGTGACGAGTTGATGTGCTGAATTTGAGATGCCCAGGAAGTAGGGACACACATCTAGGGATTCAGTGGAAATGGGCAGTTCAAAGGAGAGACTAGAGCTACACACAGACAAATAAAAAACAACACTGTGGGGGCTGTTGCTTGGAGTCTCAGTGGTGTATGAACCCTATGGGAGGGAGAGTAGATCAGGGACTCTTAGCCTGGGGTCTGTGGAAGGGCTTCTTGGGTGGGGAGATGTCTGTGAATCCCTGAGCATTTTGAGCAGAACATTATGTGTGTGAAAGAGTCCACAGTTTTAGGGGCACCTAAGAGGCTCAGTTTGAGCATGTGAATCTTGATTTCAGCTCAGGTCATGATCCCAGGGTTGTGGGATCAAGCCCTGTGTTGGGCTCCATGCTGAGCACGGAGACTGCTTAAAATTCTCTCTCTGTCTCTCTCTCCCTCTGACTCCCTCCCCCACTTGCACACACACACACACACACACACACACACTCTCTCTCTCTCTCTAATAATAACGATAATAATAATAATAATAAAGCCCACAATTTCCTTGGCTTATTTGCCTTAAACAAGGTTAAGAATCATTGCTATATATATAGAAAGAGGTGACCTGAGATGGTGTTCCTGGAAGTTTTACGTAATATGTACTGAGTGAAAACACCCAGCCAATCTCTGCACCCCTGACAGAGGTAGCTCATATTATGTGGTGGTCATCTTTTCTGTGTCAGACTCTTCCATTAGGGTTGTCTCAGAAATATTTCTTCTTGCCAAGACAGTTCAATAGGGAAAGAATAATCTTTTTAGCACATGGTCCTGAGAAACTGGATAACCACATGTGAAAGAATGAATCTGGATCCCTACCTCACGCCATATACAAAGTTAACTCAAAATTGATTAAACAAAAAAAATTAAAAAAAAACAAAAATAAAACTAAAATTGGTTAGATATGTACATATAAAAACTAAAACGATGAATGTCTTAAAAAACACTTTCTAAGATGTAGATCTTTGTGACCTTGGATTAGGCAATGGTCTCCTAGATGTGGCACATAAAGCATAAAAAAAACAAAGAGTGAACTGGATTTTGTCAAACTTTAAGTTTTGTGTTTCAAGGACATTATCAAGACAGCAAAAAGACAACCCATGGAATGGTAGAAAATATTTGCAAATCATGTATCTAATGAAGGGCTACTATCCAGCATATATAAAGAATTCTTACAATTGGATGACAGAAAGACAAATAACCCATTAAAATTTTTTTATGTTTATTTCTGAGACAGAGAAAGAGCATGAGTGGGGGAGGGGCAGAGAGAGAGGGGGACACAGAATCCGAAGAAGGCTCCAGGCCCCAAGCTGTCAGCACAGAGCCCGACGCGGGGCCCAAACTCGCAAACCGCGAGATCATGACCTGAGCCGAAGTTGGTCGCTCAACTGACTGAGCCACCCAGGTGCCCCAAATAACCCAATTAAACATGGCAGAAGATTTGAATAAACATTTCTGTAAATAAAATATAGAATGAACCTGAAAAAATTCTCGGCATCATTAGTCATCAGGGGATTGCAAATCAAAGCACAATGAGGTATCACTTCATCTTCACTAGAATGGTAATTACAACAACAACAACAACAACAGACAATAACATGCATGTGTTGGCAAGCACGTAAAGAAATTGGAATCCTCATCCATTGTAGGTGGGCATGTTAAATCGTACAGCCATTTTGGAAAACAGTTCAGTGACTCTTTAAAAGGTTAAATGTAGAGTTACCACATGACCCGACAGTTCCTCCTGTAAGTATATACACATGAGAACTGAAAACAGATGTTCACCCGAAAGCTTGTACACAAATATTCCTGGCAGCATTATTCATAAGAGCCCAAACGTGGAAACAATCCAAATGAACTGATGAGGGAAGAAATAAAAAGGGGGACCTCCGTCTCATGACATATGATTCAGCCGTGAAGAAGAATGGAGTGACACCTGCTACAGTGTGAATGGGCCTTGACGACCTTACGCTAAACGAAAGAAGCTAGACACGAAAGGCCACATGTATGATTCTGCGTGAATGAAATATCTAGAACGGGCGAATGCATGGAGACAAACAGGCGCATCGATGATCGCCAGGAGCGGGGGGAGAAGAGGAGTAGGGAATGGTGGCTGATGGGTAGGGGGTTTATTTGGGGGTGATGGAAATGTTCTGGAGTTAGTGCTGACGGCCGCACAACCTTGTGACTATAGGAAAAATCACAAGTGAATTTTATAGTGTGTGAAACTGCATCTCAGTAAAAGAACTACCCTCCTGCCTTCTGTAATTCCGATTGTCCTGCAACGGGATGGAAAGGATATCCACACTCCAAGAAGAAGGCATCACATGAACAAAATCACAGAGATAGGAAAGTAAAGGCCACTCAGGGAGTGGCAGACGTGGACATAACATAGGTGTGTGTCCAGAGAAATCAGGGCATGGAACATCCCTGCAGAACCTTAAGTCAGTCAGCCATTGAGCGAGACACAAACATTTATTTATGTATCAAAAAATCTTGTTAAGGTGTATTCATTTCTGAGAGACAGAGCACGACTGGGGAAGGGGCAGAGAGAGAGAAAGAGAAACACAGAGTTCAGCAGGCTCCAGGCTCTGAGCTGTCAGCACAGAACCTGACATGGGGCTCGGACCCATGAATCGTGAGATTCATGACCTGAGTTGAAGTCAGACCTGAGCCAAAGTTAAGTGGGGCTTAACCCACTGAGCCACCCAGGTGCCCCAATATAAATAAATTTAAATTTAAAAGTGATCCTTTGAGTGCTTCAATGAAAAGACCCGGTCCCTCCCCATGCAGAGCCCAACAGTCCAGCTGTGGTGACACTAAACAAATATTTAATTCAAATTCAGTCACTCAGTGATCAGGGTGGGAAGGGCTGGGAGTTCAGGTGCTCTGGAAACCAGTGATGGTGGATGCTCTCGGGTGTGAAGAGATCCAGGGAGGTGTTCCAGGGGAAGAGGCTAGTTCAAGCTAAGAAGGGCCTAACGTCCAGGCCGGTGGCTTTCGGCTGAACGTGGAGGCAGCTGGGAGCCATTTGAAAGGTTGGGTCTGGAGAGAGATGCGGCCAGAGCAAAGCCAGAGGAAGACTCGGCCAGTGGTGGCTCTCCAACTCAACACTGTGACAATCTTGTCCAAACACCGCACGTTGCCAGCAAAGCAGGGGCAGGCGGAGCACGTCTTCAACGACAGTTTGTGGGCTCCCTGTCCTGCTTCATCCTCCCAGACGTTGGAGAAAGGACATCCGTGGCCCTTTGGGAAAAGAGGGTCTTAGCATGGCAAGCCTCTCTTCCTCCTCAGTGCTGAAAGCCATCAACCCAGGCCCCTTCCTGGATGTGGTTTCTTTTTGTTTTTTGGAGGGGGGCTCAGGCAGATACAACGTCATGTCTACCTTGTATTTGCCCCAGTGGAAGCTGTCAAAATGAACTGCTGAATCATGACCTGTGGCCCCTTGATAGATTCCACGGACTCCCTGACAAGTCCTGTAGCCTTCTGCTTCCTGATGCGTGCCAGTCCCTGAAGCCCCTTCTTTCACACCGAACAACTGTGGCCAGTGCTGTTAAGAGGTCTGGAGCAATCCTTGCCTTTCTTTAAACACACACACACACACACACACACACACACACGCAAACGTACCATTGCGAGGAAATCTCGGTCAAAGCAGCAAACAGGCGCCTGCTTCTTTCATTCTGTTCCTCCTGCTTGTATGCACTGCCCGGGGCTGTAAGCGCCTCGAGGCCATTATTTCCTGGGCAAGACTGCTCTGTGGAGAGCTGGAGTTGAGCCTGTGGCCTGGCATTACTTTCTCCCCAGGATTGTCCGTCTGGGAAGGAGGGTGACCAAGCCAGTCGGGTTGAGCACAAGGCTTTGAAAAAGTGGGAGCTTGGGAATGGAGCTCCGAGCGGCCAGCTGGCTGGGGGTGGGGGGGCTGCCTCTGGGAGCCCATCAGTATGCAAGACAGTGAGTCACCTGGACAGCCCCGTTCTACTGGGTGCTATGGGCTCCTTTTGTTAAAAACAAAGCCCAGCAAAGTGGATGTTTGCGAAAGGAGCTTTTTGCTCAGTGGGAAAAAGTGCTCCTACCTTAGAACAGGAAAGGCGTCAGCCATGGTGGCAGAAAGCGAGGGCCATCTTCTCAGAGAGCCACCTGCTGGCCCTTCTCTGGAAGCACGGCTCCTGGAGCTGCCTCTCTGGGAGCCGAGCTCCCTCCGGGTTCTGTTCTGGGAGAAATGGCCCCCCCAGGTCAGGGGAAAGTCTCCAGTCCACCACGATGTACCAGGCGGCTGCCCACTTTGGTCTTCCTCACTGAGGCCTTCAGGAGCCCGCGGGCCCTTCCTGTCCACCCCTGCCCTCGTCCTGACCTGCTTCTCCAACCCCAGCCCTCCACCAGCCCTACTGCCCTCCCCAGGGCCTTTGCACGTCCTCTCTCTGCTCAGGGTGTCTCTCTCCAGCACCTTCTCCAGCTGAGTCCTCCTCACTGCCCCTGTCTCGGTTCAGATAAGCTTCTCTCAGAAAGGCCTTTCTGGACCTCTCCCTCTCGGGCAGTCCCTGAATCAGGTCATTCTGTATCCCATTCCTTTGCTTTCTTTTGCTCATGGGCTATTTAATGGTATCTAAGACGATCTCACTCATTCACGTGCTTCTCCCCTTGTTTGTTGTCTGCGTTCTGTCTAAGAGAGCAGGGCCCTGTCTGTCTGTTTCATCTCTGCCTCAAACACAGTGCCTGGCTTGTCTTTGGCGGTCAGTATGTGGAAAGACATGGATGGGACGGAAAGCATAAACCCCAGAAAGGGAGAAGCTTCACAGCCCAGAAGGGTCTGTGGGAGGTTGCACTGGGCTCCTCGTCACTCTTTCTGTGTCCTTCCTGCTGACAATCTAGGGAAGGGTCCGTTTTCATGGCCACCCTCCATGTTCCTACAGGACTATGTTTCAGTTGCCAGGAATCTGGTTCTTTCCGCCATCCGACCCTGCTCTCTCCCTTTCTCGGTTCGGTTTGTCCACACGTTCTTTAATGGCTTGAACAGGGGCTGTATTTATAGGGCAAAGTCATCTTCCACCTCGGAGGCGTCACGGTGTTTAGACATTTCCAGATAGCCGACGTAAAAGCATCGAACCATCAAGAGAAATTCACACCCCATCGGATCAAACCTCACGGTCAGTTTCCCTGGCTGTGGCCAGCACTTGGAGGCACATCCGCACCCCTTTGCGGCCAAGATGCACCTGTTTTCCTGGCCACTCCACCCAGGTAGAGCCCTAGACTCACCCGGTTTGCTGGCCCTTCCTCCATCCACCTCTCTTTTTTCTCCTCCTTCCCTTTTTGGTTTCTGTCCATCTGTTCCAAGTCTTGAGATGAGTTCACAAGCGGTTCGACTCTGCCCCGGCCTGTGGCCCTACCCTTCGCCCATCCACGCCCGGCAAGGGCTCAGCAGATCCAGAGGATTTCCTGTGAATTAAGAGCCTTTCTCCTTGGAAGGCATTTGGGGTTTCCTTGTCTTTGCAAGGGAGCTCTCCAAGGGGAGGCCAGTGGGAACCTCACGGCCCGTGTGTCCCCCAGAGGAGGACCCCACAAAGGAGCAAAGCTGGTGCTGGCTCTTCAGAGGCCCGCCCGTGACTTCGTCTCACTCTGAGATGGTAACTGGCTCAGGGATCCCTCAGAGCGGCTGACATCAAACTGTTGAAGTGTCTGGAGTAGCTTTATCTCCATAGGAGAGCTGGCAGCCCCTGAGACCCGCCTCCCACCCCCCCTTTTATTTTTTACAGGGTGTGGTTTTTCCTCTCGGGTGAAATAGCCGTTTTCACGAGCTTCTCTCAGCCTGGGACTTAATACAAAGACGAACGAGAGAATCTTTCCACTTTTTACACTGGCAGGGCCTTCATTGTCTCCTGAGCGGATGGTGCTGTGCGGAGAATCCAGGAATGAGAAGGAAATCAGAGAGGCATAGAAGGGGCGAGCTCAGCGGCCTTTGGAGAACCTGCGAGAAGCGGCCCCTTCTCTGCCGCTGCGGGATTCCAAGCCCAGAGCGGTGAAGCAATGAACTTGCTCGAGGCCACACATCAAGGATATGTGATTTATGGTCCACTGTTCAGTTTGGGGAGGAAGCAGGGGTCCCCTTGGACCTCCCTGACTCCGGGACGGGCCCCCGTAAGGGATGTCAGGCCTGTGCTAGGGAATCCGCAGCTCTTTGAACCAAGGAGAAGTGAGTCAATTGCTTGTTCTCTTTAGCTATTGAACTTTAAAAATCTGAGCTGTGGTTCAGTATTTGAGGTGGTATGTGCTTCGGGGGGGGGGGGGGCCCGGGGAGGCGTCACGAGCAAGGCCAGATGTGCTGTGGGTGCCGGGACGAGAGGCCTTCTGGTCCTGCCACAGTCTTATTAGGAAACCGAGACCCAGAGAAAACGAGCTCGACAAGTTAAGTGCCGAAAGTCATTGTGCAAGCAGTTTAGGTTCTGGAAAGTCATGAGGAAAAGCGGTCTGGAGGAGGGGACGAGGGGTAGTGGAGCATCAGCCGGGGTGAAAGCCACTCATTTTGGGGGCTGTGTCTTCCTCCTGTATGGATGCCCTTGCCTGAGGCTCTGCCCACAGCAGGTGCTCGGCAGAAGCCTCAGTGATGGAGGCGGCCGGAGGGGGGCAGACAGAACAGAGGGGCAAATGTGGAGGCCATCGGACATTTGCGAGGACCAGCCCAGCGGGTGTGTGGTGGGTTCGCAGGCAGGGCGGGAAGGCTGGGCTGTCTTAGAGTTTGGACTTGCTCTGTGGCCCAGGGGAGCACAAGAGAGGCGAAGGGCAGAGCTTTTTTCTTAAAAAAAAATTTTTTTTTTTTTAATGCTTATTTTTGAGACAGAGAGACAGAGCATGAGCAGGGGAGGGGCAGAGAGAGAGAGAGACACAGAATCCAAAGCAGATCTGAGTTGTCAGCACAGGCTCTGAGGCTCTGAACTGTTAGCACAGAGCCCACCATGGGGCTCAAAGTCACAAACCGCGAGACAGGACCCGAGCAGAAATCAGAGAGTCGGACGCTTAACCGACTGAGCCACCCAGGAACCTGCTTTTTTCGTTTTTAATTGAATTACGGTTGTCACAAGTCACATTGTACACAGTTGCAGGTGTACAACGTAGTGATGGGACAGCCCTGCATTGTCCTATGCTCAGCACAAGGGTAACCGCTGTCTGTCACCACACAATGATTATGACACCACTGGCTGTATTCCCTGGGCTGTACCTTTCTTTCCTGTGACTTATTCCTGCTGTAGCAGGAAGCCCGGACCCTCCACTTCCCTTCACCCATTTTTCCCTGACCTTCCACCCTGCCCCCTTTGGCAACCATCTCTGTATCTATGGGTCTGGTTTTGCTTTTGTGTTTGTTTGTTTACTCATTTTTTTTTTTTTTTTTAGCTACCACATGTAAGTGAAGTGATATCCTATGGCACTGATCCTTCTCTGACTTGTTTCAATTAGCACAATACTCTCTAGGTCCATCCATGGTGTTGCAAATGGTAAGAGCCCATTCTTTTTAAAGTCTTCTTTTTCG
This sequence comes from Herpailurus yagouaroundi, assembly GCF_014898765.1. Lineage (NCBI taxonomy): Eukaryota > Metazoa > Chordata > Mammalia > Carnivora > Felidae > Herpailurus > Herpailurus yagouaroundi. The sequence goes on from NW_024412442.1 coordinate 7,548,261, forward strand.
TGTGTTTGTTTTTATTTTTTGGTGGGGGGAGGGGCAGAGACAGAGAAGGGGACAGAGGATTCGAAATGGGCTCTGTGTTGACAGCACAGAGCCCGATGTGGGGCTCAAACTCACAAACCGTGAGATCACGACCTGAGCCGAAGTTGGATGCTTAACTGACCAAGCCACTCAGGCGCCCGAAGATCTCATTCTTTTTTTTTTTTTTAACTTCTTTTTTAACGTTTATTCACTTTTTGAGACAGAGAGAGACAGAGCACGAGCGGGGGAGGGCAGAGAGAGGAAGACACAGAATCTGTAGCAGGCTCCAGGCTCTGAATTGACAGCAAAGAGCCCGATACGGGGCTCAAACTCACAAACCGTGAGATTCATGACCTGAGCCGAAGTCAGACACTCAACCGACTGACCCACCCAGGCGCTCCAAGATCTCATTCTTTTTAATGGTTGAGTACTATATATATATATATATATATATATATATATATATATATGGAGAGAGAGACAGAGACAGAGACAGAGAGAGACAGAGATATGCAGACAGACATACAATGGAATATTACTGAACCATTAAAAAGAATGAGATCTCGGGGCACCTGGCTGGCTCAGTCAGTTAAGCATCCAACTTGGGCTCAGGTCATGATCTCATGGTTCATGATTATACGTATATGTATATGTATATATCACATCTTCTTTATTCATTTATCTATTGATGGACCCTTGAGTTGCTTCCATGCCTTGATTATTGTAAGTAATGCTCCAAATAAACACAGGGGTCCGTATATCTTCTCAAATTGGTGTTTTATTTTCTTTGGGTAAATACCCAGTAGGGCAAATGCCGGATCATAGGGTGACCCTATTTGTAATGTTTTGAGGAACCTCCATACTGTTTTTCAGAGTGGCTGCACCAGTCTGCACTCCCACCAACAGTGCACAGGGTTCCTTTCTCTCCACATCCTCGCCAACACCTGTTGTTTCCTGTGCTGTTGATTTTAGCCATGCTGACAGACGTGAGGTGGTGTCTCATCGTGGTATGGCCTTGCATTTCCCTGATGATGAGTGATGCCGAGCATCTTTTCATGTGCCTGTTGGCTATCTGGATGTCTTCCTTGGAGAAATGTCCATTCAGGCCTTCTCAAGGGATGGTGCTTTGGCAAGTACGCGGAGAACCCAGGAATGAGGAGGAAATCAGAGAGGTATAGAAGGTGCGAGCTCGGCGGCCCGCGGAGAACCTGCGAAGAAGTGGTCCCTTCTCTGCAGCTGCAGGATTCCGAGCCCAGAACTCACTAGACTGAGCTCTGCTCCTTCATCCTCTTTGCCTCGGCTTTGTGACTTGCCAGATGCAAGGTCATGCCATTTATTCTCTTTCAGGCCTGTGTTCTAGAGAATACACCTTAGGGTGGTGTGCCGGGTGAACACGTGGAGGCAGAGAAACCTCTGGGCTCCGGGAGTTTCAGCCTGAAGATCTGGAACCAGAGCGGTGGTCGAAGGGAGCACCAGGAAGGGAAGGGCTCTGGAGATTTGGAAGTGACCCTCAGGGTGCTTTGGGGATGCACTCCATGGGTATGGACGTACCATAGTTGGCTTTAGGGGAAGAGAGAATTCTTGAGGGGGGTGGTGCTTGGAGCGTGAGGTGACCGTGACATCTGAGAAGGAGCCAAAATGTGGGATTGGAGGTTGGCCGGACAAAGCGGGGTGGGAAGAAGCGGGGCCTTGGCGTCAGACACGGGGAGCCACGGAACTCACTCTGGGGCTTACCAGCTGCGTGACCGGGGTAGGGAGACCGACCCGTCAGGTTGCGCGGGACCGCCCCAGTTTCCCACGCCCAGGAAATTTCGCAGTCCCGAGAAAACTGGGGCAGCTGGCCTGGGACTGTCCTGGTTAGGAGAGCTGGAAGTTCCATGTCCTGGGAGCTGCCCCCGAGACAGGTGAACGGGGGTGGCTGGTGAATCTGCTCGATCAACCCCGGGCCTCAGATTCCTCGTCCGCAAAGTTGGGATAACACCAGTGCCTTCTTCAGGGCGTTGTATGGATTACATGAGACAGTCCGTGTAAAGTACTCAGCACAGAGACTCGGGCAGAAAACAGAGGAGACAAATATTTGTCGGAAGGTTGAGTTCCATGAATCCAGCAGACGGACCAGCTGGACGAAACGGGATGGGTTAAATAATCCGGCGTTGCCACGGGCATCTGCAGACAGGGCCCGCGTGGTGGGCAGAACCTGTGGATTAGGACTCTACCTGTGTTCATAAAAGAGGGTGTGCCAAGAAAATTAGTAACGTAAATAAGAAAAATATTGGCGCCTTGAAGAGGGCAAACCCTAGCAGCGGGGTTTACATTTTAGTGATGCTTATGCTAATTGTGAATGAACACAGAACCTTCGCTGGAGGATTTCCGAGATCCCGAGATCCCGGGAAGACGCGCCCCTCTGCTCTCTGACCCAGCTGACGCGGTGGCCGTGCGCTCAAATGAAGTAAAACCACATTTTGCTTCAGTTTTCATCCATTCATTTATTCACGTAGTCAGCAAATATTTATTTGGTATTTTTTGTGGGTTGGGCACAAAGCCAGGCTCTGTGGAAGCTACAAAGAAATGTGAGAAGTGGTCTGTATTCTTAGAAAATTCCCAATAAAAATCGTTCTACCCTTATACTTCTTCTCCTTGTTTAAAGCTGAGCCATGATCCCTTCTTTCTTATTCTTTCCCCACCAGCATCAAGGCCTTCTGACGGCTATGTGTGCAATTTTACACTACCTTTAAAGTCCTAGAATCCAGAAAAAGAGAAATCAGAAAGTCTCCACTAGGACATCTTGAAGAGATGGGCTGGGCACAGGGAAAGTAGACTAGAAAGGCCGGAGGGAAGCTGATGGAACTGAGAGGGAGGGCAGCTGAGCGCGGCAGGAGGCTGGGAGGGGAGGATGTGCCTGCTTAGCTGCAGCCACCACTTCCCCTCACCCCCAAGCGAACGAAATGTTGAAATGACACACGTGAGGGGTTTTTTGTGTGTTAATTGTGGGTTTTTTTCTCTGACCTCAGCTGAGAGGAAACCGGGGTAGAGAACAGAGTAGGGGACGAGGAGGGGGTCCAGGGCCCCCAGGCCAGCTGGGGTCACTGCCAGGAGTCCCCATCTCCATGGCTGTCCCTGCCCGCCGGGCTGGGGGCTCCCGGAGCCTGCAAGCCTCGGCTTCTCCCCCGCCCGACCTGCTTCCTCCCCAGAGGGCTCATTCTGGTGCAACCTTGACGAGGCCCTTCCCTTCCTTCACCTGAAGGGGCAAAGCAGGGGCAGGGGCAGGTTTGCTTCCTTTCGTTTTTTTTCTCCAGAGCTCCTCTCGCTGTCCCTTCTCCTGGTTGTGTGTCCCCGAGGCCTGCATGGAGCCGGAGATTCAGGATAAGAACGTGGAACACACCCCGGGCCCGAGAGTCCAAGAAGGAAGCCTCACTTTGCCTTGGACGACGACCAGGGTAGAAGGGCTTGCAGAGCGTAATTGCTAGCCAAGAGCTGCGGACCAGAAGGTTGAAAAATTCCATGATGGGAGCCAAGTGGTCAGATCCCTGGCTGCCTCCATCAGCAAAACACCAAGGCAAGGTCTGGCCAGCCCAAGATGGGCCGCCATTACGGCGTGTCTGGGCAACCCCATACTGATGTAGATCTCTTGGGTTATGGTGTCAAAGGACAAAGCCATTGTGGACCGTAGGCCTGAAAGGAAGTTGTGCTATCACATATCAATTTGGGGGATTAAAAAAAAAAAGTATATATATACATATACCCAGTCTATTTGAAAGATGCTACACCAGTAAGTACAATTAGTCAAGTCATTCCTTTCTGAACATGGCTGTGCCATACACCTCAGACTCTTTGCAGTTCAGGCTTCCACATTTCTGCGCCTCATTTCTGCTCTGCATCATGAGACTCCTAGGCTGCTCTTAGGTGTCACCCAAGCGCCTGGACCGTCCGTATTCCGGACAAACTCACGTAGATGGCACCTGCCCAGTGTTCCCAGAGCCTCAGGGCTAGCTTGGAGACGATCACAACGTTCGGTTATGATGGCGTAGTGCGTAATAGTTTGCAAACACGTTCCCCATGCAGTAGGTCACTAGAGCCCGGAACAACTCGGCCAGATAGATATGATTGTCCCCAGTTTATTGATGAGGAAATGGAGGTCCAGAGAGGTGAACTGACTAACCCAAAGTTGGAGAGCGAGAGGCAGATCCAGATTTCCTGACTTAAATCATAATACTTCGCCACCAAACCCGTTGCCTCTCAAGGACGTAAACATAATAACGGGTGTGGATCGAGTCTTTAAATGTTGACCAGGCACTACCCGAGGTACTTAGACATGCATCGTCTCATTTAGTGTTTCCAACAGGTACGCAAAGGAGATGACATTATTATCCCCATTTTACAGATGAGAAAACCGGGGCTTAGAGGGACTGAATGAATTGCTCACTGGCACGTGAAGAGAGAGAACATAGAGTAGGGACCTAACTCCAGCCACTTTGGTCCCCGAGCTGGTGTTCTTTACCCCTGACTCACGCACCAGCTGAGGGGTAGGACATCCAATCAAACTTGGGCGCTTCTATTTAATTGTCTAACCAGTTTCTTTGTCTCCTGTTAAAAAGTCTCAGTGCCCTTGGGGGTACTGGAACTCCTGTCACCTAAGTCCTCTGCAGACAAACACAATTAAGTTGGTTTCCAGGTCCCCTGGGTTGGGGTGACAGGAGGGTGGGGGTTCTGGGAGGCACAGGGGAGCACGGGCTGGCCAGAGGTGGGTGAGGGGACTTCCCCTTCCAGTACGGCCACTGTGACAAGGACGGAAGGGCGGGAGGTTGTCATTCACGTGCAGGGACACGGTGCCATCGCTGCTTCCCAGCCATATGTGCTGCGGCTGTCCTTTTTACGGCCCCACATATGGCACTTTCGTAATTGAATTTTTCATAATAATTGATCTGACCTGTATCGTTCTGTTCGCTTTAGCAAAACAAATTCTGACAGGTTTTGATATTAGAACTAAAAATATGTTTCCGACTAGCTGAGGAGCCATAAAGCAGGCTGAAACGATACTAATGATAATGTACAATCTGCTTGCTACCGTAAAGTTCTTATTATTTACATGTAGCAAACCATCCAGAGATAATGTGAGCCTTGAGTCTCCTTCCAGCTTTTACGGATCCTCTCTAATTCACCAAATGGGGGTAGGGGAGGGCTGGAAAAGGGCTCCCCAGGTCACCTTGCTGTGCCTGCATGGGTCACGTGGAGTCTTCCTGGAGCTCTTGAATCTCTGGCATAATCATCCCCAGGGCGACTGGAGGCCTGCTTTGGTTAAAAAGCCTATTTGTTGTCCGAGGAGCGACAGACAGACGCAGGCTCATTTCTCAGGCGTGGCTTTTCAGGCATTTTTCCCTGCGGCAATCCTGCTGGCCTTCAGAGGGGTAGAGCCAGCTGAGTGCACCCTGGGCTCCGCCTTTAGAGGCCTGTGCTAGCAGCTCCCTTCCCCACACCTGTCCCTGCAGGGCGAAGATTCTGTAGGGCTCAGGGACTACCACGCGGAGCCCACGCCCCTCCACGCATTAGCCTGGAACTCTAATTCCTATCCAGACACACAGGCTTCTCCTCTGGGGCTGACTTGCTGAGAAACCATCCTGCTCTTGGTATCACACTCCTGGGCTCTGAGCTCTGAGGGATCCTGGGGAGGGACTACCGCGGCGGGGGGCTGTGGATGAAGCCCGGACCTGTGCGGCCAGAGGGGTCTCCGTACATGTGAACAAGGGTCGCCACAGTGTGGGATGGAGCCCAGGCTGGGGAGGGGATGTGGTGTGGCCTCGGCCCAGGGCCCCCTTCTCCCCAAGTTTTGAACTTGACCTTCCGGGTCGTTATGAAAGTCTATTTGCCAAAGCGGGAGAATAGACCATATTTCCTTCAGCAGTGTGTTAGCTTGACTTGTTCCTGTTACGTCGCTGAATGTCCTGGGCCCATTCTTTGGGGGCACGGATCCCCGTCTGACAAAAGCAAGGGAGGGGGTAGGTTAGCGGTTTCCAAAACGTGCCCTGGACCATGGGCCCTGCCCCATGACCTCTGAGAAAAGGGTTCTGTGGTCTATCTGGGAAACAAATTATTTCTTCTTTGAGAGTCTTAGTGCACATTTGCATAATCAAGTCTTCTGGAAGTCCTGGAGTTTAAAAATATACCTGATTATTTTAATTAAGCTACACCGAGCATTCATTGGGTTCTTATTGGGGCCGTGCCGCGTGCTTGATGTGGGTGCCATTTATTTAATGATCATACCAACCCTACAATATAGGCCTTGTTAGTATCCCATATTACAGACGTGGAAACCAGGAGTTAAAGAAGCCCCGTAACTACTCAGAATCAGGACCGGAGCCTTGTCATCCGACTCCGGGGCTGAAGCCCACACTCATCCCCAAAAGCAGGCTCGTGAACTCTTTTTTCTCCTGTGGGTCATTAAGGCACTTTTCTGTAATTTTCTCCTTCGGTAGTTATCACCACAGGCTCAGTGTGATCTCCTCTGCATTTCGTATTCGTGAGAAAGAGACTATTTCTGTTTTTCATTCTAAACATTCTTCCGCATTAAAAAAAAAAAAGATTTAAAAACAATGTCGATAGACGAACGGCCAATAAGCAGACAAAAAGATGCTCGCTGTCGCTGGTCATCAGGGAAATGCAAATCGAAACCACAGCACGTTTACTGCCCGCTAGGATGGCCATAATCCCAAAGCCCGAAAATAGTAAGTGTTGGCAAGGTTGTGAAGGAATTGGAACACTCATACACTGCTTGTGGGATGGAAAGTGGTGTAGCCACTTTGGAAAACAACCTTGCAACAACTCAGAAAGTTAAACATAGAGTTACCATGTGACCCAGCGATTCCACTCTCAGGCATATACCCAAAAGAAATGAAAATATTACGTCCATACAAGAGCTTGCACATGGATGTTCACAGCAGCGTTATTCAAAACAGCCAAAAGGTGGAAACAGCCCAAATGTCCACGAGCTGACGAATGATGAACAAACTACGGTATACCCGTAGAGCAGGGTATCATTCATTCAGCCATAAAAAAGAACAAGGCACTGATACCTGCTACAAGATAGATGAACCTTGAAAACATCATGCTAATTGAAAGAAAGTGAATACAAAAGAACAAATACGATATGATTTCATTTACATGAAAGGGCCAGATCAGGTAAATCTATAGAAAGAGAGAGTAGATTAGTGGTTGCCTACGGCTGGGGAAATATAGGGGTATTGTGGCTGGCTGATAGCTAACTGGTTTCGGGTCTGTTTTTGTGCTGATGAGAATGTCCTAGAATTGATCGTGGTGAAATACTAAAAACTCTGTGAAATACTAAAAACCAAATTTTTTTACACTTCAAATAATTATCTCTCCAGAAACCTGTTACCATCACAAACTCTCCGCAATATTAAAGACGTTTTTTAAAAAGCTTATTTATTTATTTTGAGAAAGACAGAGACAGTACAAGGGGGAGGTGCAGAGAGAGAGGGAGAGAGATTCTCAAGCAGGCTCTGGGCTGTCAGCACAGAGTTCGATGCGGGGCTCAATCTCTGGACTCGTGAGATCATGACTTGAGCCAAAACCAAGAGTCGGACGCTTAATCGACTGAGCCACTCAGGCACCCCAATCCTTCTGTTTTCAATCCATCCATCCAAAGCACATCCACTGAGCCAGGCGCCATGAGTAAAGTAGACAAGATCTCAGCTCAAAAGGAGCTCTAGGTCTTCTTGGGACGGTCGAAATACTGAGGCAGGGAGCCTGGTTGCAAGGAAGGTCTTGAAGTGATCTCAAAGAGGTGATGCCTCCGTTGGTTACTGAAAGGTGACATGTTTGGACAACTTCTGAAGGTCTCTAAATACTCAGAGCCAGGGCAGTTAGGGAATGGGGTGAGTTAAGCTTGGAGGTGTAGGTAGAGACCAGACAAAGAAGAACCCAATGATCATATCAAGGAGACTGTGCTAAAACCCATTTGGAAGCCAGTGAAGTCTTTGAAGCTGGACAGTGGCATATTTTCCAATTATTATACTTGAAATATCCATACTTGCTATGGTCCAAATATTTGTGTCCTCCCCTGAATTCATATGTTGGAATCCTAGTGCCTGATGGGATGCTATTAGGAGGTGGGGTCTTTGGGACATGCTCAAACCAGTGAGGGTAGAGCCTTCATGAAAAGCCTTAGAGAGGAGGCTCCAGAGAGATCCCAGCCCCTTCCACCATGGGAGGACACAAGCTCGCCAGTCCTTGCTGTTTTGTTCTAACAACCTAAACAGGGGAAGACAAGCCTGTTGTAAATTTTCTAATATTTCACTGAAAGTATTTCTGCGTTTTTACGTACATTGCGTGCTTATTGTTGATAACGGCTGCATCCGTCATCAGACTGATACTGCTCAAAGCAGCTCAGCTCAGTTGTTGGATGTGGAGGGTTTCATTCCCAACTTTTGCCCACAACCCTTCCCCTATTTTAGTCAACAAGGCAGGGGGCAACCTATTTTCCCATGCATTAACCCCCATCCCGCTCTGCCTTCTGGTTAACTGTGCAGCGGACATTTTACTTATGTTATTTCTTCCCTGAGTTATTTCCAGGAATGACTAGCAAAGGGCTTGAGCACCTTCCAACTCTGAGTTGGCTCCACCGTCGTGCTTGCGAAACGGGTTGTGTCAGCTGACACTCTTCCCCAGCCCAAGATAGAGCACGATCAGTTATTCATTTTCTCGTTTCGTTATTTACTTACTGATTTTTTGGTGAAGGGCCTTCTTTCTGTGCATACCATTTGTCTAAATCTGCCTGCTAAACTACCTAAGAATTGAAACGGTGATCATATCTTAGGCATGACTTATCAAAAAAGTGAGCAAACCACATAGCATTTGAGACTATTAGTCAGGGAGCGGAGTCTTTGGAGAAGGAAAGTCTCAGGACTACGGGTCAAATAAGCTAAAACCAAGCTTAAATCACTAGTGCTGTTGATGCAACTTTGCCAAGTTCCTGACCCTCCAGTTTTATGTCAGAATTAATTGTTTGTTTGTTTTTTCTCATGAGACCCATGGTTTTTAAAAGATGTACATAATTTTCTTCCCCTCTCCCTTGTCCCACCCTGCCATTTTGGAGGCTTTTGCCCATCGAGAGAATCCAACAGGGAAAGGCCCTGGTCTTTGGTAAACTAAAAGACTATCTAAATGGAATGTGGCATTCCTGCCTTCCTCTGAAATACTGTCAAAATAAAGAGGACATTTAAACATCCTTGCTACTACAGCACATAAAAAGAGAATTACCTCTTATTTTGTGGAGCCCTAGAAGTAACAACATATTATTCTAACAGCAGAGCTGTTACTTCTGTTGGATTCGTGTTTGTCTTTAGCAAGAGAAGTTGGTTCCAGGAGGGTTCCGGCTGAAAGAGATTGCCCCGGCTGGTGTTAGTCATGGAGGATGGGGTATTTTATAGCATTTGGGCTTAAAGATGGTTTGAGACTTGAATGCTGGAAACCATTGTTTCCTCTCTGAGATCTGTCTGCGGGAACACTGGGGCACAGGGGACTTTCAAGTCCAAAGTATGCTGTACAGGGAGTCAGGAGGCCAGAATGTAGGCCCTACTCTGCCCTTGATTACTTCATTCAGTATCTGTAAGGCCCTGGGAAAGCAGCTTTGTGAGCGTCCTGATAGGTGGGAAAGTGACAAGAGGTGGCGTAGTCCTCGCATGGCAAAGGAGGTGTCATTAGTAAACCTTTCCTGAAGATTGTCTGAACTGTCGGCTTAACGTGTCAGCAAAGCCTGAGGCCATCCATGCCAGGCTGGAATGTTCAGAAGGCTGAGGGATTTGGAAAGAGGAATGCTGAAGGGGGAGGTGGCACACAAGAGTAGAAAGGGCAATAGTGTGAACATCAGGAGGCGAGTCCCAGGATGACTCGTCTTCCCTGTCACTGGGACTTGGGCATTTCAAACGTCTTCCCTGGGTTTTAGGGAATCATCCTCCATCACTGAGGGAGGTAGCTGGTTTTGTGGTTTCTGGGAATTACTTCCAGCTTGGGCATCTTGTGATTCTGTGATTTCTTCCTGAGGAAGTTCCAGTTTCCACACCTGTTTCCACGTGGAGCTTTCATGGCTTTCAAGGGACCAACTCCTAGAATTCCACCCCAAACAACTGTGGAATTGAGGGGACTCTCCTGTGCTGCTTAGATCATACGTGTGCAGTGTGGTTGTGATGGCATATGTGATCATGCATGGTCAAGTGGAAGCCCTTTAGAAGCAGAGGAAGTAAAAGGCAACGTTCAGGTTTCCGTATGGGGTTACAGACAAGCCAGTGACTCACGGACTTGGGGAATGGGTCGGGGAGGGGGATGAATTATGCATGACTCTTTTGTGACAAAAACAGTAACAATAGGGCATTCAGAGACCAAGTAGTTGAAACTGAGAAAATATTTCAGGTGGTCCCGGTAGAAGATCCAGGTCCACTGTTTTGTTGAAAATAAACTTTGGTCAGTTCTTCGCTCAGCGAAAGAGACTCACAAGATACTTCGGTTAGTGTCTTCTGTTGACAAGGGTCAGCAGGTTTATTTTCATGCGAACGTCTATCACCTTTCAGACATCACCTTTAGCATTTGCCTCTTGCACTCTATCTTGGTGGATATATTCATGTGATAAATACTGTCATTTTTCAGGAGGAAACAAGCCCTTCCTGATGTGTGAGCTGGTCACAAAAGTAGTTGCACAGCGCTTGCTAATGGTACGATTAGATCGATGCAACTGAAACTCTCCTTTCATTATGGTTCTTCATCGCCATTATGATGTCCCTCTCCATATGGTGATTGTATTCAAGTCTCAGGGTTGTTTTGGAAAAGAAATATCTGGAGGGAAGAGCTTCAGCCAGCTGTGTTTTGGGAGGGTAATGGTGGAAGAGGGGTGGGGAAGTGAGGAGGGGTCATTCGGTCATAGCTGTCATAGTTCTCTCTGAAGAGAACTTCAACGTGGCCTTAATTGGCCTTCAAAGCAGAACCCGTGCACCTTCCCTTGTTTTCCGCCCTTTGTTTCCGGGAAACCAGCTCCCTAGGACTAACCACAAGCTCTAAGATTCAAGGCCTGGTGTTGAATTTGTAAACATTCCATCTTGAAGATGTTATTCTAGGTCAAAAGAGCTCACTTCGATGAAGAGCACAACTTCCAAACGGCTTTCTGGGTCCTCAGGACAGCCATGCACTTGGCTGTGCAGTGTGGGAGGAGCTTGCGTTCACCTCTTCTCGGCAGGCCGGGCTGGCAGGTCGCGTTCTTCCTTGGCCAAGGCTGTGCATTCTTCCCATCAGTAGCACAGCTAACCCATAATAGTAGGAGGCTTAGGTAACGTAGTTCACGTACCTGTGGGTCGTGTTTCTGAAGGTGGTTCGCAGTCAGGGAGTCCCTGGGATTTACCAAACACTCTGTCCATGCAGAGGTCAGTTGCTGATTCAGGAGAATGGAGATTGCATACTGTGACAGTTAATTTTATGTGTCATCTTGACTGGGCTCAGGGATGCTTAGCTGGTAAACATGATTTCTGGGTGTGGCGGTTGAGGGTGTTTTTGGCAAAGGTTCCCACTGAAACCAGTAGACCAAGGAAGGGAGATTGCTCCCACCAGTGAGACTGGGCACTCTCTAGTTCCTTGAGAACTTGAATAGAATGAAAAAGAGGAGGAAGGGAGAGTTTGCTCTCTGCTTGCACTGAGACATCCACCCCCTCCCACGTGTGGACATCAGTGCTCCAGGGAGTCAGGCCTTCCGACGTAGTCTGGCACTTACAACTTTGGTTCTCCAGGTTCTTAGGTCTTCAAGTTTGGACTAGAACTAGACCATTGGTTTTCCTGGGCCTCCTGATTGCAGATGGCAGACGGCGGGGCTTCTCCATAATCACGTGAGCCAATCCTCATAACAAATCTCTTTCCATACATCTCTACATATCCTATTGGTTTCGTGTCTCTGGAAAACACCGATCCACATACTAAAGCATCTTCAAATTATGACATTATTACTTTCATTAGCACACCAGCATCTCTTTTCTGAGCACTGAAAATGTGTCAGGCACTGGGGACACCTCCATTTCAAAGACATGGTCCCTTAGCTCGAGGCTCCCTCTCTCCAGTGGGGGAGACTCACGAGCAACCCCCCAATTCGTGATCGTGAAATGGCAGCAGAGAAGGGATCAGGGCAGACCCCCAGGAGGAAGTCAGGGCTGAGCAGCCTGTGGGGAACCTGTAGGCGTCAGCAAGGGAAAGATCTGGAAAAGGCAGTCCAAGTGGAAGGTCGACACGTGCGGAAGCACAGTCACAAAAAGAACACACCGGGCACGGTATGGGGGCGGGGGTGTTAAAGTACGGGTCGAGTGCGCGCATTTTGACGTAAGGGGGAATGGGGATGGGAGTGGAGCCAGATGAAACTGGGGAGAGAATAAGACACCTCCCTTGTGTAGAGGGTGGACGACTCCGATCTGTATCCTTTATGGATAACATGGGGAATCATCCAGAGATTTAACTCCACAAGCATTCCTGGGTCCCCACCACGTGCCAGTGTGGTCCTAGGTGCTGAAGTCTCAACAATAAACAAGACTCTAGGATTCACGGCAGGTGTCGTCCGACGTGCAGTTTAGGAGGAGCCGAATGATAGCAATGTGTGTGTGTGTGGGGGGGAGGGCAGGCTGGGTTTGGAACCCAATGAGAAGCCTGGACCCTTATTTTTGTGACCTGCATGGAGACTGCCTGGGGTGTGTCCCCCAGCGTTTTCAGCAGTCCCCAGCGCAGAACATTAGCTTATCTGAAGTCCTAAAAAAACAAAAAAACAAAAAAACAAAAACAAAACTCAATTTTTAGTATATGTGCTGCCGAAGCGAGCACCAAAAACACAACTCAAAACACTGTGACCTGGGTAAATACAAATGAGAAGCCTGGTGAGTCAGCATGCTAAGGAGGACATTTATAGTAATAAAAGTCACAGTTTTTATATATTAAAGTGACTACAAGACAGAAACACATGAAAGCTGGAGACAGCTGTGCCAAGCTTTTGGGAAGTGATTCCTGGAAATACCCGCGAGGGAGCAAGCAAGGGAAGGTGGGGGTGTGTGCCACCCGGCCGCGACCCCTGTGGCGGTGGCATCCGATGTCCCCGGGCAAGTTGGGGTGGCAGTCAGAGCACACGTCTTAACTCTCCTGGCTGAGGGGCCAGGACGCTGAGGTGTCGACCCACCAGAACCTCAGCCATCAGTGGGTAAGGGCTGCGTCCGAGGGCATCAGCTCCCAGTCTGCCCTGTTGCTAGGCTCACCCTTCTCCTGTGGCCAGAGTCCCAGGTGTTCGTGGGACGCAGCCATGAGTGTGCTTTTCAGTGGGGCAGTGGTGACATCTGTTAAAGGACTTAATAATTCTCGAGTGCTTTTCAGCCATTCATTCATTCATTCATTCATTCTTAGGCACCAGACTCTGTATTTGCAATAACATGTATAAAACAACAATCCTGAGTAGGTCAGTGGTCCCCCGCTGGGGGCGATTTGGCTCCCCGCAAGGGGCATCAGCTAGGGTCTGGAATCATTTTTGGTTGTCACAGCTGGGAGGGGCGACGCTACTGGCCTCTAGTAGGTAGGCCAGGAGTCCTGTTAAACCTTCTATAACGCACAGGACAGAAAGACCCCGCCCCCCCCAAAAAAAACTATTCAGCCCAAAATGTCACCAGGGCTGAGACTGAGAAATTCTGCATGAAGTTAATGCCATTTCAGAGATAAGAACTCCACGTTTCAGAGAAGTTTGAATAACTTTTGGGGGGGTTTGTAAACCCAGTGCATGGCCCAGGCAGAATCTGAATCGAGGTTTATCTGAGTCCAAAGCCTGTGCTTTCTGATTTGTGTTGGTCTACCTTCCAGAGAGAGAGAAAGAACCAAATCCCAGAGGCTCACTGAAGAAACCTCGGCACCAGGACTGGCCATGCCTTCCGGCCCAGGACTTCAAAGGAGCCCAGAGCTGGCTGGACCTGGAGGAGGCGGGGGACAGACACCTTTCCCGGCTCCCCCTGGCCTCTCTCTTGCGGGCAAGTTGGGGCAGGCTCAGTGGGCACGGATCCTGGATCTGCATACCAGGGCTGGCGAAGTGCCCTTACTTGGAAGCCCTGACTCCTTCCCATTGCACAAGGACGCCCTTCTCTGCCAAAGCTGGCTGCTGGTTCTTTCTGGAATGGCAACCCTCCCCATCCCCTCAGGCTCGGGACAATCTTGTGGCAAGCATATGTGTTGCAGAGTTACAGGTGGTGCAGACACGGGTTGGAAGGAATCCCAGCTGGGCCTCCTCCCAGGAGCCTACTGATCACTCACCAGATAACTGGCTGCTTGCAGAATCCCGGGAGTCCTGGCTGCTCCACGAACCCAGCTTCAAGGGCAGCAAGAGCTTCTGAGAAACTAGAAGCATCTTGGAAGCTGCAACCGTTTTGTCCTTTTGCCTCTTTAGGTTAGAAATATTTTTGCAATACCACTGAGTTCTCCATTTTTCTCTTATGATGGTGGGGGGGCGGTGAGTTGGATACCATAATTAAAAGAAGAGTGGAAAATACGAGAGAAAGGACAGGCTCAAAATTGGTGGCTCGATCCAGGTACCTCTGGGTCTCTGCACTTGAGCTGTTTCCTTGTGGGGGGCAAAGTATATGTCATTTTTCTCCGGGCGTAGGACATAGGCTCTTTTTCGAGAACATTCGGCCCTGCGGTGTGGAGTCTTCTGGTCTCCAGACCTGCCACCTGCCTGGGGGAATTCACATCTACGCACATGCCGATCCCGGTCCTTTTAATCCAGCACTCATTTGATATTGGGTGGAATTCACATGTGGACCAAGCATAGAAAAATTAAGCGATTCCAGCAGCTCAAGTCCAAAGGGAAGCATTAACCTAGTACAGAGTTAAAACATAGCCCATCTCACTGATACGTTTTGATGGCACTGAGCACTGGCTGGTTTACTTATTTATTCACTATTCATTTTCTTGTCAGTTATTCAACCCACAGGTATTGAGTACTTACTATGGTTAAAGCTTTTATAGCAGGTGCTGTAGGGGCATTAAGGCCAATAAGGTACAGCTCTCACCCTTGGCGAAGCTTAAAATCTAACGGGGAAGGAGAGCTAAACACTACCTCTCATGGCGAGATGCACATATTGTAGGAGAAGCTTGAAAAAGTAAGCGCTGCTTTCCTGTTCCAGGCTAGGAAATAGTTCTGGCATGGCGAGGAGGTAGCAAATGTGGGCTGCTTTTGTTTTTAGAAAACAGGTCCCAGAGAGGAAGAGAAAAAGAGTCCTCTAGTCTGAGGGGTTGGTAAGGTCTGGGGAAAATAAAGCAAGCGAGTGGGCTTGGTTCCGAAATAATTTCTTTCCTTAAAAACTTCTTGTCCTGCTCTCCCCTGATTGTCTCTGTTAATTCAGCCGACTTGTTGTGGTACCTATCAGCCCTGATCCAAATGTGGCCTGTGGGTCCTGCTGGCCAATTACCACTCCAGGATAAGATAATACAGAAATTAATGGGGGCGCCTGGGTGGCTCAGTCGGTTGAGCGTCCGACTTCAGCTCAGGTCATGATCTCACGGCTCGTGAGTTTGAGCCCCGCTTCAGGGTCTGTGCTGACAGCTCAGAGCCTGGAGCCTGCTTTGGATTCTGTGTTTCCCTCTCTCTCTCTCTCTCTGCCCCTCCACTGCTCATGCTCTGTCTCTCTCTGTCTGTCTCTGTCAAGAATCAATAAACATTAAATAAGTTAAAAAAAGGAGAAATTGATGGTAAGTGTTTAGAAATAGTTACAGCAATTTGACAGTATTTTTAAATCTGTTGACTCCTATAATTATAAAATCCAGGGTTTGTATTTTGTATATGTTTCTTAATTTCCATTTTTCTAGTAGCTTCTTTTGATCATACGTTCCAAAAACATCAGTCTGTGTCATATGGGAAACAAAACAGTACAAAAGCTATTCCTTCCTATCGATGGCCTGAGATACACTGAATAAATCATTGCATACATCAGTCTTCCCATCAGACTGTAAGCTCCTTCGGGGCAGGACCAATATGGTTCACGTTCGTACTTTGGCCCCACGCCTATGAATAGGTGCTCCTGCATTATCTGTAGCATTAAATGAAACCATAGATGGGACTTGGGTCAGCCGTGAGTGAATTATTTTCAACCATTAGAAAGCCTATTTGTGTTTTCCAGCTTGCATTAGCTCTTGGATTCCCGTGGAAGCAGTGCTTGATTTTACTGTTACCCTGGGCGATACTTTTGGGCTTCGAGGGTAGATCTGAGTTTTAATGCTTTGTTATTTTGTGAATGGGTACTTGCTCACCTCTTCACATCCTCCAGGAGCCTAAAGATTGAATCCTCACCCCTCACCCTCCAGATTTCATAGAGTGGACCTTTTCCAGTTTTATGTTTTTCTTCAAGGGCAGAAACAGGGGCCTTGGGTATCAGTGTTCTTCTTATAATGACCATGGTTTTACTGACATCTCATTCACTCATTCATTCTACCCTACTCCCCAAATGTTTATTAAGTACCTATTCTATTTTGGGCTTGACACTGTGCTAGGCATTGGGGTGCAAAGAATAATAAACCATAGCCCCGCTTGGGGATTTACAGTCTGGTAGGGGAGAAAAGCATACAAATAGAATGAGAAACAGAAGGGGCACAAGGTCAGGAGGGGTCCATTCCAATTTGGAAGTCAGAACAGGCTTCATGGAAGAGGTCTTTCCTTTTCTTTCTTTTCCTTTCCTTTCCTTCCTTCCTTCCTTCCTTCCTTTTTCTTTCTTTCTTTCTTTCTTTCTTTCTTTCTTTCTTTCTTTCTTCCCTTTATTTTTTTCTTTTCCAAACATCCTATTTCTTTATGCTCCTTGTTATTTCACTGTGTGTTTCCTAAGAACAGGAACAAGCTTTAACCAGAGTACGAGTGTGAAATAAGGAAATTTAACATTGATTCCATATGATCTAATCCTCTATACAAGTTCAGATTTTGCCATTTGTCTTGATAACTGAATCTGATAGTTATTTTCTCCCTCCAATCCAGGATTGTACCTGTCACATATCTACCATCTCCTTCTTTCCTTTCTGTCTCTCAGGATTCTTTATTTTTCATACTCTTTTTTAAAAATTTTCTGCTCTTTTTAAAAATTAATTAATTTATTGTTTAATTTACATCCAAGTTAGCCTATAGTGCAACAATGATTTCAGGAGTAGATTCCTTAGTGCCTCTTACCCATTTAGCCCATCCCCCCTCCCACAACCCCTCCAGTAACCCTCAGTTTGTTCTCTATATTTAAGAGTCTCATGTTTTGTTCTGCTCCCTGTTTTTATATTCTTTTTGCTTCCCTTCCCTTATGTTCATCTGTTTAGTATCTTACAGTCCTCATACGAGTGAAGCCATATGATATTTGTCTTTCTCTGACTGACTAATTTCGTTTAGCGTAATACCCTCCAGTTCCATCCACGTAGTTGCAAATGGCAAGATTTCGTTCTTTTTGTTTGCCGAGTCATACTCCATTGTATATCTATACCACATCTTCTTTGTCCATTCATCCACCAATGGACACTTGGGCTCTTTCCTACTTTGACTATTGTCAATAGTGCAGCTATAAACATGGGGGTGCATGTGCCCCTTCGAAACAGCACACCTGTATCCCATGGATAAATGCCTAGTAGTGCAATTGCTGGGTCATAAGGTAGTTCTATTTTTAATTTTTTGAGGACACTCCATACTATTTTCTGGAATGCACCAGTTTGCATTCCCACCAGCAGTGCAAAAGAGATCCTTGGAAGAGGTGTTTCTTGAGTTGGGTTGGACACACAAGAAGGTGTTTGTCAGGGAGATGGCATTGCTGGCAGAGAGCTCTCAGGGAAGACGTACAGTGTTGAGGTTGACCCCAGATTCTACAGCCTGGTTCAAATCCTGACTCTGCCACTCCAAGCTGTGTGACTTAGGCAAATTGGTTACCTGACTTGGGCTCCAGGTTTCTTATCTGTAAGATGGGAATAATAATAATAGCCACAGCTTCAGAGAATTGGGTGAGTTTTAAAAGGGCTCTTTTACATATAAAGTGGGTATAACAACGGGTGTTTAAAGACTTCCACACATTCTGAAATGAAGCCTTGAGGAAATAACCCAAACAAACCAGGACAGCTTCATCTCAAAGGCTCAGCTCATGCAGAACTGTCTACATATGCAGAGGAGTTTCTACTTCGTCCAGCAGGTCAGGTGGACTTACTGAAGACTCTTCGCAGAGAGTAACGTTCTCAAGACTTGTGTTGTCGAGGGTTAGTCTGGCTCAGAGTAGAGAACGGAGGGGGGAGCAATATCAGAGTTAGCAAAATCACTATGGAGACCAAGCACTCTTCCTGAGAAGACACGATGAATTTGTGGAAAGGGGAAGGGGAGGTTGGGGTCAGTGTCACGGAGATCAAGCCTAAAGGGCTGAGTGGTACATTGCATGATGTGAGAGAGCAGGACGTAGTGTGGGATGACTCAGACGTCACATGGCATGGTGGCTGGTAGAGACGTAGAGGCTGGGAGCTTTCACAGAGATAGGGGCTGTAAGAGAGGGAGCCGGCTTTGGTGGGAAGGTGATGAGTCACAATTTGCGCCTCTCGAGTTCTAGGTGTCTGTATGACATCCACATGGAGATGCCAAATAATGAATTGGATCGATGAATCTGGAGTCCAGGTGATGGATGCCAGCCGGCTGTATGGATCTGAAAGCCATCTGCTTATAGAGGGTAGCGGAAACGATGCAAGTGGATGCATTACTCGGGAAAGTCTTTTTATGGAAAGGGCTATGTCAAGTTGACATTGTCTGAAAATAGTTGATAATATTCATGTGAGTCTGGGGAAAGAGTTTGGGCACTCTTAGCTGGGAGAAATCATTTGCATAATCCAGATCAATAAGGTCAAGCCGAGGCCTCAAGAAAAGAAAACAGTGTAGAGTGGGCAGGAGGTAAACAAAGGTAGGAAAACCAGAAATTGGGATCCTGGTGAAACCAGAGCAAATAAGAAGTAAAATCGGGAAGTCAGGTGTTCAAAGAGAGGCTATGAAGTTATTCCAGAAATTCTGGAGACCAAGAGCCCAAGGGGTGGTGGAAACTGCTTCATGTGGATAAAAAGTTTCGATTGATCAGACTTGTCGGTGAGTTCTCTCTGTCTTTATGGATTTCACATAAAGTTTTCAATTCCTAGCTTTTATTGAAAACTGGAAAATCTGGCACTATTGGGTCTGCACTGGCTCTTGGCATTGGCTTACTAGAGCTCAGTAGCAGCTACTCTTGGGAAGAGAAGGTGACCCTCTCCTGTTTGCCCTGCCCCCATCACACCCTACCATGTCCACGTGACTCACTCGCATTTCCTGCCTGGCCCCTGGAGGCGTTTAGACTTCTAGCCCTTACAGAGAGAGAAGGCACACGCTGTCTAGGAGCAAATGCTGTACTCTGGGCTGTATCTGGTCTCCAAAGGCAGTCTTGTGTCCAACTGCTTTTCCCACTTATCTCAAGACCAATGTTCTTTTGTAAATCAGAACAGTGGTTGGGACTCCATTACTCTATGGCTAGAACTTGTGTGTTTCTTCCTGTAATTTACATCTTACATGATGAAACCCATCTAGGTATGGCTCCACTACCACCACCATCGCTGTCAACGTCATCACCACATCTGCTCCATTGCGACCATCACTAACACCTTTATCATAATCACCATCACTGTCACCATCACCATCACCATCATCACCATCACTGTCACCATCACCATCATCGTTATGCCCCGCTCATCAATGCTATCACTAGTGCCATCCTTGGCTAACATTTATCAGTCAGTTACTATGTCCTGGGCCAGCACTGAGACTTTATGGGCCTCCTCTCTACCACCTACGAAGCAGGTACTCCTAGCGTTCCCATTTTATGAGCAAGGAAATGGCAGCATGGACTGATTATGTGATTTGCCCCATTTCATGCATCTGAGAAGTGGCAGGATTCAAACTCAGGTTCACTTGACCTAAGAAACAAAGCTTGGAACCAGGTCTCTCTCAAGTCTGCCTGATGTTTAGCTCTGTCGTCCCTGATTGGTATTTCACTGCCTGGAAACTCTTTGTGTTATTTGCAGGCATTTTAAGATGTGCTTTTTTTGGTCATCTGTGGAAAAGTTAAGCAAGGTCGTTCAAAGAACAAACCCCTGGGGAACCCTGAAATGAGAAATTTTTGACCCAGTAAAGTGCAAGAATATCCCCAGCCTGTTGTTTCCTACCTGCAAACGCATTCCAAAACCTGATGGTATGGGACCCACCGTCACCACGGGTATGAAATTTTATCAAGGATTTTGGAGCATCTCAGAACATTATATGTCACCAGTTATGCCTTATTCACATACTTATATCAAATATTAAAGCCAATCACTGATAGAATGAGGCTGGTGTCCTTCAGTGCTTAATAAATATTAAAAACTATCCCAAGCACATACTATGCATTACTCGATTCAGTTTTCTCAACCAATATCCCCATTTATCAGATGAACATGTTGAGGCTCAGACTGGTGAAGTAACTTGCCACAGTTAGTAAGTAGAGAAGCAGGGAAATGATCACAGCTCTGGGTGCCTACGGAGACTGCATTTTTAAAATAGTTTTTTAAATGTTTACTCATTTTTGAGAGAGGAAGAGAGAGAGAGCATGCGTGCATGAGTAGGGGAGGGGTGGGGCGGGGGGTAGGAGAGAGGATCCGAAGCAGGTTCCCCTGTGTCAGCAGCAAGACTGACGCGGGGCTCGAACTCACGAACCGTGAGATCGTGACCTGAGCTGAAGTCGAACCCTCGGCCGACTGAGCCACCCAGGTGCCCCAGAGCCTGCATTTTTATGCCATTACTGATTCTCAGTAATGGCTTATAAGAATTAAAAGTGGGAGAGTGAGGAGGTAGGGACAATGCTTCCCAAATGGCTCTGTCTCCCTGAAGTGCTTACTGTATTTGGACCTAGCGTTCAAAAGCCTGCTGAGACGAGGCAGAGAAAACACCCAGAAACATTTGCTGGGTCCAGGTCGCTGAGCTACTTGGCGTGGCACTTGGGGTGAGACTCTTTTGTCTCCGTGGTTTCATAACGCACTTCCCCGGCCCACACTCACGCGGCAAACAAACATCATGTCTACCTTCCTTCCACTAATGGGCAAGCGCTGTTGACTTACTCCGCTTTGACGATTATTGTTGTAAAAGAAACTTCTGAAAGTTTAATCGTTGGGAATGCTTAGTCACCGGATATAATTTCTAAGGCACTTTCAAAACCAAATAAATAATCCTGCCTTAGCTCCCCTATCGGGTGTGGCGGGGGCCAAATGAGCATTAATTTTTGAAATCAAGTTTTCAAATAAATGTGGGATGTTATTAGATCCTTACTTTTGTGCCCTATAAGCAAGGACATGTTGGTGCATTCATGTTGAAAGTGGATAAAAGAATCAAGTCTGGGCAGAGAGCTGCCGAGGAGGAACCCAGTGGGTGTGTGGTTAATCAGACACAGCAGCTTTCTAGTTTTGTGAACTTGAACTCATTTTCCAAATACTGCTAAGCCTCCGTTCTTTATTTGAAAAAATGCAGAGGGGCGCCCCGGGGGGCTCAGTTGGTTAAACGTCTGACTTCGGCTCAGGTCATGATCTCGTGGTTTGGGAGTTCAAGACCCACGTCGGGCTCTGTGCTGACGGCTCCGAGCCTGGAGCCTGCTTCGGATTCTGTCTCTCTCTCTCTCTCTCTCTCTGCCCCTCCCCTGCTCACGCTCTGTCTCTCTCTCTCTGTCTCTCAAAAAGAAACAAACATAAAAAAAAAAAGAAAAGAAAAACGGAGATACGGATTGAAGCACTTCCCAGCCTTGTGGAGACTATTAAATAACCTAAATAACCTAAATAAGTGCAAAGCGCTTAGGGCAGGAACTGCCAACAGGGATGGCAGCAGAAACAGTAGCTCTTCTATGATTTTTCTTCATCACTCTCTTTTTTTTTTTTTTAATTTTTTAATGTTTATTTATTTTTGACCGAGAGAGAGAGACAGAGCATGAGCGGGAGAGGGGCAGAGAGAGAGGGAGACACAGAATCCGAAGCAGGCTCCAGTCTCTGAGCTGTCAGCACAGAGCCCGACGCGGGGCTCGAACTCGCAGAGTGCGAGATTGTGACCTGAGCCGAAGTCGGCCGCCCAACAGGCTGAGCCACCCAGGCGCCCCTCTTCATCACTGTCTTGATCGACCTGATAATCTCATCTACCCAGACCAGCTGGGCGAGCCCCGAGTTGTCGACTGCTCTTTAGTGAGCCCAGTGGTTCCGACGGGAGGCTGGAAGGCCGCCTGGTTGCTGACCAGGGATTCTCTCCTGCCCATTCAAACGCCATCATTTCTCTTTGCAAACTGCAAACGCACTGGCAGAAAATAGGGCCTGGCCCGCTGGGTTGTCGTGAGTCTGTCTGCCCGTAGCGGTGGTTCAGGAGGTGAAGGAGTGGTTTCCCCTTCCTCAGGGAGCAAAGAGTCTGCTGATCTTGTAAGTCGGTATTTCTGCTAACGCGCCCCAGCGTCCTGTCTCGCTCATCGCCCGAGTCCTCAGGTCCTTCTGAGAAAGATAAGTCAGTAAATAAATAAGGAAAGCTAAAAAGGAAAAGGAAAAAAAATGCCCCACTTCCCTCTTTCCCAGTCTGCTTCTTTAATGGGGAGGTTTGAACGCAGCCCCGCGTACCCCGCGGCTGCGTTGGGGTTCAAAGCCTCGGTCAGTTGTTTGCGCTCGCTCTTGTCCTAGTTACTTGATACTTTTCGCTGTAGGTCAAAGTGACTAGACATTCTGGTTTTGCAGGGACTGTCCCCAGTGACATGGCTCTAAGTGGTTCCTTTTAGCCACCGTCTGATGTAACGTGGCCCTTGATTATTCCCCCAGCCCCGCACGGACCGGAGACACAAAGCGATTGCTCTTGCAAAATGTTAATTGGACGGATTAAATATCATCCATTCCGCCCCCCCCCTCCTTTCTTTAAATGGGGGTTGGAATTAAAATGGAGAAGGTCCAGGGTAGCGGGTAATTGTAATCTGAAAAAACTGGGGATTCTAAAAAAAAAAGAAGAAGAAAGAAAAAGAAAAAAGGAAAAGAAACAACCCCCCACCAAACCATGAGGTCCTTTCTGTAGGAGGAGATGGCACGAATTTGTCAGACTTCTTCGAAGAAGCAGAAGCGTGGCTTTATCAGAGCAAGTTGAAAACAAAGCTTCAAACCATCTCAGGAAAGTGAGTGCAAGTCAGTGTTACGAAGAAAATTCACCAGAGGAATGCACTGAAATCCGGGCCAAGACGGTGGCTTGTGGAACTTCTCTCTCACTACCAGCTTTTTTTTAATGTTTATTTATTTTTGAGAGAGACAGAGCATGAGCAGGGAAGGGGCAGAGAGAGAGAGAGAGAGAGAGAGAGAGACATAGAATCCGAAGCAGGCTCCAGGCTCTGAGCTGTCAGTGCAGAGCCTGATGGGAGGCTTAAACGCACACACTGTGAGATCATGACCTGGGCCCAAGTCAGGCACTTAACTGACTGAGCCACCCAGGGTCCCCAACTTCCTGAATTTTAAATGTATTATTAGCCATGGGATTCTAACACTCTAGGATTCCAAGGGACGTTGGTGACCATCTTATCTGACTCCCTGATGAGGATATTTCGAGAATGCTTGGATAGCCCTGGCTCTGGTCCTGTCCCTGTCTGTGTTCATTGTCATGAGGTCTGAAAGATTACACGGGAAACCCTTTGTCCATTTGCAAAGTTGAAATTGTTCTTGATTAAGTTGCTTCCCGGTGCCTGTTTATATCATCAGAATAAGATGAACTAGGGCAGAGAAAGTAGCAAATATTGGCATGGCTTGTCTACCTGCTTTTGAGAAGTGACAGATGAAAAGGTTCACTTGTGGGCAAAGTGCTCACCAGCTACATTGTGGGGCGTGTTTGTGTGTGTGTGTGTGTGTGTGTGTGTGTGTGTATTTGGGGGGCATCTGGGTCAGCCTAGGTATCCATGGTCATCACAGGGTCACAAAATGTTGAATTAACAGTAACCTCTGTGTCACTTCTGATATACTTTCTTGGGCTGAACTTTTGGATCTCATGTCGTAGGGGAAATGAGTCATAGCCTAATAATAACAATGATGAAATTATTACGGAAGCTAATTTTACTGAGTGCTTATCAAATGCCAGGCGCCATTCTAAGCTTGGATAGATAGATAGATCGATAGATATAGTGCATATGTATATAACTACTCATTTAATCTTTGACAACTTTTAATCTTTATAACATCCTTTGGGATAGAAACTATTATCATCCTCCATTTGTAAATAGGGAAATTGAAACACAGAAAGACTAAGTGATTTGGCCACGGCTGTTGAGGCCCAAGTTTGAAGGGACCACTTTGAAGGATAGAGCAGAAACCTTTGCTCACAAGTAGGAGAGTTTGGACCACAAGGAGATACAGTGGTTTTCTCGGTAGCAGAGCTGAGACCGACAGAGGCCTACTTGTCAGCTTCTTGTTTTTGTTTTTGTTTTTGTTTTTGTTTTGCTTTGTCACACATGCTTCACCCCCTGTTGGCTGGGACTTCCGTGATTTTGAAGCCCCTCAGTCCCTAAATTGATACAATTCCATGAGTCAAGGAAATGTGATATTTAGCTGGTGCCTTAAAAAGGGTCTCTCTGGTTTTCTTTCAGGGCCTCGGCATGTCTTTCTAGAAGCAGACTAGTAACAGGACCAAGCTGGCCATCAGTCAGTGGAAATGGTATGGGAAAAATTACTGAGATGACCCTTTCACCTTCTTTACCATGTACTTGAAGAAAGTATTTAGCATCGCTATACGTGCGTCATTTACATGCTGCCTTAGGAATCCACCCCCCGCTCGGAAGATGAATTTGCAATAACAAATAACGGAGGGCAGAAACGGTAAGGGTAAAATAGAGTGAAACAGACCATGTAAACAAGCTGGAACCCTGGGAAAGTCCTCAAGTACCTCCCATTCCCTCCAGAAGTTTGATAATCATATTAAAGCCAGAATTATCTGAGACATCTTCCTTGAGACTTCCTTTTTTATCTGTCTTTCATCTAGCTCGGTGGCCCTTTAATACGCCCAAGTTTTTTGTTTTTGTTTTTGTTTTTGTATATGTACAACACAACGTACGCTGCGATGTATGGATAAAATAGGGTTTTTTAAAGGGTACTCTCATCTCTGTAAAATTTTAAAGTGCAGGCTTTAAGACCTGACAGTTGGAAAAGATGCACGACCACCTTAAGTCGACAGCTCAGATTCACTGTAAATTCAGGAGAACAACAACAGAAATAGCGGCCACTGCTACGGAGACCTGTTTGGTGGGGTGCTTTTGGTGTTGAACTGACATCATCAGAGAGAACTCTGCCCATAGGAGTTTTGACAGCATCTGCCAGAGAATTTAAAGACATTAGATTTGAGGTTTTTAAAGTCTACAAACACGAGTACGCAATGGAGCGTTATTCAGCTACAGAAGAGAGAGAAAGCCTGCCATTCGCAACAGCATGGACGGACCTTTGGGGGCATTAGGCTACATGAAATAAGTCAGACAGAGAACGCCGACTACCACGTGATCCCACTTGTATGTGGACTCTACCAACCGTGGCCTCAGGGCCACAGAGAACAGCTATGTGGGTGCCAGAGGCAGGGTGTGGGGAAGGGGGGAAGCGGGTCAAAAGGTACAAACTTCCAGTTGTGACGTCAGTAAGTCCCGAGGATGTGACTTACACATGGGGACTGAAGTCGACACAACCGCATTGTGTATTTGAGAGTTGCTAAGAGAGTAGACCCTGCAAGTTTCCATCACCAGAACGAAAATGGCCCGTCATCGCCTACGTAAGGGGATGGATGGGAACCACACAGTATGGCGGAAATCACTGTGCGATGCACACATGTATCAAATCACCATGCTGCACCTAAAATGAATACAGTGTTAGATGTCAACGACACCTCAATGAACCTGGAAAAGGAAGTTTATGACTTTCCATCCAAACAGCTGACCTGCCTGCCGTCCTCACACAGTCCTGGATCACCAAGCCTACGTTGCCTCTTGGGTGAAGATGCCGTTGACTTACTGCCCCTGTAGCGTTGCCCCTGCACTTAACACACGGTTCTGTAAAAGTGTACGTCCTTACAGTATGCACATGAGTCATGTATGGCTGTCCTCACAAGTGTCTTCCGAGGTGTGACCCGTGCCTTTCCAGTGTTCTCCCTAAGCCATTCTACTTCCTCAGGGATGGAGGGACCACCGTCGGGACCAAGGCTTTCGGCATATACTTAAATTTGTACCATGCTAAACTTTCTGTTAGAAAAAAGATAACACTGCCTGTCCCAAGAAGGGCTGAAGATTTTGGGTGTGCAGCTTCGACTAGCTGGTTTATTCCCGGAGGGTCGTTCTGCAGAATTTTGGTAAGAGAGTCTCTGTTACTGATACGCTGTGCTATTTTGTTTTCTTTCTCGAAAACAGGAATGTTCGGCTGACCTTAGGGTCTAGCTTGGGCCAGGCCTGGCCTCTGGCCTCTATGTCTCCCAGAGGGAACACATGCATACCTTGTCCCTAAAGCCTGAACTATTCATCTCTCTTTCCCTGCAGAGCCAAGGGGGCAATCTGGGAGGAGGCTGATTCTCGGGAAGTTTCAGCCTCTCTTGGGGATCTGATGCCTACACAGTGGAGTCTTGTCAGTGGAGATAGGCAGGTGTATGTGTTGACTCTGAAAGAGCGAATGGTCTGACAGACGGCCCAAAGTCCCCCCACCTCCCATATGTTCTCTTCTTAACCTGGCAACAGCTTTCTGCTTTGGACTCCGGATGATAAACAAAACAACACAACAAAAACCAAGCATTCTACAATGGAAGAGATCTTGGCCATTATTTGGTCTGATGATTTTCTTTTCTTTTCTTTTCTTTTCTCTCCTGTCTTTAATTTTTAAAAATTTTTAAATGTTTGTTTATTTTTGAGAGAAAGAGAGAGAGAGAGAGCATGAGTGTGGGAGAGGCAGAGAGAGAAGGAAACACAGAATCTGAAACAGGCTCCAGGCTCTGAGCTGTCAGCACAGAGCCCAACATGGGGCCCGAACCCACTAACTGTGAGATCATGACCTGAGCCAAAGTCGGACACTTAACCGATTGAGCCCCCCTTTCTTTTTTTCTTTCTTAATCTTATAAAAATTATGAAATTATGAAACATAACACATGTACAGGAAAGAGTATAAAACAGATATACAATAATGCGAATAATTGTAAAGCAAATAAATACCCAGGTTTCACCACCCCGGCCAAGAAACAGCATTCCAGAAGTGTCCTGCGTTTCCTTCAGAGTTATAGCTCTCTCCCTTGCTCCCAGAGGGAAGTAACACCCTCAATTTTGTGTGATCAACGCCTGATCTTCCGTGTAATTTGACTATCAAGTGGGCATCTCTAAGGGGCACCTGGGTGGCTCAGTTGGTTAAGCACTCGACTTCAGCTCAAGTCATGATCTCACGGTTGGTGGGTTCGAGCCCCATGTCAGGATCTGTGCTGACAGCTCAGAGCCTGGAGCCTCCTTCGGATTCTGTCTCTCTCTCTCTCTCTCTCTCTCTCTCTCTGCCTCTCCCCCATTCACGGTCTGTGTCTCTCTCGCTCAAAAAGAAATAAAACATTTTTTAAAAGTTAAAGAAGAGGGGCGCCTGGGTGGCACAGTCGGTTAAGCGTCCGACTTCAGCCAGGTCACGATCTCACGGTCAGTGAGTTCGAACCCCGCGTCAGGCTCTGGGCTGATGGCTCGGAGCCTGGAGCCTGTTTCCGATTCTGTGTCTCCCTCTCTCTCTGCCCCTCCCCCGTTCATGCTCTGTCTCTCTCTGTCCCAAAAATAAATAAATGTTGAAAAAAAAAAAGTTAAAGAAGATGGGCATCTCTAGAATTTTCCTTGTATAGATAGGATCATATTACAGATGTCATTCTGTGTCAGTGTGTTTGTAAGATTCATAGTGTTGTCTGCAGCCATTGTTTGCTCCTTATGATTTTTCTTTAGTCTCCCCGTGTAGTAACCTATCACCGTTGACGTGTGCATTACACTGCCAATACACATGTAGATTGCCCCTTTTTGGTTATTACAACCATGTTGTATAAACAAACATTCTTTACCCCATCCTGGTGCAAGTGCACACGTCTCTCTAGTCTAGAGCACATGCCCTGCCATGGGATTGCTAGGTCACGGGGACGTGTCTATAATATCAAACTATTTTCCAAAGTGAATGTCTTGCTTTTCGCTCGTGTCACACTTCAGCCAATGTTTGTCTTTGGCAGACCTTTGAATCTTTCGCCACTCTGATGTATGTGTATGTAGTGGTAGTCTGCTGTGTTTTGATTTTCATTTCTCTGCTTAGCAATGATGTTGAACACTTTCCCACATGGTTTCTGGTCATTTGGATTCACTCTGACGTGTCTATAATTGTCTTTTGCTCATTTTGTATTTTGGTTTTCTATCTTTTTACACTTGATTTGTAGATATTCCTTACCTATTCTAGAGTTTAGGTCTTTCAAATAATTTCTCTCTATCTGTAGCTTGGCCTTTTCACTTGCAATATGATGTCTTATGCTAAACCTAAATTCTTAATTTTAATGCAAATTTATCAATCATTTCCAGCATGGATATTGCTTTTCTCATCATTCTCTGCCTGCAGATCATGAAGGGCTCTTCTATTTTCCTCTAAGAGTTTTCTAGTTTTGCCTTCCACGTTTAGCTCTTTAATCCTCCAAGAGTTGGTTTTTACAAATGGGGTAAGTTAGGGGTCCATTGGCATTTTCTTCCATGAATACCCAATTGCCCTACTATAATTTTTTTTTTTAATTTTTTTTTCAATGTTTATTTATTTTTGGGACAGAGAGAGACAGAGCATGAACGGGGGAGGGGCAGAGAGAGAGGGAGACACAGAATCGGAAACAGGCTCCAGGCTCTGAGCCATCAGCCCAGAGCCCGACGCGGGGCTCGAACTCACGGACCGCGAGATCGCGACCTGGCTGAAGTCGGACGCTTAACCGACTGCGCCACCCAGGCGCCCCGCCCTACTATAATTTATTGAAAGACCATCTCTCCTCACTGGTCTGCCGTGTCACATCTCACACACCAAATCCATATATATGCATGTGTCTGTTTCTCAGTCGTACTGCTTTATTTATCTATCCTCGGGCCAATACTACACAGTCTTAATCTATAGCTTTAAAATAAGGCTTGGTGTCGGGGCACCTGGGTGGCTTAGTTGGTTAAATGTCTGACTTTGGCTCAGGTCATGATCTCACATCTTGTGGGTTCAAGCCCTGCATTGGACTCTATGCTGACAGCTTGGAGCCTGGAGCCTGCTTCACATTCTGTGTCCCACTGTATCTCTCTGCCCCTCCCCTGTTTGTGCTCTGTCTCTCTCTCTCTCTCTCTCTTAGAAATGAATAAACATTTAAAAAAAATTAAAAAAAAAAATCAGGCCTGGTGTCTGCTAGAGAAAATTCTCTCTCCTTGTTTTCCTTCTTCAAGAGTGTTTTTGCTCTTCTTTTCCCTTTGCATTTCCATATACATTTTAGAATCAGCTGGTCAAACACCATAAAAATAACTTGTGAGATTTTGATTGGAATTACAAGGACTTTTAGAGTAATGTGGGAGCTGACATTTTTTGCAATACTCAGTTTTCCCATTCATGAACATAGTATATCTCTTTTCTTTAAGGCTTCTCAATAAGGGTTTCTAGTTTTTCTCATAGGAGTCTTGTACATCTTTTGCTGGATTTATTCTTTGGAGATAGGTGTTTTTGATGCTGTTGTAAGTGGTATCTTTTAAAATTTTTATTTTTTAGTTTTTTTATTGGTAGACTATAATAACACAATTGATTTTTGTGTATTGATTTTGTATCTTGTTAATTTTAATGATTTAATTTTTTTACTGTTTATTTCTGAGAGAGAGAGAGAGACAGAGAGACAGGGAGAGAGAGAGAGAGAGAGAGAGTGAAAGAGAGAGAATGAGGGTGGGGGAAGGGCAGACAGAGAGAGGAAGACACAGAATCTGAAGTAGGCTCCAGGCTCTACGCTGTTAGCCCAGAGCCCAAAGCAGGGCTCAAACTCATGAACCATGAGATCATGACATGAACCAAAGTTGGATGCTCAACCAACTGAGCCACCCTAGGTGTCCCTTAATTTTAATGATTTAAATACAGTTTCTTTTAGGTTTTCTATGTTCAAAATTATGTTGTAGGTTATTTACATATCTTGACTATTATGAAAAAGGCTGCAATAAACATGGGAGTGCACATATCTCTTTGAGATGGTGAATTCATTTCCTTTGGCTATATATCCACTAGAGGTATCGTTAGATCAAATGGTAATTCTATTTTTAACTTTTCAAGGAAACTCTATACTGTTTTCTGTGGTGGAATTTACATTCTCACTGACAGCGTACAAGGGAGGCCCTGCACTTTTACTTGTTTCCATCTCTCCCACAAAGCTACCACTATCACAGTTCAGATTTATAGCTTTTGCTTTCTCTTGGCAAATGCCCCAAGGATGAAGCAACTTCTCATATTGGGCTTATCTCCTGGGCTCTGCCTTTTCCTAAAGGTAGTCCCAGGACTTCCTTACTATTTTCTTTGTTCTTTAATGCTTCCAATAGAATGTTTTGTTTCAATATTCTATCCAGTCTTAAATATTGTTCTCAAAGGGAAGATTGTTTTCTTGTAATGGCTTTCATCTAGTATTTACATTTTTTTTTTCCCAGCAGTGGAACTATTGCGTCAAGTGAAATCTGAGGCATATTCATAATATATGTAAAATACATAAGAGAGAGGGAGAGAGAGAGAAAGAGAGTGAGCCAAGCTTAAGCAAGTATCAGCGGACCATGTCTCCCAAGAGCCACTTTCCTTCGGCGGCCAGGAACTTCTTCCTGCTTCCTCTTTGGATCCTGAATGGCCTGCATTTGTTTGTTACCATCATACTTCCAACATCCACCTCAATGGCCTCAACGGGACCCCTCAGAGGTCCTGATATGTTAAAATATTAACACAAAATTGTCAAAGGGAATCACAAATATTATGATTTGTCTAAGTTGCTTATCTAACAAATTAACGGTTTGGTTAAAATGTGGAATGTTGATTCCCCCTGAACGCAAGGCCTGGGTCTAATGCTCCCTACCTACACTGATATGTCCTGGCTTTACTTCTGATCACTTCTAATATGCTTTTGCTGGTATAAACCCTGTTCTTTGCCCATGACTTTCAGAAATATGGATTTACATACCTTGCCAGACATGTGGCCCTTGCTGTCTCCTTGTCTCCCTCCTTTCCTTCTAGTATATTATTGATTTTTTCCATTACTCTCATGAACAAGTTTTAAACCACCAAAGCATCTGAATCTCCCTGAGACTCTGCTCTAAAAGAACTGGCAAATATAATTTTTTAAAGATGATGAGTTGACCAATTGAAACTCTTCCTCCATGGAAGGATGGAGAGTGGCAGGGGGGCATCACATGCACACTGACCCAGGGTACTCGATGGCCAGGACATATGGCCAGAGGTAGACTTACCACACATTCTTGCTTTAGGAAGTGGGTTGGCCCTATGCTTTCCGCTTTCCGAGTGGAGTGGAACCTAGGTGGATACGTGGGTGTCTCTAACAACCCATTAGGACATAATTTATTCATACATTTCTCCCTTCCAGGCCACTTGGGGAGAAGAAAGCCATAGTTTGTTTTTCTTTTAAGTGTGGAAGATGAAAAATGAGACGAGCGAAACTAAACTAGGCGTCTGAAATCCAGTCACTAAAATGATGCCTTAGGATTTTGCAAACGGAACAAAGATTTGGGGACGTGACTGTGGAATTATGGCGGCATAGGTAGCTGATGTGTCCCCCCTTTCAACCCACGTATAAGGAGCAGCAGTTCTCTGCCTGGCATTTTTATGCTCGTGCCCAACTAGCAAAGAGGTAGCCAAGCATAAAACTTTCAAAGTTTTATTACGAAAACAGTGCATTTCACTTTCTAAATGTCACATCAGATTATAATATTGAATGTGCTTTTTTTTTTTTTTTAATTTTTTTTTTTTTTCAACGTTTACTCATTTTTGGGACAGAGAGAGACAGAGCATGAACGGGGGAGGGGCAGAGAGAGAGGGAGACACAGAATCGGAAACAGGCTCCAGGCTCTGAGCCGTCAGCCCAGAGCCCGACGCGGGGCTTGAACTCACGGACCGCGAGATCGTGACCTGGCTGAAGTCGGACGCTCAACCGACGGCGCCACCCAGGCGCCCCTGAATGTGCTTTTTAAAAATGCCATTGCTTTTCCCCCACTCTCATACCGGTCCCTTCTACCCCTCACCCTCCACTTGAGAATTACCGAACAACACACTTTAACTGCCCTACTCACGATATCAGAACTTATAGCCAACCCTGGGGAAGGTTCTCCTGGTATTCTCCACAGGAGGTCCAACGGCAACCTTTGCGATGTGAAGTCAAGTAGAGGAAGGTTGGTGTTTCTTTAAAAATATAAGGCACATACCGTGGCCCGAGTTTCTTGAGTTGTTGTTAAAAATTATCTCTCTGACATGAATTGTGCTCTATGGGATCTATGCCATTCAAATAAGCTATTAATATTATTGGGAGTTTTGGTTGAACAAGATTTCTCCTTGAAGCTCTTCCTAAGAGCTCTTCCCTTAGAGAAGAAGCTTCTGAGTTTTGTATCTTGTCCTGTGGCTAGAGAAATAGGTCATTGGCTAATGCGGGAGCAGGATACCAAGAGGCAAATTTGTCCCAAGTCAAGAAATCAGTCCAAACCAATAATTCCTCACAATTCCTCAGTGCCTAATATAGTGCCGGGTGTGTAGGTGCTAATCACTAAATATGTTTAGACAAACAATTTCCTGCCTAGACACACATACTTGAGGGCTAGTCTTGCTGCTTTTGGGTGGGGGGAGGATGGTGGGAATGTTGGATGTCGAAGCAGAGGTAGAGAGACAAAAGGAAAAAGACAGATCTTGGTTTAAAATGCCATCTCTGCCTCTTATAACATGACCCTGGAAAAATTACTTACCTTCTGAGCCTCGGTTGTGTCGTCGGTGAAACAGGAATTATAAAACTTTGCAGTCATTGTCGTATTGTTATTTACAGGGATTATAAATAAAGTATGTAAAGTGCTCAGCACATTCTCGTTTCTTATTAAGTGGTAACTATTATTGTGACTGATAAAAGAATAACAATATTAACTTCAGAAATCTTTTGTTAGGGAAACTCTTCCTTGAGCTAACTCCTTCTTAAAAAAAATCCCTATGGCAGAGTCTGGCTTTACCCCAAATTTCTGGAACACGCAGCCTGGGTGTGAACTCTGCTGTACAGAAACCAATCCCTTTTCTGTAATCCCCACAGACCCCAAGTTCAGCTGACCCCAAGTGCCTCAGTCAGAAGGGAATTAATGAGATATTTGGCCCAAAACTCTAAGTGGAGATCTTCCAAGGACAGAACATTCTGGGACCCATAGAGTTTTATATCTTCTCACAGTGGCTGGGGTCAGAGTGAAACTAGAGGAAAACTGGTCTAAGGAAGCCCAGACTTAAAGAAGACTAAGATTTTTTTTTTTTTTTAATTTCGTGTTGTAAATAATATGGATTGGCATCACATTCAGATTCCTTTTGGCAAACTGGCCGATCTCGTTAGCAATGATGTTAATTTGGAAAATGAAACACCTTTTAGCCGTGAGAAGCAATACTTTTTAAAAACTTACTGTAACGATTTGGATATCATTTTTAATGTTACTGTATTAATTTTATAGGCTACGGCTCCAGTGAGAGTCATTGTCGCATTTTAAATGTGGTCGTTTTAGTCACAAATACAATTTTTGAAAACACTGAGAGTCGTATCGTTGGTAAAAGTATTTTCTTTTAAATTCCCTGGGGGTGGTGGGGGGGGGGGAGGGAATGTTTTCTTAAATTCTCTTGGTTAGAGGGCAAGTACTTTTCTCTATTCATTTTTGGATCCGGAGAACCTACTTAGCATCGGGACTGACATACAAAAGGCAATAAATAAATGTCGAATCGATGGAGGCGTAAGCTAAGGAAGATGGAGTATGAGGTGCTAGGAAGGACGCCCCTCACAAAAAGGGTTAACGGGTTTTGAGCTCTAGGGTGATACAGGTTCCGTGACGCAGCCGATTTCCCTGGGTTCTCACCACAGCCAGTGAGGGAGGGTGTGTTATTCTCACATTTTACAGAAGACAAAACTGAGGCACAGAGAAGCTAGGTAACCAGGTCTGTCTGATTTAGGAGACCTCCAGCCATTCGGTGCTTGGATTTTCTCATCCTGGTCTTGGACGCTGAAGTTCAGTCTGTAGAAAGTCTCGGCCACCCCAAGATTTTGGCCCCGGGGTAGGATCAGTCCCCTCCCTGGTCCTGTGGCCCCAGCAAGGGGGATCCGAGCCCTGAGTTTCCCAGAGCGCCTGTGATGTCGCCGCGCACCAGAGCCTGCTTGCAGTGGCTTCTAAGAGCCAACTACTGATTTACCGTTAAATTTTCAGGAAGTTTTTGAGGCCACTGACATCCCTGATAGAAATCAACGATGGCGATGGCGGGGTATTTATGTCACAAGCAAGCAAATGCTACCCAATCGGGCCGCTGTTTCCTTCCAGTGGGTGAAACATTCACTAACCCGTCGCTGTCTCCATAGCTTGTAATTCTGTACGTTTTGCTACAAGACGCTTTGCGAAATGGGCAGCTAAGTTTCATTCGGCCTTGATGGCTCCCTGGGACTCGTGCTGCGAAGCGACCTCAGATCAGAAAATGCGCTGCGCGAGAACTTTGCTGCTTCTGTTTCCTAAACCTTGAAGGCCCTTTTATTGCTCTTGTCTCTGAGACCTCAGGATCCAGATCACGTGTCACCTTCTTGGGCCTTAAGAGACTCCCCGGACAGAATGAGGTGCTCCGTGTCCTGAGCACGGGCAGGGCTGGGGCGTGAACGCACTCCCCTGACGATCGTTCTTTTTAAACAGTTAGTGGGGGTTCACACGTGCGATGCTCTATTCTGGAGGCTTAGCTGTGTTAACTTACTACATCCTCCGAGCTGCCTGATAGGGTACGTGCAGTTCTCACACCCATTTTACAGGCGAGGGAACAAAAGCACAGAGTTTAAGTAACTTGTGGACGGTCACAAGTGTTAGAATCCGCACTGGCTGCGCTCTGAATGTTCTCGCTTGTTTCTGTATCTGCCTCCCCCCCCGGAAGATTGCAAAGGTTTATGGTCTTTCTTCTTGTTTGGTGTTTCGTTTGAGCCCAAGGTCTGGGTCGTACTCGTTTTGGGGTTACGGGCACTGTGCGTGCCGACGACACGCTGTGTGCTCAACCTGCGCACAGTAGGCTGGCGGATGGCTCAGTGATTTCTGGGCCCTCTCCTTCTCTTGCAGTTCCTTGCACGGAGGTACCCTTAACGACAGAAACAGAGTGGAGCCGCTCTGGAAGAAAGATGGCCCCCTTGGACTCTACCTTGCCCTCGGAGGCAGCCCCTCAGGCATCTCGACAGACCCTCTCGCTCTGAGGGCACCATTTTGCATATTGCCAAGTTGGACCACAGCTCCCAGGTCCCTACCTAGGATATAGGGTCTCGGTTTCAGCTGTTAGGGATGAAGTTCTACTGCTGAGAGTTCAGGCCTGCGATTTAGGGAGAGTTGGGCCAGCAGTGGACCGAGCGGGAAAGCCGCTTACCAGCCAAGAGATCCTCCTGTTGGGGGACAGACTGTGGGAGATACCCTCAGGGACGCCAGGTGGGAGGAGGGAGGACTGAGACAGGATTTGGAAGGACGGGCGCCACTCACTAGGAACACGGTGTTTGCTGGGCCGCATGACCAGCAGAGCCCCCTCGCACCCTCGAACCAACGGGCCTCCTGAGGTTAGGCCCTGACACACGTTGTCTCCCCCGCCCGGGCTGCTGGGACCACCCTCCGCCTCGTCCAGGATCCTGTTCTCACGTGGAGGTCTCTGGGAAGCCTTCTCTTTTCCCTGTGCCACAGCTACTGACTTGGGTCGTCAGGGATCTTCGGGGAATCCATCAGAGCCTCTGGCACTATTGCTGACACAGCGGCACCCAGTAGTCGCTTGCTGAATACAGGCGTCAATGCCAAGGAAGAAAGGGTTTGGGGAGACCCTTCCTGGAATGGCCTCGAGGAAGCCACACCCTCTATTTGCACAACTGCCTCAGTCCTCCGCCTGCTTATGGCCACGGGGACAAGGCCACAGGGGCAGCTTTGAAGGCTTACACCCAAGTCCCCACCACATCCTTTCCTGGCAGAAACACCGTCATATGGGCCATGGGACATGGCCAGGGTGATGTTTGCCATCCAGGAAGTCATGGAGGAGAGTCTCTATTCCAGAATGCGCCAAGCCCCAGGGAAGCATGCCGAGGGATGACCGGTGTTAACCCTAGGCGTAAGGTTCTGGTCAATTTGATCGGTAATCAGGCAAAATTCTTTCCACCCTCCACCTCTGGGATGCCTCCAGGAAACAGCGGCTGCCTCCCACAGGTACATTGGGGCAGCACAGGGGTGCAGGTTAGAAAGGAGGCCCGGATGGACGCAGCCCGTACAAGAGCTCGGCTTACTGTTGGGCTCGGTAATAGCAACCACATGGTGCTGTGGAGACCTTGCCATGCCCGGAGGGCTTGGGTCCTGTTCTCATCCAACAAGATCTCTGACTACAGCCAGGTTGAAAGTGACAAGGCCTGCTTAGTAACCCTCAACATCCTCTTACGGGATTCTCTGACTCAGAACCCGTAGACAGGATGTGATCTCAGCTTCTCGCATGCCTTCATGCCCATGGGCACGGTTGTGTGCTTCCTCCAGCGTTAACTGGAGTGGAAAGAAATATTAAGCATGTGTGTGTAGGAGACCAGGAGGAAATTCTTGGGGAGGGTCATGAAGAGATCCCTGGGGAGCTCCAGAGGGCTGCTGCCGCCTCCTGACTGCTTGCCCTGTCATGCAGCCCTCCGCACTTTATCCAGGGGTGACCGTCCTGCAGGCACCTGGCTGGCCTCCCTTCCTGCCGTCTCCCAACTCATCACCTCCACAGGCGCCGGAACTCAAGCACTGTTTCATCGCGTCCAAACCAAGCCTTCCCTTCCCCATCCATTCTAGTCAATAAAGTTGTCCACCCACCAACCTGCATTCCTCTCTTCCCTACCTCTTAGCTTTCCTCTTGTATTGCTTCTCTGCTGCCATCTGGCCAGTTTTCTTCTAATTCACACCACCTATCCTGTTACTTCCTCCACCCAAGACTTGAAGTTCCGCCTTACTGGAAAGGCGTGCTTACTCCACAAAGACCTTCCTGAAACTACCATCATCATCGACACCATCACCCTCATTATTTAGCACCTCCTTCACATCACATACGGTGCTAAGGACCTCACAGGAGTGATTTCATCTTCAGAATCGTCCCAGCAGATCCATATCATCATTATACCCACCTTACACGTGAGATAACTGAAGATCAAAGAGATGAAATGATCAGCCAAAGGCCTCAGGGTATTACGCTTATACCAGACCGGGGATTTAAATTTAGATTTCTCTGATGTCACAGCCAGAGCTCCGAATCATGACAAGACACAGTCTCCCTAATCAACCCCATGCTGCTCATTTTTTTTGTTTTTACCTTGAACCCCTTCAGGGTTTATGTATGTAGGTGAGGATCCGTCCTTAGCCGCTTGGGTTGTTGGAGACAAGGAGAGATTTTTGAGATCAGATGGTATAAAACAATTAAAAAATTTTTGTCTTTAAATTTTTTTAGTATCTGAGAAAACTAAAGGTTAGAGGGGCAAGAGACTTGAGTCTGAGTGGTTTAGTGAAGGAGCCGGAAGCTGACTGACCGAGCCTCCTGACCAATGCATGGTCTGGTGCTTGGTCTAGCTTAGCAGGTACCATTTTTTCGTGGTCTTGAAAATTTGTTCTCCCCCTATTTAAAAATGATATAGCTTGCCTTTTCAATTGTAGTATTCATTCTTTCAGGATAGAGGTATTTTCTACTTTAAAAATATATTTCCAGGGGCGCCTGGGTGGCTCCGTCAGTTGGGCGTCTGAGTTCGGCTCAAGTCATGATCTCGCAGTTCGTGAGTTCGAGCCCCGCGTCGGGCTCTGTGCTGACCGCTCGGAGCCCAGAGCCTGCTTCGGATCCTGTGTCTCCCTCTCTCTCTGCCCCTCCCTTGCTCACACTCTGTTTCTCTCTTTCTCTCTCAAAAATAAGTAAACATTAAAGGAATTAAAAAAATATTTCCAGTTTTATGTAAGAAGCTGAAAGTAAGTCTTTTTTTTTTTCTGTGTTTTTTTTTTTTAATTTATTTTAGAGCGAGGGAGCATGGAGCAGAGAGAAGCAGAGGGAGAGGGAGAGGGAGAGAAAGAATCTTAAGCAGGCTCCATGCTCAGCACAGAGGCCAATGCAGGGCTTGATCTCACAACCCTGGGATCATGACCTGAGCCAAAATCGAGAGTCGGACACGCAACTGACTGGGCCACCCAGTGCCCTGAAAGTAAATCTTAAAGGAAAGCAATCAAGCAAGCTGTTTGGTATAGAAAGGATACACGATGGTCTCTGAATGGAAAATGCCGGAGAGGTTGGCAGTGCCTGGTGCAGAATAAACCCTCAGTAAGCACTTTTCAAGTGAATGAGTGAATGAATGGAATGGTGTCAGGGACTAGGGGTGCATTTGGTCGGAGTGGGAGGGGGGTTGTTTCCAGGAATACGGATGATGTTTTGCACCAAAGGGAAAATAACCAGCTTTGAATGCTGCTGACACACTGGTCTTTAAAGAAAAGCACAGCACGCGTGTATGAAGAGAGGCGTCGCTGGAGGAAAGTTATAGAACCCGACAGTCATGGCGAGGAGAACAGGAGTGGTCTCTGAGTGCTCAGTGAACGTGCTGAGCATCCATACGGCATCCCCAGGGCCATCTCTGCCTACTGGCCAGCGGGGTGTGGTCCCTGTGTCAAATAGCGGTCTCTCGGGTTTGGCACTGGCCATCTAAGGGCTCTGAAAGGTGCGATTACCGCATGGGGAAAGTGCCCAGCATTTCAGGCATGCTGGTGAACCGCACGATCTAGGTCAGTGCTTTTCAAACGTTCGTGGGCATATGTGTCGCTGGAGCATCTTTTTAGAAGGCTGACGCTTTTTAAATTTAATAGGTCTTGGGTGGAGCCTAAGAGTGTGTATTTCTAACAAGGGATCAGGCGATGTTGAGGCTGCTGGTCTAAGCAACCATACTTTGAGTAGCATGGTTCTAGGTGCTGCGGGGCAGAGTATGTGAGGATGCTTTGGAAAGCAGCCCTATGCTCTGTTCTCTGCACTCCTCTCTGATCGAGGGTCTCCACTCCTCCGTGGGCCAGCTCTCCAACAAGGGGCTGGCCTGCCACTCGGTTGCTTATGACACTTCCCTGGGGACTCTTTGGATCAGGGAGACACGGGGTTATTATGGGAACACAAATCGAGGAAACATCAGAACACCTGCTTCCTAGAAATGTGCACTTAACCTCCACACAAGGAATGTCTGCATTACTCGGAAAGTCATGTTTATTTCTGGGGCCTAGTGCATAGTAAACCATCCCCAAATGCCAAATGGATGAACAAAACATACAGGAGGGGGCTCTCAACAAA
Organism: Herpailurus yagouaroundi; assembly: GCF_014898765.1. Classification (NCBI taxonomy): domain Eukaryota; kingdom Metazoa; phylum Chordata; class Mammalia; order Carnivora; family Felidae; genus Herpailurus; species Herpailurus yagouaroundi. The sequence goes on from NW_024412442.1 coordinate 7,587,918, forward strand.
GAATCTCTAGTCACATTACACAATTAAAATGAGCTCAATTACAGAATTAAGAACTAAGCCAGAAAATCACCTAAGGAAACAAAACTAGATGTCCCAAAGACCGTACATTAACTATTGGGCATGTTGCTTATGGGAGGGAACGTTATGTCCTCACGCAAAGCCTATTTGTGCCATATATATATATATATTTTTTAATTACCTCCAATGTGCTTTTATATTTTAAGTAAGAGTGAAATAGTTTATTATCAATATAAACAGAACGATGTGGTATCTCACCTTTTGTACGATTTCATAGTCTTCAACCCACTTAAAAATAGCTTTGAGATGTATTCACATATCATAAAACTTACCCTTTAAAAGTGTTACTTGTCCTTATCTCTCAACCTATTTCACAAAGCCTGGCTGTCTATGATGGACGGGAAAATGCAACTGAACGTGAGACCGTCCATAGGCAGGCAAGGGACAAGCCGAAAATAGAATTACAAGAAGCACAGAAAAGTTCTAAGAAGCCCAGTAATCTGGAACTGTTTAGTTCAGTGGAAACCCCTTTCTGATATGCTTCAAATATCCCGAGAGGATGACTTTAGACAACCTGGTCAGTAACGGATGTTCGTGATGATGCCTTCGGGGAAGCCTGAGTTACACTCAGCCTACTCTGTTTGAAAAGAGACGTCTGTGATCCATTAACACATTTTCATTACAGTGGTATTAGTAATATATATATTTTTAAAGTTTTGGGTGCTTTAGGAGTAAGTCCTCAGCTCCCCGCACAGTGAGTCAATCCATGGGTTTCCCAGAAAGTTGGTATTTTACGGTATGTGTGCAGAGATGTGACCAAGGGGCAGCCACATGCACTTGGCCTTGCTGGTGTGTGGGAGGGAGCTGTCACCAAGCACCATGTGCGTGAGCAAGGGCATCCGAGTTTCTGTGGCACCTTTCTCCCACAGGTGACTTCCTTCCCTTCTCTTTGCGGATCCAGCTGTCTCTGGAAACCCTCCTGCCCACAAAACTTAAAGCTTTCTGGGTGAGCATCGGAACAGTCCCCCTTGTGAGATGCAAAGTGAATGCTCAGACTTTCCTTTGGTTTACAAATCCGAAACTTCTCTGCTCCTCTGACCCTTGAGCAGCTGGGACTGGGGTGCAGACACACGGATGCGCGACAGGATGCCACTGCTCAGAGCTCCCTTATTCTGATTGTGCAACACGTTTTCTTGTGTCTCTGAGGGCCCGGACCCTCACACTATGAGACAAGCCTCTTGCTGATCCTAGTTTCCTCTCCTAGAACATGGGGATGACAGCAGGTGCCCTGGGTACCTCGCAGGCTCAATGTAAGGTTTGCTAACAACTTTCTAAGTAGATAAAATGTATGAAGCGCTTCGTATTTTTTCCGGCTGAGTATCTCAGCTTTATCCAAGTTTATGCAGCTTGTAAACATAATGTTGCTTCTTTTCCTACTATATTATATATTATACTGCATCTATATATACACAAACATATATACACAGATACATATATACACACATATTATACGCATATATATACACACACATATACACACATGTATATACATACATATATACATATATACACACTCATATATATACACATATACACGCATATATAGACACATATAGACACACATATACATACATATATACACATACACATATATACACTCACGTATAGACACATATAGACACACATATAGATACACATATAGATACACATATGTCCACATATACACACATATTTATATACACATATGTAGACACATATAGACTCACATATACAGACATATATACACAGACATATATACACTCACATATATACACATATACACACATATAGATACACATATACATACATATACACACATATAGACACACACATATAGACACACATATATGCGTATGTATACACACACACACATATACACATACATAAGTATATCTCAAACACGTAGCCTGATTTCCTATTTGGACCCAGAGCCACAGAGTTTACAGTCAAACATCACACTTGACTCTTCGTCCACTTTTTTCACTTCCGTCAGTCAACCTCTGATGACACGAGAGGCCCTCTCTGACTGCCGTGGCCGGTTCCTCCTGCAACACTGCCTTGACTGGATGCCTTCAGCTCCGTCCCTCCGCCATCTCCCTTCCTGTCTCTGGCTCCAAGTTCCACTCCTTCCCTCCTCGCGCGCGATATGCCTGCTTTTCAAACCAACGCTGGGAAGCGCTGGCCGTATGCACAGAGCACACTTGGAGCCAAGGAAGAGACCGAGGCATCCAGGTGATAGCGTTACTTTTTCTCTAATCAGCAGTTCATCTTGAGCCAGGGCGACTGAGGAAGTCGAGACTCAGCCTGACACAGTCCTTTACAGACGCGGGAACGTGAACAGAAGCCTAGGACAAAACACACTGGGGACACGGACCAAACAAAACGAAAACGTCTTGCAGCGTAATAAAGACGGTAAACTTCTCTGTGCTTCAGGAGGAATGCTTTCGAAAAAGGCAAGGGCAAGGCTTATGTTTTGTTTGGAAACCTGTCTGTGTTACGTGAACGCGGTGCCTGTGCCTTTCGACTTGTCCTTGTTGGCGTGGACGTACCCTAAAGCCTTATGTCCTGTTAATGCTGCGGTTTAACGGAGAGCCAAGGCTTAAGGCGCTACATCCCAGCAAGTAAAATGCCCGTTGGAGGAGATTATGACCCATGACACATGAAGACATTGCACACGAAGGTCCTATCTTCCTCTAAAGAGGGCCACCGGGATCAGGAATTTGAGCGACGGCTAACTGGCTTCAAATGTCCAGGTACCCAGAGCTGAGCACAACTCAGACCCCTCTCCAGCACATGTGCCTTCCCTACCAGGCCAATTTCCTGCTTGACCTGCCGTCCCACGGGCTTCTCGAGGCCCCTCATGCTCACAGGGGCTCAGGTTTACTTGTTACGCCATGGCCTTCACCACAGCCCCTCGTCCCCTGGGCAGGTGAACATCTCAGCAGGCCACTCTCAGGAAGGTTTACTGGTTTCCCCATGGAGCAGAGCCCCTGTTGGCCCCCATCTCTCCAGCCCGGCTCCTGTTCCACTATCTTCATGGTCAAAGCCTGGTCTGAGAGCCCAGGGGTCGGAGGGGTTCGTGTGAAGTTCCTCCCCCCAGATCCTGTCTCAGCTGGGTCCCCAGCCTCCCCCCGCCCCCCGTACCTTCAGTCCCTTCATCCTGTCTTTCATCCCCTGACTTTCTTCTCTGGTCAAGAAGGTCTTGCCAGACCTATTGACAGGTTTTCCCGCTGTGCTTCCCCTGTCTTTGTTCTTCTCTCTGTCCGTGTCCCGCTGTGAAAGCTGCACGTATGCACCTTAGGTTATACGGAACATCTGCTATGACGTAGTATTGCCACTTTTGAACAAATTAAAACACATTCTTTTCTAGAAATATGGAAAGGGACCAGAGCTTGAAGTTCATTTAGAATTTAGAATCTGGGAATAGGGCCTGAATGGGGAATGGGGTGATACACTCGTTGGACATACTTTGGACTCCATCTCCCCTCCCCTCTTTTCTTCTTCCTGGTTGTCTCCTCCTTTATAAGATTTTATTCTAGTCCATAGCTTTTACATTTTTTTAATGTTTATCTATTCTTGAGAAACAGAGAGAGAGAGAGAAAGCGTGCAAATGGGGGAGAGGCAGAGAGAGAGGGAGACACAGCTGTCAGCACAGAGCCCGACACGGGGCTCGAAGTCACAGACTGTGGGATCATGACGTGAGCCAAAGTCGGTCGCTTAACCCACTGAGCCCCCCAGGAGCCTTCTAACCTGTAGCTTTTAAAGAGTCATCACGTCTACACCTCTATGCAACACTGGCTCTCTAGCCCCAGAGCAGCAAGATCAAATCCCTTTCTAAGAAGCAAATGCAGACTAATTTTCACTGCAGGGGAGAGGAATTTCAGAAATTAATTAACTATGCTGCGTTTGACATTTCTACTTTCAAGGATAAATATTTCGTTAATTATGGCCTCTTGAGGACGGATTTGCTAAGACGGCCTCCTGTTTATGAAATAGAAGGTTTGTAGACCTCCACGGCCAATATGCTTTTAGCGACGTCTATGAAAAGTTAAGAAACACAAAACAAAAATCTTGAAACTGCGTTTGGAAGTAGAGACCTATGTTGAAGTAGTTTGTTACGTGTTCCTCCCTTCTGCAGACGTGCCAGAGTTGAAAGCGTGTTTACACACTTCCCTGCACACAAACACGTACATCACTCCCCTTTGTGGCCATTGGGCTCACTGGCCTTGGGTTCTGTCTATAGGACCGCTAGCCGGTGATTTCGTTCGGGGGCGGGGATTGTGGTATTTTCTTGCAGGGAGAAAAGGATCTTATATCAAAGATTGCATGTCGGAAGTTTGAACTTGTCTTCACTACGACTGAGACACTTCTGACAGTTCAGATCACTTGAAAGAACATTAGGAAGCTTGCGATCAATGCATTTTCAGTCTCCTTCATCATGAAGATTCCCATACCTAGAAATAGGTTTGAAACAAAGAAAAGCATTTTGTCATTAAGCGGCCTTAGCGGCACTCACTCTTTATTCTTGACCAAAGTTGTCTATGTCATACATACGTCTTAACTCCTTGGCCTTGGCTTGTCTTTGTTTCTAGGCTTACCTGTTGGCTCTGCAGATCCTCATGATAATTTAGATCAGTTTTTAGTCTATTTCTTTGTTGTTATTTAGGAACTGCTAAGAAAACAGCCCATCGTAGCCAGATCCGCCCACAAGATTACATATCTATATAGCATTTGATTTACCATCTACTTCTCTCTATCTAAAGGTGCCATGGCTGACCCCAGTGACAGATGCCTTTTCAAACTGCAATTTGACAAAGAAATCTATTTTTTTTTTGAAACATAAAAACAACAAAACCCACTAAATCAATAGCTCAGTGCTGTTTCTTACAGTGCTATCTTTTAGAAGTGACCGAACGGATATTGTTCAACCTGAGGCTGGTTGATTTGTTTCCTGCCTTGGATCTTCTGTCGGTTGCTACTAATTTTCCTTTTGGCCTTATCTGGCATAGTTCCATGGTCCATCAAAAGAGAAACTTATCGTTAAAACAATGCTGAAGTTTTAGGAAGACGTTTTATTGTATCTCTTACAGAGAGAGAAAAAAAGATTTGATGAAGCAAGACAATTAGCAAAATGAAAATAAACAGACACGTGGTTCCCAAGCAGGAGATTACTGTACAGGCACTTACCCGAGTAGAATTTTTGAGTGTCTCAGGGAATTCCAAGTGTTTTGTACTGTAAGCAATAGCCATGGATAACCCAGCTGTGGTTCCTCTGAATAAATAATTGATATACCTAAGGTGGTGCCCCTCTCTTGCTCAAATTACATCTGTACATTAAGTGAGTAAAGTTTCTGTGGCCAAAGGTATTTGGTACACAAGTTTACAAACACACGGGCAGCCAGAAATCCTTCAAAACATTGCTTAACCCGGTCTTTTTGCCAAGCTATTCCTCGCCTCTCTTTCCCCATATCATACCTACTTCTGTCCCGTGGAAGGAGAACCCCATGGGCCACACGTCAGGAAATAGCTGTGACTTCTTATTCCTTGGGTCCTGTGAACCGCATCAGTACCTGGTTGTGTTTAGGAAGAGGGGTGTTCTTAAGGCCAGACACCTTTCTTACAGGTCGATTCTTGCAATTTCGATTCTTCCACTCTTGGCAACGTGGCATTTATGATTTCTCACTGCAAAAAAAAAGGGGGGGGGGGGAGGAAAGTTGAAGATGCCCAGATGCTACTGAAGAACAGTGGAATGGGAATCCTCATCCAATCATTCAACTGGATGAGCCTCGGATTTCCTTCCTCCCCCAAGGATTCTCCCAGCTCTGGTCTTCTGTGATTCTGACATATTGTTTCAGGCTCCTCCTCCCCTGCCCCCGCAGCAGCCCACAGCCTCATGCCTGAGAATCATCTTCCTGCCCACCTTTTCTCTTCTTCAAGATCACCAGTAACCGGTGGGAGGAGATCAGTGGACCTTCAGCATGTCTTTGGAGAGCCACAACCGGATGTATTCTTGCTGGATTTCTAGTCCTTAGCCTGGAACCTTCTGAGCTCCTTTCTTCCCAGACCCTGAGGCCGAAAGTTCGTTTCCATGACGGAGGTGGGCATGTGCACTGCCATTGGGTGTATGGTGCGTGTGTCTTCCAGGCAAGAGCTGAGATGGCTGTGAGATTTTCTCTCTTTTTCCTTCTTCTGTCTGTTTTATTTGAAATAGGATCCTGAGCAATTACTTTTCTTTTCCAGTAGGGTTTCAAGTATATTTCATACTCCTAGAAAATATGGGAAATCATGCAGGCAGACAGACACACACACACACACACACACACACACACACACACACACACTTTTCTATGTGTTCGTGGAAGAAGGTAGAAATCACCCATAATTTCACCACCCAGGAAGAGCAACTGTTGACCTGGGGTCCTTGTCCTTCATGTACCTCTGTCTTTATCTCCGCTCTCAGGGGGAAATTTATTTCCTATATTTGATGTTTCTTTCCGTGTTGAGGAACTCTCTCTGGCCGTGACACTGGCAGACTCTTAGGCCACCCCTGGCTCGACTCCTGGGGAGGTGGAGTGCTCCCCGACCGGCAGGTTTGGGGGAGCACCTAGGTATGAAGGGCCCAGCTCCCCCTTCTCTCTGTGTATTGGAGTTTGCTCCTGCCAAGGACATGTGGTCCCCCTGACTCTCAATCACGCAGCAAGTTCAGTGGTAAGTTTGTGGGAGATCTGGGGAGGCCAGGTGGTAAAATCTGGCTGACCAGGAACTCAGGACCAGGAAGTTCCTTTACCCGAAGCTGGAAGCCCCGGTGTCTGAGAACTAGCTGCTGATCTGTCTTGCAGCTGTGAGAGAGATAGTTGAGATGTCCTCTGCCCTCTCTGGCTTGTCTGGAACCTGGTGTAGATGGAAAGAGGATTGTTGGTTACGCTCCCCCTCGATCACCTTGAGGCACCCTGGACCGGCTGAGCTCAGGACCAGATGCAGTTGTTGCTAAAAACATGGCCCTGCCTCTCCCTTCCCTGGGAATCCATTTGCACACAGTTCCGTTTTCCCAGTGGTGGAGGAGGGGAGAGTTTGGATCCATGGGGAAAAGCAGAAAAACTGGTGTGAACAGCAGGGGGTCTCACCCTTGGCTGAGCCTTTGTTTGGATTGGAACATCTGTGGTCAGAGGGATGAGGGTCCCAATTCCAGAACCACTCAACAGACACCGGCCGGTCTTTGGGCCGGGCAGAGCTGTTTGAGCCCTAGTGACAAAGTGTGGCACAGAATCGGAGAGAGGAACGCGTCTCCAAGCTCTGAGTCAAAGCCAGTGGTATTTTGGTCTCCAAGGGTAGGAAGTGAGCCCTTGGTGCAGATGAGAGCGTTTGACCGTCGACAACAATGACAGCGACGATTCATGGGTCAGAGGACATGACCAAGCGCACCAGCAGAGGAAAAATTGGGAGGATGTTGGCCCCGACCCACGGTGGGAACACATGAGACATTCCTTTACGGACACGCCCAAATTACTGGGGAATACTTTGGGAGGGCCTGATTCCTGGAGATTATTCTGGCAAGGCTCTGGGTTTTGATGGCTCTCCATTCATCTGATAAAGTGCATTGCGGGAGCCAGATGTTCTTTTGGGTGATAAGTGTGTCAAGATAGGGAAGACTGTGATTGGAGAGACGGGGACAGGTTTGCCGATGACGACGATGGTTGTGAAGACGATGATTTGGTGAGGTCTGGGGCATTTGCATGTCTACGTGTGTAATACCTACAGGATATAGCAGATGTATGCATTGCCAACTTTTTAATAAACTTCATTCGGCATAGTCATTTTTTACAGTTAAATATGGTACAAACACACCATTTCTAATGCCTACATAATATTTCTGGAGATGGCCCTGTCTTCCCTCCTACAAACCCTCTCTTATGTTAGACACTTGGCGTGTCGTACTGTGGATTATGAGGTTTAATCCCCATTCCCTGACTCCTGCCCTTAATGTCACCGAGATTTTCTCTGCATCCCTGGAAGCTGACTCGTCTGTGCTCACAAACAGTCCTCCCCGCCGCTGATGCTTAGCCACCTTGGTCGTCCGGGCGGCCCCTCGGCCTGGTTTGAGAAGGAATTCAACCTCTCTTACTGGTCCAGGCACAGTATGTCTTGGCTGGTGGCTGCCTGACCTCTCCTGCCCCAGCTGTTACAGGGCCTTGAGGCAGGGTAGGAAGAACGGCCCTTTAGTTCACGTGACTTGTTTCTCCCAGAAGTTCCCAAGGCACCGTTCAGTGACATTACTCGGTTTCCCCTCCCAGCCCTGACTCTTGTGAGGCCTCAGAAACGCCTCGGGGTCCTGGCAAATGCTGGGTGATAACCGTCTCCTGCCTCAGCGTCTCTGTTCCAAGCCCGATGCACCTGGTTTCCTGCCTCCCAGGACGCTTTTCAGCTGCTCAGTACCCCTTACCTGCCCCGGGCGTGGGCTCCTGTGCCTCCCCACCAGTGTCCCCGACAAGCCCGGCTCCTTCTCGACCCCAGTGGTGACCCCCCCCTCAGCCCCGATTCTCTTGCGGGCTCCAAACCTGCTCAGACCTACCCCAACCCCAGGAATAAGTGCAGCCTGGCAAGACGGTAGCCCTTCTCCTTATTCGTCTCATCTGAAGCTACAGTTGCCCCACGTGGAATGTCCGGGCCCAAGAACACGAACATTTTTAAGGATTTTGATACGCAGGGCCGCCTTCGGGGGCCGTTCTGTGAGTGGGGGGACCAGGCCCCCTCCGGCATCAAAAGGGCAGCAACAAGAGACCCGGCTCTGTTTTGAGCAGGAGGGCATCTAGTCCACAGTGTCCGCATCAGACCTCTCTTTGGTGGAGGGACTCAAGCCTCAGAAGGAGGCTCGAGGTCACTGGGCGGGGGAGGGCAAGTCACAAACGCGTCTCTTATTTTCTCCTTCCTACGCAGGCTGCCAGCCTGCCCGAGGTCACATGGTTTCCCAGGGCTTCTGTCCAGCCAGGTGGGAGGGCTGCTCCCTGGCCGCCTGGAAAGAGGGGGGGGGTCAGACTCATCTGGGGAACAGCGCCACTGCTCGCCTCCGCAGCCCAGGGCCGGTGCCCCCGTGGAACGGGGCTGCTGGGGAGTTCTTGCTCGTGTCACCAAGCGCTGGGTCCCTCTGGGGTCCTTTATCTTCCCGAGAGCATTTGCTGGAGGTGTTCTCTGGGCCTAGCGCACGGGGCCTGGGAATGTGCTTGCTGACCAAGGGGGTGTGGCCGGAGCCGCTGCACCTGCCCCGAGGCCTTGGGGAGCTAGCGTTCGTTCCTACGTTTCGCCTTTCTCGTGTGGCAAACCCGGGGAGCGAAGGCGCCCTGCCTCCCTCCGGGAAGGGCTTCGGGGATCCAACGTGACGTTGACCGAGGAGGCGCTTTGTGAACGGTAAGAGCTCGGTCGGCGTCGAGCGGTTTTATTGTTCTAAGGCATTTACGGTCAGTGACACGTCAGGCTCAGCGGTGATTTATTCTGTTTATCCTGAATTTCATTTCTCGGCCTCCCGTTCAGCTCAGAGTAAATACGCACGCAGGTCACATGCGGAGCAAGACCGTGACTGGGCCCGAATCTGACCGGGGGGCCGGGGGACGCGTTTCAGCGCCGAGGGGCCGCTGGCATCCATCCTGTGACGAGGCTGAGCCTCTACTTAGGGGGCCCACAGGCACCTTGACCGACTTCTTCCCGCCGCTGTCTCAGAGGACGGAGGATGAGTTTGGAGTGAAGGTGGGGGGGCAGCAATTGGATTCTGGCCGCCACAGAGGCAGCTTTCCCCAAGAGCAACAAATACACGGCCCGGAACAGCCAAAAGGAGTTGCGTTGCCTTTTTTTCCCCCTTCCCTTCCTTATTTTGTCCATTTGGGAAGAGCCCAATTTAGTAAAATGGGCCCTTTAGTGGGATGGGTTTTAAATGAGACCGTCTGTGGAGCACAAAACATGATGGGCAATGTGAATTGCTTTTTGTGTTCGGGGTTTTCGGTGCCCACATTTGCCCGAGTGCCGTTCGCTGCTTGACAGAGAGGGGGGATGGAATGGGAAATGCTGTAGGCACTACAGAGGGCCCATTATCTCAAAATAATTCTTCCCTTTTCGAAAGTCACCGCAGCAGGGCTGGGGGCAGAGGACAGATGTGGCTCCTCGTCAAGAGTACGCAGAACCCAAACCAGAAGGCCGACTCTGGGGACGGCCAGCATCCAGGACGAAAGGCCATCCCCTGGTGCTTACTGAGCAATAGCGTCTAAGCCCCTCGAAATGCAAATGCTGTTGTCTACAGCACAAAAGCACGGATTTTTCCCTTCCACGGAGCTCGGACTATTAAAATAGCATGTCTTGTGTGTAGATCCCACACATTCGTTCCATTTTCTTTTTTTTTTTTCTCTCTGTGTGAGTCAGAGTGCAGATTCTCGACAAGGCCGAAAAGAAAGAAAGCCATCTCATTTACATGGGCACAGAGTATCCACATCTGGACAGAGTTAGACTGAGCGGGAATTACTTGCAGCATTTAAATATAGGCGTGCCAGACTTCTTTCTCTTGACCATATGAGGCGTTCACATATAATTCCATGAAAGCACAACTTTTATTAAAAAGGGCCGTTGCTGGGGTGATTCAACCGTTACAGGAACTGACCCAAACTTGAAGATGGGCAGTGAAGCCACCAGGCTCTCAGTGCCCCTCAGGTCCCCAGAGTCCCACATCACTGTGGGAGGCACGCTAGAACCCGTCGCGTCTGTGCCAGGACATTGGCAGGGTCTGAGAGCCGTCCCACTCGGAACTTCTAAGCGTGGTCGTGAGCTGCGCGTGCCAGGGATGCCAGGTGGAAATCACCGATAGCAGGGATGGACCTTGTGCCTTTTAATGGCAGCTTCCGAGAGACGTGTTTTCAGTTCAGATAAAACGTGGAGAAAGAGGACACGAGCAGCAGCAACCTTGGCACCAGGAAAGAGACTATAGGCTCTAGGAAGACACGGGGAAAGTCAATGGCCGCCTTCTGAAGCTGTGGGCTCATCGATACCTTGTTACTGGCCTCGGAGGAAGAACCATACAAATTTCACAACTGGGCAGATAGGTTCATTGATGTGTCGATGGCGGCAGTATCGTTAAAGACCTTAGCGCGGAAGGTGGTAGACAAAATATAGATTATTTTGTTAGAGGGCCGACAAGGCCACAATAAATATCGTTTTACGGACGTGTCCTCAAAATGACTCGCAAAGTCTTAAGACAATGCTCAGCTCTACAGATTTGCTGAATACCACGTTCTGTATGTTAGATTTCTGTCAGGTGACACGCGGTGGAATTTTAGGCATGCGGCCTTGATTTCCATAGCCTTCCCTAGGTCCCCCGACAGCGTTCTGAAGGCAGCATGATAATATTATCATCATGGTGGACTTTACAGTCCTTTACAGTGGACTCCATCAGTGTTCCTTCTAAGGAGGGTATCTATGTTTGTTTGGGAGAAGTTCTTGTTAGTCATAACAGCGAGGCTCCGAAGGTGTGGGTTCGCAGGGCTCAAGGGCAGGGAAGAGAGAGAAAGCCTGTGTCATGTTGGCTATGGGCTGGCAAACAGGGGAGAAGGGAGCGGAGAGGGTGAGGTGAGAGAATACAGGGAGGCCGGAAGAGGCCCCAGGACCGTGGCTGTGGGTGGCAGGAACGCAAGAGCAGAGATGTCTGCCGTTCGATTCGAGGTTGTGTCTACTGTTGATTGGGATGGAAATCTTGCCTCCTGGAGCCATGGCTTCAGTAAGTCAACCTGTACAAATGCCAACTGCCTGAGTGAGTGAATTAGAGGCGGGGGGTGGGGGGGGGATCAAGGGACTGATTGCATGTGGTCAAATAATGGGCAGGAAGACAATGCGTTGGCTGAGGAAGCAGGAATCTGGAAGCAGAGGAACGGTGGAGTCTGTTAGCTGTCTCCTAATATCCGTTCCTTCTTTTTCCCATCTTACAAAGAACGCTGCCGAGTTTTAGCTGGGAACATCGCTGTCCGGGTAAAGAATATGTTTCCAAGGCATCTTTGATGGGGCATGACTTACGAGGGCCAGTGGATGTGGTAGAAGTGCTATGGATTACCTCTAGGTTGTGCTCTTAAAAGGAACGACCGGACATTTCCCTGACTCTTTCCCCATATCTTGCTGGCTCGTAGATGATGAGGCAGCCAGCCACCTTGGACCCAAACACGGGGGTCGCGTGTTGAGGAGGATGAAGTTGTCCCACCAGTCCTAGGCGGTCGGTGTCCAGACTGTTGTACAAGAGAGAAATCTGGTCTGGGAGGTCATGAATTGCAAACACTGTTATTTTGTATTAACCCGAGAAGAGGAAGACGCATAACCAATTAAGCTATGACACAATGCTAAGACACAGTCCCATTTCAGGGTTGTTCAAAAAAAAAAAAACCACCTTGTGTTTCAAAATCACTAATTTTGAATATATCTGTCCGGTTTAAACTGTTGGGTTTCACCGTGACAGCAGATTATGCTCTGTCCTACCTAAGAAAGAATTTGCCATCGAACGTGGGGTGCTGCTGTTCCTGAGCCAAAAATAAGTGGCTTTGGTGCTGGGGAGCGGGGAGTGAAGAAAAACACTGCAGACCGGAAACCTGGTGATTTTTGTTAGACCGTGGCAAAAAAACCCTGGGAAAACTGTCTGCAGTGAAGGCACAGCGCACGGTGCTGGATCCAGAAACTCGAGTGAAGCTGGTTGGGAAGAAGGGAATGCCGATGTGTTCTAGAAACTTCTTGACACTCTTCGACTCATGACTTCAGGCTAATTGCAAAAGGTGGCTCATCTCCTAAAGGGGCTGCTTTAGCAGATGGTAATGTTAGAGCCCCAAGAACTCCCCCCACTATTTCCCACTTAGACTTCCGGTCTAGGTCGCGGGAGCCAACTCAGAAGCAAGACTGAGATCAAGACTGTTGTCTTCAAGGACTGTGGTCATCAAAACTATTGTTTCAGATGATCCCAAGGGAGCTACAGTTAATCAGAGAGAGGGAGAGAGAGAGAGAGAGGGAGAGAGAAAGAGGGAGGGAGGGAGAAGGGGAGGGGGAGAGAGAAAAGAGAGAGAAAACGCAAATAGGAGTAACTATAAGATCAGTTAGAAACACCAGCTCTATCTGGATGAGCTCTTTGGCCGTCGTTACCTACACATGGAATCGACTGGAACCAAATAGCCAGAAGCCCCTAACTCTTCCGTCCCCGAAACCCCGATCCCCCACAGATGCCCCCAGCAGGAAGTGCTCTGCAGAAGCCGAATCGCTACCAGGGAAGGGCCTGCCCGTCCAGACTGGCTTCGGACGTGACAGGGGGACAATAATGCAGGAGGAGGAAGGTCCCTCCTCCTGAGGCCGAAGCAGGATCGAATCAAGGAAATGTATTCCGTCAGCGGAGAGGAAGCGCCGGTAATTGCTGTGGACGAGCGACGGCCTTTTTCCCAGCTCCCCTGGTCCTGAGGGGAGTTTTAAGTCGCAGTTCATCCGTGCGGATCCATCCCTGGGTGGAGGGGGGTGTGTGGGCGGGGGGCAGAGAGGTGCTCTGCTGCACTGCAGACGGGAGACCCCTGTTCCTCCCGGGGGTGGGGGGCAGGCCGGGAGGGGAGAGGGCGCGGTGGTTCAGACTGTGGGTGTTCTCTCTCATCTGTCCTTTTCCTTACTTTACGGATGGAATTTCTTTCTGTTTTTAGTTTTTAATGTTCATTCACTTTTGAGAGAGAGAGAGAGAGAGACAGAGCGCAAGTAGGGACGGGGCAGAGAGAGAGGGAGACACAGGTTCCCAAGCAGGATCCAGGCTCACAGAGCCCGACGCGGGGCTTGAACCCACGAACTGTGAGATCATGACCTGAGCTGAAGTCGGACGCTTAACCTACTGAGCCACCCAGGCGCCCCTGGAACTTCCTTCCTGTACTGAGGCCTGTGACAGGCCAGCTGAGGACTCCAGAGCCAAATGCCTTTGGCAGCTAGTTTTGCAGTGTGACCCGTTCCGGGCAAGGCGACTGAGCAGAGAAGCCGTGTGTCGCTCCCGCAGCGTGCCGTTGTAAGTCATGGGCACGGGCTCCGCTTGGCACTCCCCTCTTCCCACAGCCTGGGAGGCAGGTGTGGTGGCCGGAGCTGGGGCAGCCATCTTGAGCACAGGCGTGTACGTTGGAGCGGCTGGAGCTTTCTCACTCTGCCGGCCTCTGGAGCGCTACTTGAGAGAGAGAATAAACTAGCTTGTTTGAGCCACTCTATTTTATTATAATAGCTGCTTAGGCTGAACTGTAATAAGCAGTAACCAAAAGCATGCCTGACCCATGAATTCACAGAAACCTTGTGGAGGGCTCCCGAGTCAGGGACTCAAGCTGAATCTTATCTACATCTCTCAAGGGGCAGATAAGGAGAGAAGATAAGATCCAGATCTGCTGGCTGTCCGTTTCCCAGAACAGACCAGAAAACATAGGCAGGAAGTGGAAATACTAATATTTCCTCAGCAGCCCAAAGCTGGCTCTCTCCGCCCAAAGACGTGGGTAATTTTTATATGCCCCTCTCTGACACTCTTGCCTATAAGCCAGTATTTCACTTCTGTCAGGGAGAGGAAGAGAGGGCAAAACACCTTCCCCCCCCTTGCCCCCCCCCCGACAGAAAAACGTATCCAGTCGTTTTTAAACAAAGAGAAACGCGAAAGAAATGTATTTCTAAATTTCTCTGTCACTGGGCTATACTGGGAAAGTTCTGTTGCGGGTTTCTTGAGAGATATTATGCAAAACAGTCATTAACATTTCTTGGGATTCTTGGAGCAATCTTTCTGTGTAAGTCCCCCGGGCGCTGGGGCCAGAAGTCAATGGAAAATGGAACCGGCTTTGCCGTCCCTAGCCAGGCTTCCAGAAGCTCGGATAGAGGGCAAGCAGATCCGTAGGAGCACACAGGCATTCGGCAATTGCTGATGCGTTGGCTGGTTTTCTCGTCCTATGAACAGAAACGTGGCCCTCTTACACCCAAACGAGCCTTGACCCGTCGCTTGGGTCATGTCAGGTTCCAGGACTGTTGAACCCACCCGCCAGTCGGGGACAGCTGTGGGCCTGGAGGGTAGCCTCTGACATCCGGCCCCGGGTCCTGCCTCGCTTGCTGTCTTTAGGACCTACCCTGGGGACCTGACGGCCGGGAGGCTCCCACAACGGAGGGCTCCCAGTGGGATTCTCAACAGGTTGCTCAGGGACTCTGGGTCCAACATCTGAAATACCCCAAACTTCCACTCTTTTTTTTTTAAATAAATTTTTAAAAGTGTATTTATTTATTTTTGAGAGAAGCAGAGTGTGAGCAGGTTGGGGCAGAGACAGAGAGAATCCTAAGCAGGGTCAGCACAGAGCCCAACGCGGGGCTGGAACCCGCGAAGCCGTTGAGACCATGACCTGAGCCAAAATTAAGAGTCAGACTCTCAACCGACCCAGCCCCCCCAGGCGCCCCCAAAGCCTCCACTCTTGAAGGTAGGTGGCCATCCACTCCCTGAACAAATATTTACAGAGCATCCGCTACAAGTCAGGTACTATTGAAAGTGCTGAGGATGTTGCAGGAGGGAACAGACAAACTCTCTGCCTTTCCAGAACATTCATAACAGCAGATGCAATAAACACATAATATAGGACGGTGAAAACGCAGGAGAAGAAAAGCAAACAGGTGAAGGGGGGGGGGAGGGCCAGACCGGGGTCGGTGGTAGAATTTTAAATGGGATGATCAGGTTGGGCTGCACAGAGAAGTTCTTATTACTGCAAAGTCCTGAAGAAGATAAGAGAATGGACTGTGCAGACATTTCAGTGAGGAAGCACCTGGTGAGGCAGGGTGTGGGGAAGCCAGTTCAAAGGCCCTGAGGCACCAGGCTGCTTGGCTGGTTAGCAGAATTTTAGCTTCTTGCACTGTGAGTGAATGGTCATGATTCTCTTGAAGCTCTTTCCCTCCCTCTCTTCCTTCCTGCCTTCCTCTTTCCTTCTCTCTCTCTCTCTCTTATAAATGATCAATAGTGTTCAAAAAACTGCTGTCTCCTTACATGGCTGTCTGACAGGTGTTACTATTTGCATATACCAGACGGTGTTTTGAGCACTTTATATGTTTGACTCATTTCAACCTCACAACAGTCCTAGAATGTACATAATATAATTTTTGTTTTAATTTTTTAATGTGTCTTTGTGAGAGAGAGAGAGAGAGACACAGACAGAGACAGAGCACGAGCAGGGGAGGAGCAGCGAGAGAGAGGGAGTTCGAATCCGAAGCAGGCTCCAGGCTCTGAGCTGTCAGCAGAGAGCCTGACGCGGGGCGGGGACCCACAAACCACGGGATCATGACCTGAGCCGAAGTCGGACGCTTAACCGGCTGAGCCACCCAGGCACTCCACGTGTGTCCATGATATTATTAAGTTCATTTTACAAATTGGGGCACGCGGAGCTTAGAGAACTCGGCCCCTGGGAACACGGCTAGTAAAGGCCAGAGACGAGCTTTGCACCCAAGGAGTTCGTTACCCCAGGATTTTGGTAGAAGGGCCCACACTTTTTAACCATAGTGCAATAAGATGCTCTGCCCATCTGCTACTGTTAGGACATGGTCTGCGAGCTAATTTTAGGTAGGGGTCAAAGTTTCCGGCTAGGTCTTCTAAGAACTAAGCCCACATTTGGAGACTGATTCTAAGTATGATCCCCAGGGTGGAAGGGAATCTTCCATAAACAGGAATAGTTGCTGAAGGGCATTAAAAAACCCTCTGTTTTCTTTAGAACAGAACATCCAAGTTACATGGGAAGGCACCACATGATTTTTGTGAATTGAAGTCCCTTTGGCACCAGCAGAAATAACCTTAGGAACAAAGTTTGTATACAGTGTGTTCTTACAGAAACCACATTTGGGACGTAGGGTAAACTGTTAAAGGGAGACCCTTCTTTCTGGGGTTGCATTCGCCATCTTTGGGCAGGGACAGCAAGTTGTTTCATTTATAAGCTTTGCACATCAAAAACCAGATCTGCTTACACTTTAAAACCCAAAGGAGGAGGAAGACTTATTTTTAGCTATCTGAAATTTAAACCACACCCAACACTGACATATGGATGCTTCAGGCTGCACCATGTCAGAAACTTTCTCAGGGAGGATGTGAAACAACAATATATATTCTTGCAGCTGTGGAAGGTCGCTGAGGTTCTTTTCTTGCAACCTGGTTTAATAGCTGCTGGACCACTGGGCTAAAGATACTGGATTTCTCAGAATTAGGGCGGGCTGCCAGGGATTGGGGTTGCCATGTGGGAACTGAGTTCGGTCCCGTGAGAATAAGAATATCACTGGCAGAAACAATCTTTGGTGCTCTGGGTGGGTCAGTTGTCTGGCCAAAGGGCTCTACAGTCGCAAGAGAAAGGTTTAATTTTTAAAAATTTTATGTGTGTGTGTGTGTGTGTGTGTGTGTGTGTGTGTGTGTGTTTGTGTAGTAGATGGCATACTGGATCACTTAGATAGGTTCAAAAAAAAGATCTTAATCTAAGAAACTCCCCAGTAATCCTCAACCTCAAATAACCACTCAACATTTTTTAGTAGACCTTTCCACCTACATAGACCGATCAATGGTGAATAGATGAGTAGATGTAGAGATACATATCGCTATTTAGACATATTCAGCTATAGATTATTTTTACTCCACAAAAAATGGGCTGAAACCATCCATACAGTTGGGGACCCTGTGTTTCTCCTATTTTAATGGTTTTCAGTGTGGTAGTTCACTTAGCATTTTTCCATGCCACTAAATATTTCCCAACACCATTACTTTTGTTTGTATTCTGTTTGAGTTCATGCATGTTCCATGCTTTGTTCAACCGATATCTATTGAGGTAGGCCCCCCAAGATCCATATGCCCTAATCCCTGGAATCTGTGGCTGTTAAATCCCATGACAAAATGAATTTTACAGACGGAATTCAGGTCGCTAATTTGCAGATAGGGAGATTATTGGCTTGTCAGCTGGCCCAGTATAATCACACGGGTACCTCGACTCGAGGCAAAGTGCCAGCCAAGCCCGCTGGACTTACTGAGCTGTGAGCTCATGAATTTTATGTTGTTGCAGCCACTGAACCAGTCGTAACACGTTACAATAGCGATAGGACACTAACACACTTGTTTGTGCGTTTCTATGATACGTTCAATGTTTCACGAATGACATAATGCCATCTGAACATCTTTGTAACTGAACCTTGATGTGTATCTTTGGTTATTTCTCTAGCATAAGTTTATTTAAGGGGAACTGCTGGGTCAATGGTATGTGAGATGTTCTGGCTTTCGATGTGCGGCGCGTTGTCAAATTTGAAGGGCATCACTTTCAAGGTGAGTGGAACAAAGGATTAAGGAAAGCCACCATACCCTTCAGTTATTGGCTTCAGCCGTTGGCTTCCACGGTATGTAGGGTGTAGCTCTTTCTTCGTCCCAGCTGGCCACAGTGGCTTTGGGCTTTCCACGTAGGTGGAAATAATGCCTGCAGTAGTGGAGTGATGGCCAACTCAAGAGCTGGTTGAGAAGATCTCTGTGGTGAAGCTGCTCCCTGAAATTTGGAGCTTTAGTCGAAGTGCATCAGACCAAGCTTTGGAATCAAAGCGCAGTTTGCTTTGTTCTTCAAAGCCTGCTCGCGCTGGCGTTAGGGAAGGGTGGCGGTAGGTCAAATACCCATTACTGGGCAAACAACCTGGAGTAGGCTAATTTTATGGGGCTCTCTCCATACATATTAGACAGAGTTGGTCAGAGGCTCACTACCTCTTTTATGAGCCTCAGAAGTAGCTGTGCTCAACCACATCAGAACCCAAGATTGTCACTTGGGAGGCTGCTGATATAGGTGAAGTATTTAGGAAAAAGTGTCACCCTGGGTGACCAGATGTCACCTTAGCTATGTTCCCAGCTCTAAGCCATACCCTAAGATGGCTTAAGGTTCAAAGCAACAGGAGGTTTCAGATACTGTGTTTAACATTTGGGCCATTTATTCTTTTCTGGAGCTGCACTGATCACATTTAAAAAAAAATTTTTTTTTTTTTGAGACAGAGAGAGACAGAGCATGAATGGGGGAAGGGGCAGAGAGAGAGGGAGACACAGAATCAGAAGCAGGCTCCAGGCTCCGAACCATCAGCCCAGAGCTCGACGCAGGGCTCGAACTCACGGACCGTGAGATCGTGACCTGAGCTGAAGTTGGGTGCTTAACCGACTGAGCCACCCAGGTGCCCCTGATCACACTTTTTTGAATCAAAATGCACGTGGATAAAGCCGTAGGACTACTCAGTTATATTCATATCTGAAATAATGAACGGTAAATAATTAAATAGCCACACTATTTACACGAATGAGAATTACATGCATGTAAGTAATATACAGTGGGGCTATATCTCTCTTTTTCTCTCTCTTTCTTTCGGTCTGTCTCTGCTTCTCTGTGTGTGTGTGAGTGATTTAAAAAAATTTTTTGTAGTGTTTATTTATTTTTGAGTGAAAGAGAGGCAGAGCATGAGCAGGGGAGGCGCAGAGAAAGAGAGAGGGAGACACAGGACTCAAAGCAGGCTCCAAGCTCCAGGCTGTCAGCACAGAGCCCAATGAGGGGCTTGAACTCACAAACCGCGAGATCATGGCATGAGCCCAAGTCAGATGCTTCCCTGACTGAGCCACCCAGGCACCCCTGTGTGTGTGATTTTTAAGTTCCCAAAATGTAGAACAGTTACTTCTTTTTGCAAATCAGAAACTCATCCCTGACAAATAACTTCATCAGCATTGAATCTCTCCCTCTCTCTGTCTCTCTGTCTCTCTTTTTTTAAATTGGGATTCTAGTCACTGACTTTAGAAACAATACAATTAGCAAGTACCGATGTGGAAGGCAGTCCAGTAGCGTGAAAGACACACAGACAGGCTTTGAATTCTACATCCCTGATATTTACTAGTTGTGTTTCTTGGAGGTATTTTCTTTAAGTCTTTGAACCTCAGCTCAATAAGAGACAACAATATTCACCTTGCAGAATATGTATGTTGCTCAGCTCACTACTTGATGCGGATTTGGAATTCTATGACGATGTACCTATTACTTTTCTGTTATTCCATAGTAATACTCGAACGCAAGGGGCCAAACCCATATTTCTCTTTGGATTCCAAGCCATGATGGCTTGAATGGCTTGCATGGAGGAGGAGGAATATAATAAATGAATGGATGAATTAGTAAAAGAAATGCGAGGCCTCTCTTAGATTCATCTTATCTTCATGCCAGCTAATGTGTGAACTTACTCTAACAGAATTAATTTATCAGACAGATCAAGCCTTCTTTTATATTTTCGCATAACTTCCTGGATATTTAGAAAACCTTACTTGTTTGTATATGGATACTCTAAACACTTGGCTTTCCCGTAAACACATAACCTCCATGCATTGGATAAACTTTCTTCTTCATGAAAAAGCATTTTGAGTTGGATATTTGAGATTAGAGTGTCGTGTGAACTCAAACAGCATTGCCCTGTTCAAAAGTCTCGAGTGATCTTACCTCAGCCTTTCCTCCTACCATGTTTTTCGTAATTCCAATAAGCTATATTTCACTGATGTCAACTTGGTCTATAAAATGTCCAGGTGCATTAATGCCGTAGTGAACATCTCTTGTTTTGTCTTTCAATGCTATCCAACAAGAGCAAGTCATGCTTGGCCCTGTTCCCTGGACCCATGGTAAGCATGACGCCCGGACTTGACTAATCATGATATCTTATCTTCCTGACAGCAGGGATAGGTCAGGAATGGGTAAGTAGCAACCAAGATGATCCAATGAGAGGCAATCCAGAGACGAATCAGCTGGAAAGAAGTGGTATTTTATTTCCTTGAACATTCATTCAGGTCTTTGAGTGTATGTTCTATTTTCTGATCTCTCCGGTGTCTTGGGTGTTTTTCAGTGAGTGTTTGTTGGGAAGACAGTGGAATGGGATCGTCACTCTGTATCTTTTCTTTTTTTTTTTTAATTTTTTTTTTCAACGTTTATTTATTTTTGGGACAGAGAGAGACAGAGCATGAACGGGGGAGGGGCAGAGAGAGAGGGAGACACAGCATCGGAAACAGGCTCCAGGCTCTGAGCCATCAGCCCAGAGCCTGACGCGGGGCTCGAACTCACGGACTGCGAGATCGTGACCTGGCCGAAGTCGGACGCTCAACCGACTGCGCCACCCAGGCGCCCCAACTCTGTATCTTTTCTTAAAGCCTGGTTTGAGTAATCATGCTAGAGAACAGAGACAGATCCCTTCCCTTTCTTTCTTTCTTTCTTTCTTTCTTTCTTTCTTTCGCAGCCAAATGCCTGAGTAAAAAATAGAGTTTAGTTACAAAGTCTTTCTACACATTCATAAAAACCATTAAGATGTCTGTGGGCTCAGTCCACTGAGGTAAGATAATCCATCTTTTTGGGTAAATAGGTCACCTGAGCAACGGGTCAAGAAGATGGCTCAGACACTGCAATTATTTAAGGATGAATGGTCAAGTTCTTGTTATTTATGAATGTCATGCCAAGATAATCTAGTGACACATGGATTCAAACTGAAATCAGTTAATATGGGGCGCCTGGGTGGCTCAGTCAGTTAAGCGTCTGACTCTTGATTTCGGCTCAGGGCCCAGTCTCATGGTTCATGAGTTCGAGCCCCGTGTCGGGCTCTGTGCTGACAGCACGGAGCCTACTTGGGATTTTCTCTCTCTCCTTTTCTCTCTGCCCCTCCCCTGCTCATGCTCTCTTTCTTTCAAAACTAAGAAAATACACTTAAAAAAAGAGAAATCAATTAATATATGCCAGTTTATCTCTAAAGCTCAGCCCTCTAGAATGCTCTGTTGTAACCAGACATCAACTCCAAGGAACATCTCTCTTGGTCCTGAGGCACGGCAGGTCTTAAGTGTTCAGATAGCTCTTTGGTCATCAAGGTGCCGATGCTCAGAGTCTATGGAGGGGAGTCAGAGTGTTTTCAGTAACCCCACTTTTCATGTACTGATGCCCTGCCCTTGTTCAGTCTTGAGGCTATTGAGATAAGGGAGGAACCAGTTTTTTAAAATCTCCTGTTGCCTTTCCTTTCCTTTAGCATTAGCTGATCAAAAATACAGATACTGAGCCCATGGTTCCTGGCCTCAGAGGTTGTCATAGGTAATCATGACAGACACTGTCAGTAACCCAGTAAATTCGGACTGGGTGTGCCTTCAAAAGAAACATGAGAGCGGAGAGGATTTAGAAGTATGGCTTTTGCCTTTTGCCATCCATACGACACACATTTGTTCATGAATCACCCAGCAGTACCATTTTCACTTAAATTGTTTTTTGAGTTTTTCTTTTTTTAAACAAAACAAAACTCTTTTTAAATTAAAAAAAAAAAAATTTTTTTTTCAACGTTTATTTATTTTTGGGACAGAGAGAGACAGAACATGAACGGGGGAGGAGCAGAGAGAGAGGGAGACACAGAATCGGAAACAGGCTCCAGGCTCTGAGCCATCAGCCCAGAGCCTGATGCGGGGCTCGAACTCACAGACCGCGAGATTGCGACCTGGCTGAAGTCGGACGCTTAACCGACTGCGCCACCCAGGCGCCCCAAAACAAAACTCTTTTAATGTTTACTTGGTTTTGAGAGAGAGAGGGAGACACAGAATCTGAAGCAGGCTCCAGGCTCCGAGCTGTCAGCACAGAGTCTGACGCGGGGCTCGAACTCCCGGACCGCGAGATCGTGACCTGAGGCCAGGTCGGATGCTCAACTGACTGAGCCACCCAGGCGCCCGCATATTTGGTTTTCAATCTGTTCTTCGCACTGGCAAAGTTATTTTAATAAATAAATATTATTTATTTAATAGTCATTTAGTTAAATGATACTCTTTTTTTTTTTAATTTTTTTTCAACATTTTTATTTATTTTTGGGACAGAGAGAGACAGAGCATGAACGGGGGAGGGGCAGAGAGAGAGGGAGACACAGAATCAGAAACAGGCTCCAGGCTCCGAGCCATCAGCCCAGAGCCCGATGCGGGGCTCGAACTCCCGGACCGCGAGATCGTGACCTGGCTGAAGTCGGACGCTCAACCGACTGCGCCACCCAGGCGCCCCTAGTTAAATGATATTCTTACTCACACCCGCCAAAGGGTCTTCATCTTCTACTTAACACATTCCAAATTTGTCGTCATGGTCCTTGGTGTTTTCCATGATGTGGTTCCAAGCTAACGTTCACATTTTATTGGTTAATTCTGTCACATAAGGACACAGTGGTAGATGATGTGTTGCTTTCTTTACTCAGTGGACACATTCTTTGACTGAGTCCTATGCATCAATCAAATATTTTGATGTCAGTGCTATATCGTAGTTATTTCGAGAACTGTTACATGATGAGGTGTTAGAGGAAAAAAAAAAAAAAGAAACGTCAGGCTTAATCTAACAAAGAAATGTAATTAAAAAATACAGTATTAAATCTGCATCACTGGGCTACAAAAACAATAAAAACTTAATCAATAGCCTTTGAAATAAAATGTTAGCAAGCACATTGAAAAACATTGCCAGAAGCATCTTCTGGTCTTGATTTTACTAATCAGTTTTAATGGAAAAGTCTTTTTCTCACCAAGGGTCTGTGAAGATTTCCAGGAAGCAGGTCCCCAAACTTTTCTTTTCTGGAAAGTGTTGCTCAACTGTGCATTTCTAATGTAATGTGCCCAGAGATTACAAATAAAGACCAGTGGAGATAAGGAAAGTCACAGCCCAAGCCATCCCAATGTAAATAAATACAATTAAGTCGTGGTTAAAATGAAAAAAGAACACTTTCCAACATGGTCAGCGGACACAAAGGCGGAGGGTTTAAGCAGACTTGAAACAAACCCATCAGTTTTTGGTAAAGGAGCAGAGACTGAGAAGTGGAATAAGGGATTCTGGGGGTTGAGGGTAAAGGAAGTAGTTATGTTCAAAGACCACTCCTGTGACACGTATCTCAGCAGAACCGAGGAATATCCGCCAATCCCATTTTTTTAAACCGCAACAATGGAGTTAACGTCTCCCATAAATGGTATATATCATGTAAGTGCCTAGCCAAGTACTCACGCCTCACGCCTCACTATTAAATTCACACAACACCCCCCCCCTTCCTCAAAGCACATGTGTTTATACATGTCACCTCTGTTCGTCTCTCACCTCTCTGTGGAAACCCAGCAGAGCAATGTTGAGCGACTCAGTCAAGGTCACAGCGTGATCGAAATGCTTGGGAGCTGGAAGGGAACCCAGAACACCCTCTCCGGTGCCACACGCGTGAGGTCACAAGGCTGGGCAAAAAGCATTGCGATTGTATGCATGTGTAAGTGCTGTACCAGTGCTAAATAATAATGCGTGTAATGCTTCCCACTTAAGATATGTTCTTGGCTAACTCTGTTGGAAAATATTATATGGAGATTTCTCCATGGTAAAACAAAAATTTTTTTTTGAGCAAAGTTTATTTTATTTTATTTCCCGTCCACTCTTCTTTATTTCTATTCTTCTGCTCATTAGCCATGTAGTTTATTTTATATTATTTTATCTTTTTAATATGAAATTTATTGTCAAATTGCCTTCCATCCAACACCCAGTGTTTTTTGAGCAAAGTTTAAACAAAAGAAAAAATAAGATCTGAAACCCAGAGTATTCCATTTTTCCAGGAATATTCCAATATTCCAATTTTCCAATCTCCCATGTTTCAGGAATGGCGGTGGCCCTAGCAACCTCATTTTGCTGAGGCTGTTAGGTGTGGAGGTAGAATCGCACAGTTCAGGTATTCTTTCCAGAGAGAATCATCAAACTAACGTAAGCAAGACCACGTCCCGACGTGGAAAGTAATGTAACAAAGCAAATTCTGCATGGAAAAAACAAAATCCTTGGACAATGGTGCACAAGCAGGTCTCATGCATGCCTAACCTGGGTGTCCCCAGGGCTGGGAGATGTGTAGGTACCACGGGAGCTGACAGCCGGCCAGCACATAGGAGCTCAATCCTTCTGCAAGATGAGAAACATTGATGTCTGCCGAGAAGGCTCTTGAGAAATGAGATGGGACTCAAACGTTTGGGAAGGTAGAGAGATTCCTGAGTAATCTGTTGTGGGTATAAACTAATCAGCTTCTAGCTTTTGTGAAGGCATTAATCAACCGGACAAATCGCAGGGTATCTGGAGAAAACCCCCTAAGGAGAACCTTCGGGATGCATCTTCAACATCTCCTAGCAGATTAGAGTCACGCGGTGGGACAGGGAGACACTGACTGCTCACCGAATAGCACATCCTTCCACATCAGCCTGAAGAATTTAAAAGCTGAGGTGCTGGGGCACCTGGCTGGCTCAGTCAGTAGAACCCGTCAACTCTCAATCTCAGGGGCATGAGTTCAAGCCCCACATTGGGCCTAAGGATTACTTAAAAAAAAAAAAAAACAATAAAATAAAATAAAAAACGAAACGGACATGCTGCCTTGAGTCTTCTCTTCTGCTGCCGTGGTGACCTTGAAGTTATGAGCCCCAGATTTCATAGCTATTGAATACAAGCAGATTTAGTCCTGAGCTTCACAGAAGGACCTCCGGATAGGCAGAGATTTTGTGGGGTTGAGAAATAGTAAGTGTTACACCACTGAGATTTAGGGAAGTATTTGTTACTGCAGCACAGCCTAGTTTATTCAGACCGCTACACATAGGATTGAAATGACTTCATTGTCCTAAGGGAGCTTGAATAATTATGACTAACGTCTCCCTTTTTTTTTTTTTGGTTTCAACTTATTTCTGACGATCTCACTCTTAGGACACAGGGTTATAATGGTAAAATCCCAGTGAATCCTTTCACATGGACAATGAGACCACACATTTGGTATTCAATTTACATAAAAACAAATATGTATTCTTGCGATATTGGCCTGAAATATTTGTCTCTACCGAACACGTGCCTTGTTTTACTTGAAAATCAATCTTCAGTTGTTTCTCTGTCTTTAAGGTTTTTTTTTTAAATGTACATTGATCTACTTGACATTCAGTGAATTTCATTCTTTCTTTTTTTTTTTTATGTTTATTTTTTTTGGGAGAGAGAGAAAGATACAGAGTGCAAGTGGGGGAGGGGCAGAGAGAGATGAGACACAGAAACAAAAGCAGGCTCCAGACTCCAAACTGTCAGCGCAGAGCCCGAGGGTGGTCTCGAACTCACGAGCAGAGAGATCATGACCTGAGCCAAAGTTGGATGCTTAAGCGACTGAGCCACCTAGGCTCCCCTCATTATTTCTTTTTGATAAACTATTCATCTATGGTATCTTTGAAAACATCATTTCTCATCGTAGCAGCATTAGGGTTGTTTTTTTTTTTTTACTAAGCTGTTAATATGACATTTTTGATGTCAGACATATTCCGTTATAATAGCTATTTTATAAAATCAGGCTTTACAAGCAGAGTATGAAACCATAGGTGATGGTCAAACAGAGATAATGGGTACATGGCTTTTCCCTTTGGACCAAACTCAAAAGCACTAGAGTTACAAGGATGTGCTGCGTAAAAGGTCCAGACAAGGCCCCAGTGGCTGAGCTCTCCCATAATTACAGTCCCAACACTAATTTGCATGCCTTTTTGGGTTTGTTTCAAAATGGATTATGTCGCTTTTTAAATAGCCAGCTTCGGGGCGCCTGGGTGGCGCAGTCGGTTAAGCGTCCGACTTCAGCCAGGTCACGATCTCGCAGTCTGGGAGTTCGAGCCCCGCGTGGGGCTCTGGGCTGACGGCTCAGAGCCTGGAGCCTGTTTCCGATTCTGTGTCTCCCTCTCTCTCTGCCCCTCCCCCGTTCATGCTCTGTCTCTGTCTGTCCCATAAATTAAAAAAAAAAAACAAAAAAAAACAAAAAAAAAAACGTTTAAAAAAAAATAAATAGCCAGCTTCAATTTCTAGGAAAGGCCCAACAGAGACACTTATTACAGTCACCAGCTGAACGATATAAGTAAGTAGAAAATGTCAGGATTCGCTGCTCATTGGATCTTTATTTTGCTAATTAAGATGATCACACTCTTGGAGTCTCTTTCTTTTTTTTCTTTTTAAAAAAAATTTTTTTAAACATTTATTTATTTTTGGGACAGAGAGAGACAGAGCATGAACGGGGGAGGGGCAGAGAGAGAGGGAGACACAGAATCGGAAACAGGCTCCAGGCTCTGAGCCATCAGCCCAGAGCCCGACGCGGGGCTCGAACTCCCGGACCGCGAGATTGTGACCTGGCTGAAGTCGGACGCTTCACCGACTGCGCCACCCAGGCGCCCCTCTTTCTTTTTTT
Source organism: Herpailurus yagouaroundi (assembly GCF_014898765.1). Lineage (NCBI taxonomy): Eukaryota > Metazoa > Chordata > Mammalia > Carnivora > Felidae > Herpailurus > Herpailurus yagouaroundi. The sequence continues at coordinate 7,615,215 of NW_024412442.1, forward strand.
TAAAAAAAATGTTTGAGTGTGGTTGACGCACGTGTTACATTAATTTCAGGTGCACAACATGGTGGTTCAACAGTCTGTGTGGGGCTGTGCTCACACGTGCAGCTATGACCTGTCATCCTACAATGCCCTGTACTATAATCTGTCATCATACACTACCATTGACCGTATTCTCGGTCCCATGACTGTGACCGATTCCTTCCACAACTGGAAGCCTGTGTTTCCCACTCCCCGCCCCCCCATTTTGCCCCGCCCCCCAACCCATCCCCCTCTGGCGGCCATCCGTTTGTTCTCCGCGTTTATAGGTCTGATTCCGCTTTTTATTTGTTTATTTGTTGGTTTTGCTTTTTAGATTCCGCATGTAAGTGAAATCGTAGAGCGCTTTCTCGGACTGACTTGTTTCACTTAGCGTCATACCCTCTAGATGGATGCATCCATGGTGTCACAAATGACACCGCTGAGCAGTGTTCCATTGTATATATACACCACATCTTCTTTATCCATCAATCAGTCCATGGACGCTTGGGCTGCTTCCATATTTCGGCTCTTGTAAATGATGCTGCCGTAAACATAGACGTGAATTAGTGTTTGACTTAGTGTTTTCGTTTTCTTTGGGTAAGTACCTTGTAGAAGAACGCTTGATCCTATGATATTTCTATTTTTAATTTTTTGAGGAAACCCCACACTGCCTTCCACAGTGGCTGTTTTTTAAAAATCGCTCATCTCTTAAGAAATCTTTGATCAGGCGCGCGACACAGCGAAGCGCTAGGGGATAGGAGTTTATGACACCGATGTTGTCCCGCGGATGTAAGAGATGGGTTCGTCCATTCCTCGCATCTTTCAAGCGTCCTGATCAAGAGTGGAGGGCAGTGGCTCACTGCCTCTTCAACACTGCCCAACCGCCCCTTCCAAATATCATAACCACCCCTGGGCCCGTCTCCTTCTGGGCCAGGGATGACTAACTGGTAGTAGGAGGTGTGATCATAAACAAGGGCCTAGGGACAAGGGCATTTGCCCGGGGTCAGCCCTGGGGTTGGTGTTTCTGCTCCTTGGTGCTCTTCCTTTAACTTCTCTGACCTGCTGGCCTCTGGGTATTTCCTGTCTTCATCTCAGATTTCTGTTCAATTCCTCAGGGTGTATTTGTGTCCTTGGATTTTTCAACTGATTATCTGCTCTGACATAGAGGAAGGGCTCATTCTTTCTCTTTCGCAGACCTGGACTTCTCATCCACCATCTGTTCTGATCTTGGCGGCTCGACCGAGACTGGGAGCCAGGTCTGAGTCCTTGTCTGTCCACTCGCTTGCTGTCTCCACCCTGACCTGACCCATGGAGACAAGACAAACATAAGCGACGCAATTGGAGGCCACGGCACAGAAAGGGGAGGTCCGTGTGGATTGCGGAGATTAGGCAAGATTTTTCGGGGGGGGGGGGGACTTGAAGGATGGATCGACTCTGTCTTCCCTCTACCTGTTGGCGGGTGTGTTGCACGAGCCCACATGTCGTAAAGTGGAGTTTCTTTCGTGTGCTGTGATACCGAGGCTCTTTGAATTCACACCGATCTTTCTTGTTTCCCCATATTCTAAGACCTTTTTTTTCCCTCGTATGCCGTGAACGCTTTGGGCTTTGAGTCGGTCGGGCATAGGGTTCCGCCTGTGTGTTCTCCCCTCCCGTCTGCCTTACTCGCTTCTGCACATCCACGCTTGCTTGTTTTCCATCTTCTCAGGTCATAGCTCACGGCCCAGAAAGCTCAGCTCAGAGCCGAAGATGTCAAGTCGGCCGCGTCTGCCGCATTGTGTGCAGCCATCCGCGTTACATACCGAGCAGCGAGGTCTGGGGTGGGTCTGGTCCAGGGCAGAAGAAGGGCTTGCAGGGCTAAGTGGCAGGCCTGCCCTGGCTCTGCCTGGTCTGATTCAAGGCTTGGAAGGGGAGGCAGAGAACGGTGCCAGGAGCTTTTTCTAAGAGCTCCTGTTCTTAGACCTGGCAGGCCTGGCTCGGTGACAGTGACATGTGTGGGGGCAGGACATGAGCTCCTTTACCGGGACTTTGGCAGCTCCTGCGGCTGTGGGGGTGGCTCCCTCGTCTTCCCACCCATGCCAGCTCTATAGGGGGCTCATCTCTTACCTCTCGTGGACTCAGCAGCTCCCTTCCTCCAACGAGCGTGGCATGACGTGTCTACCTGCTGTGGCCGGCAGGAGACTTTTGGAGAAATTAAGAAATCTCAGCCTGTCCTGTGCTTTGGAGTCTTACCCGTGGGGAATCCTATGCGGTACGAGGTATTTTGCTCTTAAGAAAAGCATGCTGGTTCTTTTGACTTTTTCTCCCCCCCCCCTCATTTAAGGAAACCAGATGCAGAGGTTGGGGGTGAGGAGGCAGCTGGGTCGTGCTCTTGGGCTGAGGCAACCTGTGCTCACCCTGTGTCAGTAGAGACTGATTTGTGGTTGCTTCTGACATCAAGTGGCTCAGGGTCAGCCGCTCTCAATCTTTAAAATTAGCAGCGATGGGGTTACACGTAGGAGGAAGTCCTAGACCAGGAAACAGGAGCCCAGCTGTAACTGAGCCCTCGGGCAGGGTGCCCCCTCTGTCAGGCCCAGGTTCCTCACTTGGCTGTAAACTGAGAGGCATGGACGATGCTCCTAAAAGTCCCATCTGTGGGACCAGTCTGGGATTTATGACCCTGAGTCTGGCTTCAACGTATGTCCGAGTCCACACGGTTCCTTGATGTGTGGAGCCATCTGGCAGCATCCGGTGGCACTTTCGGCCTGGGCGGGCTAACGTGTCTCCTTCTACACCTTTGCCTCTGGCCCATTGTGACAGAGAGCGTTTGTTTAAACCAGAGCAGAGATGCCAGCGGGGCGCCCAGGGGTAGCACAAGTAGAGGAGGGAGCTCCTCCGTGCCCTTTCTCACGACAGGCCCTCTGGGACATTGTATCTTCCACACTGCGTTCCCCGTACTGGTTTAAAAGTTGGAACTGGGGCGCCCGGGGGGCTCAGTCGGTTAAGCGTCCGACTTCGGCTCGGGTCACGATCTCGCGGTCCGTGAGTTCGAGCCCCGCGTCGGGCTCTGTGCTGTCAGCTCACAGCCTGGAACCTGCTTCGGATTCTGTGTCCCCCTCTCTCTCTGCCCCTGCTCTGCTCACGCTCTCTCTCTATCAAAAAATGAATAAACGTTAAAAAAATGTTTAAAGCTTGGATTGTGGAGCCTTGTGGCCTGGATGACATGGGCAGCATAACCTTCGTCTCCCCTGTCCCCTGTACCCCTCAGTTTTCTCATCTGTAAAATAAACCAATACTATGTACCTCGAAGGTCTATTATGAGGATTGAGTGGGCTAAGATTTTGTAAAATGTTTAGAACAATACCCGCTACGTGGTAAGTACTTGTAGAATACCTAGGTACCCATGAAATGGAGCAGATATGCTATTAAAAAAATAAATAAATAGGTCCCCAAATGAAACAAGTTTATTTGGAAAATCTGGGTTGACCAAAGTCAAATACATTTTTTTTTCTTTAGTACTCAAAGCAATGTGATGCTCTGCAGGGGAATTTGGAAACTTCACTGGAGACGATGGAATTTTTTGAAATTTCCCAAGTTTTTTTTTTTTTTTTTTTTATACTATGGAGTTGTTCTCATGAAACACCTAATATTGCCTCAGGGAACCCAGGGGTGTCTCACGGAACACAGTTTGAGAAATGCAGCTCCTGGTATACAGAACCTGCTCCCCAGCACGTGAAACTTTTATTAAAGGTCCCTTCTGCTAGTTTGATCCTCAGGCTCTCCTCGTCCAAGGGATGTCTGTCCCTCATTGTGCCATCTTCTGTTTATACCTTTCATCTTGTTTGAAAGCTGCCTTTCATGTTTATAGCTTTCCTTGAGCAATTACTTAGTAATTTCAAAGACTGAGGATAGCTTAGATGGAGCCAGTCTGTTGGCTCTGCCCATCCCTGACCTGATAGCCAAGGGCTGGCCCTGTGAAGAAGGTGTAGTCTAGAAGCTCCTAGGGTTAATGAGAGCCATGCCCCTGGCTCCGTGGTGCATAGGATAGTGTCGTTTTTGTACAAGCTGGAAATCCTTCTCCCTGTGCTCTCGATATGACCTATAAACAAGCAAATGCAGTTACCTGTTACCTGGCTCAGCATTCCACGGGCCTTCCAGAAAGCCCAGCGAGCAGCTGAACTTGTGAGGCACAAAGTATGTGCCTGGGTGCCTGCGGACTCAGCCCAAGGACTCTGAAGGCCACAGGGATTGGATTAGGGATTGGAGCTTCTTGGGACCAAGGACCTGGGTGGCCCTTTATTACCTACAGAATGAAGCCCGAACACGTGGGCCCAGCAGGGAAAGCCTTCCCAAACTGGACCAACCTGGCTCCTCTCCCTCACCTATCACCGATAGCTTCCTGCTCACTCGCTGGGACCCCCTCCCCAGTGTGACCCTGAACTGTTTTGCCTCTGAACTTTTGCTTGTTTTCATGTCTTCTGTCAAAATCACATGATCTGTAGACCGAACTCAAAATGGTCACCAACGTTTCCCTGATGCCCGCCTATCCTCTGTCCGTGGGGAGATTCGGGGTCCCCTCTTCTATTTACACTGGTCTCGCATGCTCTTCATTGAGTGCATGTCTCCCCCTTTGCTTTACGTCCTGACTCTTGGGGGGGACATGATCTCCACTCCTGGAAAATAATGTATTTGAGGGCAGGGACTGTGCTGCTTATATCCAAGTCCCCAGTTACATCTTAATGGGTTTGTTCCCAAAAAATCTCCTAAATCAAGCTGTGGTTTCCTAACTGTGTCACATGCAACATACATATGTGTGCGCAGGGTTATTTATTTTGTATCGTTCGCCACGATTGAGTCTCCTCTGGGCTAACTGTTCTGCAGGCACAGATGATTTTTCTTATTCTTCTGAGCTTACGGAAGAGGGTGTACATGCATAAGAGTGCTATTCGAGACCCTCCACCTCTGGGCTCTATGTACCTTTATGCACGCGGAGAAGGGTGTAAACTCTCCTGGTTCCCTTTAAAGAATAGCTGGGAGGGGAGGCCTAGGTGGCTCGGTTGGTTAAACGTCTGACTCTCGGCTTTGGCTCGGCTTATGATCTCAAGGTTCGTGGGTTTGAGCCCCGTGCCAGGCTCTGTGCTGGTGGTGCGGAGCCTGCTTGGGATTCTCCCTCTCTGTCCCTCCCTTGCTCTCTCTCTCTCTCTCTCTCTCTCTAAATAAATAAATAAATAAAGTTTAACAAAAGGAGTTTCCTGGGTTGTTCTCTGGGCCTGCTGTATTGAAATTTGGGTTTTTTAACAACTCCCAGTGGGATTCTCACGCACCCCAAATTTAAGAACGGCTGCATCGGACACCAGGGCTTATTTATTTACGCTTTAAAAGATTATTTATTTTTAAATACCCAGGGACGGTGTATTAATAGCACAGCACAAAACGAAACTCGGCTTTGACAGAGTAAAAAGTGGTGTACCTTAACTTTATTTTCTCTTTTCCTTTCTGAACTTAACTGCCTCCTAAACATGAACACAGTCCATATGTTCATGGGGGAAAAAAAAAATCTCCCCCCATTCCCGAATGCGAGGCTGGCCGGGCAACACCGGAGTGAGTCTGTCCGGCGCTGAGAGCGGGCGGAAGTTGGACGCACGCTTCTCCAGCACAGTGAGGGCACCTAGTGTGGTCACTGCCCTCTTTCCGAGCCTGCTTGGTCTGTGCTTTTTTTTCCTGATCCGAGATGAGATATTTCTGAGGCTTAGAAAGAAAAATAAAAGGGAAAGCAAGCTCAGATAAGGTGCTTTTTGGCAAAAGAACAGGATAAAATGCATTGCAATGGCCTCTAAATCGGTTATGTTATCTGATTTGGATCTGTGTTTTTAGAAGCTAAGCCCCAGACTCGTAACCCACCCCCCAGCTCCCCAGTTACGCTGCTGGTAAAGTCACCGAAGCTTTGAACCTAATGAACGAATTTCTGTGCGGAGAATGTATACCGTTCGCCTCCTTGGTCACCCTCCACCACCCAGCGACAGCACCCGGACGTCAGGAGATCCGTAAGCTTTGCCGACTGCAGTTCAGGGCCGCACAGCTTTGTGGGCCTTATAGTCTGGCACTAAAAGGCATGTGGGTATTGATCTGTGTGCTACGCTACACGGAGGATTTTCCTATGGCTCGTAACAGATTGGGAACAGGACGCTACCCGGACACTGCGCGGACCCCTCGAAAGAGCTCGTTCAATGTCCTAGCTTCCTGGAAATGAAATAATGAGTGCCCTGGAGCTTGTCTGAGAGAAAAAACAGAAGCTGATGCCAGGGGAGAATCTTTACTGGAGAAACAGACCAGCCCAGTTTTCCATTGGAACCACGTCTCTGGTTCAAAACGAACCGCACCTCTCGGAACTGCCGAACCCCCACGACGAAGTGTAAAAGCAGCTCCAGCCAGTAACGTGACGCCCCTGGAGGCCTACCCTGACTTTTCTGCAATAAAATCCGGCCGCGCTCCTCTCAGATTTACGTCTCTTGTTTTATTAGCACGCTTGTGCCTATTTGTCACGCAGTTAGGCTGGTGTCTGTGTGTGTGTAGATTACGGGGGTGTAGATAAAATGCCAAATGGGGACTCAGAGATTCAAAGGCAGAGGGACCCATTTTTCACAGACATTTGCCAAAAGCGACTTTGGTAGATGCTTGAAACTTGAGACTGGAGGGATCGCTCTCGCTCGCCGGGTTCGCCTAATATTCTGGCAATCCCACAGTGTTGCAGCCTTCTTGAGGAAGAGGAAAAGGAAAGTGGCACGCCGGGAGGGCTTGTCTTTCGGTATTTTGGTTGAAGAACCGTAGGGAGATTTATGGTGTTTTATTCATAGGCAGAGTTCTTACAGCAAATCTTTTGAAAGCTGGTGGGATTTTCTAGATCTCCTTACCACTCCATTCCCTCTGGCTGTTAGCCAGCCCCCAAATCGGAACATGTCTCTGGTAGATGGAATTATTGGCCTCAATTCTTTGTTTAAAAAAATGTTTATTTATTTATTTTGAAAGACAGAGAGAGAGAGAGAGAAGGGACAGACACAGAGAGAGAGAGACAGACAGAATCCTAAGCAGGCTCCACACTGTCAGTGCAGAGCCTGACACGGGGCTTGACCTCACGACCCGAGCCGAAACCAAGAGTCGGACAGTCAACTGACTGAGCCGCGGAGCTGAGCCCAGCAATACCCAGCCTGTGAGCAAGGGTACGTGCTTACTGTTTTAATCCACTGGATTTTGGAGTGACCCACTTCAGCAGGAACAAGTTAGAGCCAACCAACACAGTGTCCTTAATCCTTTTATCTCTCAAATTCATATATTGACGCTCTGCTCGGTACGGTTAAGGGCAAATAGATAAAATCTCCAGCCCCTTCAAAATGCTGCAAGGGCCGATGCTACACGTTGGCTTCAGCGACAACACGTTGCTAGAGACCAGCTCCTTTTTCTAATTAAAAATGATCTCTGGGGAAGGGATAATATCTCCTAATCTCTAGGCATAAGGCACTGAGCTTGCACACGAGACAGTTCCGCCCGGGAGGAAAGGGCATGACTTTGGGGATCCAACAGCCTCGGAATTAAGTGAAGCTTTAGCCACTTAACAACCGTGTAGCCTTGGCAAGGCCACTTAACTCCTCTGAATCTCCATTTCCCCATCCGCTGAGGTGGCTGGGAGAGAGTTAGCAGGGAGAAGGCACATAAAGTGGCCGGCACGTTGTCGGTGTTAAATAAGAGGCGGCTGTTGTGTGTGCAGAATAAATCGATGCGTGCTGCTTTCCGTCAGTGGTGGTGACCCGGTTCCCTTCACAAGGTACCTCTTCCTTCCTGCCACACACGGGACCTTCCGTGGGCTCTTTCCAGTGCCTGGTGGGTCTGGCGTTGCCTGTCAGCAACGTGTCTCCCTTCCCTAGTCCCTGCTCAGTCAACTGTCCACTTGGGCATCGAATAGTAGACCTGGTGGTCCGGGTCAGATGGTGTGCTCTGGGTTAACAGCAGCAGCAGAAACGATAATAGCGGACATTATTGAGGGCTTACTAGTTCAAATGCTTTACAGGAATGATCTTGTTTAATCTTTCAAGAAACCCTATGCTGTGGACCGAATTGTGTCTCTCTGCCCCCCTCATGTCCTACGTTGAAGCCTTAACCTCTGACGTGAGGATATTTGGAGATTGAGCCTTTAGGAGGTATTTAAGACGAATGAAGTCATAAGGGTGGCGACCTGACCCAATGGGCTTGGTGTCCTTATAAAGGGAGAAGGAGACACAAATTTTCTCTCTCTTTCTTATCTTATCTTATCTTATCTTATCTTATCTTATCTTATCCCATCTTATCTTATCCCATCCCATCTTATCTTATGCCATCTTATCTTATCTTATCTTATCTTATCTTATCATCTTATCTTATCAAAAGAGAGCGAGCATGAGCAGGGGAGAGGTAGAAGGAGAGAGGGAGAAAGAGAATCCCAGGCAGGCTCCACCCTTAACTTGGAGCCCAACAGAGGGTTAGATCCCACGACCCAGGGATCAACACCTGAGCTGAAATCAAGAGTCGGACACTCAACTGATAGCCACCCAGGTGCTCCTCTCTCTCTCTCTTTTTCACGCGCGTGCTCTCTCTGCTTATGCACAGAGGAGAGGCCGGGGGAGGACACAGCAAGAAGGAGGCTGTCTGCCTGCAAGGCAAGGAGAGAGTTCTCATCAGAGACCAGCCATGCTGGCACACCTTCACTTCAGGATTCCAGCTTGCAGAGCTGCAGGAAAATACATTTCTGTTGTTTAAGCCACTCGGTCTGTGGTGTCTTGTTATGGGAGCCCGAGCGGTCTGAAACCCCCTACGTGGTCGATATTGTCACCGATCCATTTTGCAGTTAAAGAAGCTGAGGCTCAGAGAGGTGAAGTAACGTGTCTTGCTCCTATCGTCCAGCAGGTGTGAGCCAGCATCCCCCCCCTCAGGGGCCCCACTCCGGAGCCTGTGCAGGGGTCACCCGGAACATCTGCCTCGGTGGGCTCTGGGTGGCCTCAGCTGCTGCAGGTGGCACTCAGGCCCGAGGGAGGGAAGCGGTGGCCAGAGGTACACACAAGACCTGGTGAAGGTCAGATCCCGGGCCCTCCGCTCCGGTTTTATGAATGTGCTTTTGTGTAGAGTGGAATTTCGAGAAGAGCCCAATTCTGCTAGAAAGGAGTCCACCTAGGAAAGAGGACGCCCCTCCAAGAAACTGTGTTGTGGTTTTGGGGTAGTAATAAATTCTTTATGGTGTAGGCAATTCCATTCAATGCACATTTTATCAAGTCTCTGCCTGGCATAAGAAAAGTAGCTGGTTATATAATATTTATAAATATTCATAAAAGTACAATAGAGTATTTCTGAACTACCTCTCAGTTTATCTTGCCCAGTGGGCAGTTGGTTTCTCTCCCCTCACTTATTTCAGCATTGAGGCCCCAGAGGAGGTCCCAGGGCAAAAGGCATCTTGAAAAGGAGGAGCTGACCACGTGGGGGAAATTTCTGACACACAGAAAGTTCGCCATTGAGCCCCCAGTGAGGCGTGGGGATGGGAGAGATAGGCGGAGCAAGGTAGGGAAGTGTCCCTGTCCCTACCCCCTGCTCACCCCACTCCCAGATAAAACCCTGGGCTAGAGGGCAAGAGAGGGAAGTGACGCTGTGTGGTAGAAACATCCAGGAGGCTGAAGGTGACTGAGAATGTTGAATCTAGTGGCCTGCTTTCCTCCGCGTGGAACGGGGTGCTGTGAACCTCTAAGATAGATTTTCTCGACCTCGGCACTATGGATGTTTTGGGCCGGGTCGTCTTTGTCGTTGGGGGAGCTGTCCCATGCATTGTAGGATAGTCAGCCTCTCTGGCCGCTACCTACCAGACGCTAGACTGTCTCCAGATATTGCCCGCTGTGTCCCGGGAGAAAAATTGTGCCCGTAGGGACAATACTCCGTGCTCAGTGCAGAGCCTGACGCGGGACTTGATCCCACAACGGTGGGATCATGACCTGAGCAGAAATCAAGTAGGACGCTTCACGGACCGAGCCACCCAGGAGCCCCCGCTGTGGCATTTTGTACCAATGGCCCCAATTCATTCGTTTGTTCCTCTTCCTGTACCTGTAGGACTAATGGTGCGGTTCCTTTTCTTTTCTGTAGCTGTGCTTAAAGGGACCATTTCTAGCATTTAAATCCTGTTGAGTGCTGATTTCTCGTCTCTCAGTAGCCCAAATACTCTCAAGACTGAGAAGGAACTAAAGGGAGCGTTTGTTGCAGTAGATTATTCATGGTAAGGAATTTGCTGCCTCGGGAGCAACAGAGATGTGTTTGTGTATAGGCTGCATGGGTGGCATCTGCGTCACCCTGGGCACCATAAGCAGAGCGCTGGGCACTGAGCTTAGCCCAGGCCCCATGAAGTGGCCCTCAGTATCAATGGTCTGTAGACAGAGTTACTGGATACTTCTTAGCATTTCCCTGGCCGTTCTTTCTGAAAGAGCCAAGGACTCAATGTTTTGGAAGATAAAAGTCAATTACACTAAAATGAGTCTTTGTTTGTTTTGAATAGCTATCAGTTCCTATTTAAAAATGACTTGGGGTCAGTATACAATGTCTTCTGACCTTCCTCAGCAATCAGCTTCTCGTCTGGGTATGAAGAGTCCCCAGAACAATCTTTGGATATCCACAACAGCCTTCTGGTTTTAAGAAGGCTAAATCTTCAGAATTTTGTGAAACAAATAAATGCTTTTATTTTCTAATCATTGGTGCTGAGTAGATTTCATGATGTTGGGAATTAACTTTTATTTTCTATTTAAATGCTGACTGTGGTAGGTGAAGGATCACCAGAAGCTCTCTGACACTCTTCCCATTGAGCAGCAGGTCTGGCCCTCCACCCACGTCTGGGTTGGCTTGTGCTGCTTAACCAACGGAGTTAACCAGTAAAGTTGTGGTGCTTAACCAACAGAGTTAACCAACAGAGCTGTGATGTTTAACCAACAGTTAACCCACAGAGTTGTGATGCTTAGCCAACAGAGTTAACCAATAGTGTTGGACTGTTTAGCCATTAGAGTTAACCAGTGGAGTTAACCAATAGTAGTGTGCTGTTTAACCAACAGAGGTAACCAACAGAGTTAACCAATAGTGGTGTGATAGTTAACCAACAGAGTTAGTTGTAAGTAACCAGGTGTGAGTAAGTAAGAGTTGTGATGTTTAACTGATGGAAGTGACACCGTGTCAGCTCTGGGCCTCGCCCTCAAGAGGACGAGCAGTTTCGCACTTCGCCCGTGGGAATGTGGCCGAGGGTCCGCGTGGGAAGTCTGACTACCCTGAGGCTGCCATGCTGTGAGAAGCACAAGCCACCCGGGGAGCCCTGGAGGATGAGGTGCCAAGTATGGAGACAGAGAGAGGTGGAGAGAGAGGGGCAAAAGGGAGGCAGGGTGGGAGACGGACAGTGAGCAGCGCACTATGGCATCAGGCAGGTGATTGAAGATGTCATGCCAGAATCCTAGAAATGGATCCTCAGCCCCAGCTGGAATCAGAGATGAGTCACCCAGCCAAGCTCTTCCCCAATGCTTCACCCGCAAAATGGCGAGCAAAATAAAATGGTTTTTATTTTATTTTATTTTATGTTAGGGTCCCAAGTTTTGGCGTAGTTTGTTATACAGTAATGGACAATTGACTTTTCAGCTACTACAGATCATCACTGAAGATAATTCTAAGAAACTTGTCGGGCACAGCTCGGGAAAGACATTCATTCTTGGGATGTGAAAGCTGGAAGGGGTCATAAAAACCATTGGTTCCAATACTGTTATTTCACAGAGGGAGGAAACCGAAATCCGGAGACATTAAAAGAGCAGCGCTCAGCCACTTGATCCTAGAGCTAGGGGCTTAACCATTGCCTCAACGGTTTTGTGACAACTTTCCCGGAGAAGAGCACTTCTCGGTCTTCAAATTTCTTCTGAGGAGAGTCACTAAGTTCAGAATCTCTCCTTCCCCGCACCTGCAGTCTGTGGTGTGCTCCTTCCGAGGGCCCCCGTGTCCTCCTGCTACCCAGGGTCCTTCCTTCCACCTCCCACCGCCTCATCCCTGAGCAGAATTTATTCATCTTCAAATGCAGAGAGAGCACAAGGGACATTGTGATTCATGCCACCAAGTTTCTTCCTCCAGGATAGGTGCTTGAGCCGCTCAGCCGGAAGCCAACGAAGGGCACATCCCAGGAGAGCATGTTAGGGAGGCTCCCGGGTTATCTGCCTCTTGACTGGGTGCCCGGGTCCCTGTGGTCCGCCCAGCAATTGTACACAGCTGATTACATGTAGCAAGCCAGAGCCCCGGATTCCCCATGGCACACACTGCTGTTCCTACAGCCACATGGTCCGTGCAGAAGCTGACCACATAGCTTTCAAGTTCACAGGGAAGGGCGTCTCGAAGGAGACCCAGCTCAGCTGACTTCTCTCCATTGAAACTACTCCTGGTGGGGTAACCCCTCGCGAGAAAACCTCTCTGATAGTTTCTGTCACTGTCCCGCTGAGGTCCAGGATACAACATTCTCCACTACATCTGCCCCTGCCCTACTCAGTAAGGAGTCACTTCAGCTTTCAGAGCTGAAGACTGGAGAAGACTGGAGAAGACTGGAGAAGACTGGGGAAAATAGTTAAAAGTCATCCCCAAATACAAGGGACAGAAAAAAAAAAATGTAAAGAGAGAAAAGCATAAACCTTAGGCCAGCATTTTTCAGAGTGGTTCAAGGGCCATTTGCATCAGAATTACATAGGGTGCTTACGAAAAATGCAGATTCCAGCCTTCCATTCTGGACCCACTGAGTCAGGCTCGGTGGGGGTGGAAACGTACATTTTCAACAGCTCTCCGGGTGGTTCTCGTGCTCATTAAAGTTTGAGAATAGCTGCCTTAGATTTGTTTTACAAACAAATTTCATGAAACATTTTCTGAGAAGTCCATGCAAATTTCAGCTTTGATTTATGTGTTCTTCCTAATGCCCACATGCGCACACGCACATGTATATACACACACACACACACATGCACACACACACTGTTCTATAAGCTTCTAATGGGAATGGAGGGAAGGGAATGGATGTGGGCTAATTTCAGTCTTTATGTGTGGTTTTTAGACCTTGAGACATACCTTCCTTCCCTTTGGCTCATCTTCTCCCCTTTACCATTTCTTTTATGCATGAGGCATCCCCCCCCCCCCTTCATGTTTTCTGGCCACAAGGGAAATTCCCAGGTGCGAGAACATTCAGTCCTCAGCCTCAGGAAAGACTCTGATGTGTATCTTTGAAGATGGCAGAACTTAAATATTAAAGGATCCACCAGGCGCCAATAGAGTCGAGCTGGAGTCCCAAAAGGGAATTTGTTTTCAACATAAATACTAATAATACACTGATTGTGAAGGCGAATATTGACAGTGTGTTGAGTGCTCCGATCAGCACCTCCCTTTGTGCTCTTGAAGGATGTCAGGGCGGCTAAGTCAGGCCAACTATGGGGAGGTGGCGGACCGGGAAGCTTGTGCTGAACGTGTGTATTCCTTCGTCTCCAGCCCTGACCATTTGGGGGTCCAGGCCTCTCCCCGCGAACCCTTGGGTAACAAAGCCTTTCTCAAGTGGTCTCACACACTGCAGAATACAAAACTTGGAACTCAGTAGAGGCTTGGACAAGCATCAGATAAAAACACCTGTTTTCATTCCAAAGAGCCAAATAGTGCTTCAATGCTACCCATTCTTCGAGATTTAGCTTGAATGCTGAATTCTCCAGGAAGCACTTACCATGTTACAAATAGTATTATGATACTCTTACTTTTATCTGAATTAATGTTATAATATTACCTACATAATATAGAGACCTGAATAATATACTAGTTTTAAAATGCTGGCAGTGTTACTATGCTATATATTAATACCTGTAATAATATCACTCTTATCCCGTTAAAGTAATGCTAGCCGGATAAGGGTAACAGCCGTGACAATAATGGCTGATATTTATCGAGAACTTACTGGGAAGATGTCAACCCTGCCGTGAGTGAGTATTATCACTTAATGCTTACCACCATTCCGCAAGGTGGATCCTCAAAGTGCTCTCACTGCAGAGGAGGAAAGGAAGCTTCTGTCAGCTGCTAAATGGTGGGACCACAGTTTGCACCCACAGCCCATTCTCCCAATCAGCAGGTTACCTTCCTCACTCCCCTGGGTCCAGACCATCGTCTGGCCTTTGGTGGGAGCCCTTGACCACGTTCTGCCTTTCCTTATAGTGATTTAGCAATTGCCCAGCTCCTGGAGGGCAGGATCTGGTTGGCCCCTGAAAGCCTTCATCCCGTGCCGTTCAAATGTCTCTTGGATAGGTTAGAATTTCACCCACCAAGAGGATCAGGCATGCAGACGACAGTGGCAGTCCACCTTCTTCTGCATAAAGGGAGTGCCGATTATCCACAACTTATCTCAAGTGATAGCAGAAGGTAATTTCCACGCCAGTTTCCTCCAGCAAGGACCGCGGCAACTGTTACCCAAACAATTGCAAAGTGTCCATCAGATTTATGATGAGTCCGGCTGAGCTCTATAATGCTATAACCTATAATTCCATACTACTATATGGAATACTATAGAATAACGTGCACTCAACACCTACCGTGTGCTGAGCACTCGGCTAAACCCTTGGCGAAATAATCCCATAGCCCTTACCACTCTTCAAGGCAGATAGTTATCTTTTCTCTATTGAGTGAAAAGCCAGTGAGTCACAGGGTTTGGATCTGGAATCCAGTCTGACTCCAAAGTCTCCGCTTTTAATCATGTAATCACTATTCTAACCAACCTCTTTCCCTCTTCCTTCCTCTTTGCTTTCTTTTCAAGAAACGTGTATTGAATGCTTCCTCTGTACGAGGTGGGTCAGGCGGATACTGCGGAGGTGAGCGAGCAAAACCTGGTCCTTGCCCTGACGGGATATTGGGCAAAGTCAGAAGACGGAATAAGAATTAGGAAACCCGGTGGCGAGGGTTCCTCGGGACTTCATTGTCGACTCGCTGCAAGTTTGGGGACATCTCACCTCTTGTTAGTCCTCCGGATTTTCTGTACTTTTTTGTGAAATGAACACAGTAGCAGGGAAATGGCCTCAGAGGAAGGATAAGCCACCTGGTGCTCTGAGAGCACTATACGTTGCCCTGGCAGAGGAGGTGACATTCTCAAGCTTCTACACTCTTCGTACACACCATGTATTCTGAACGGCACCGGGCATTTTACAAGTATCTGGTTACCATTTTTGAAAACCGTTCTTGTGAACGGTGTTTGGACATGAGACAACTAATTTCCTGCGTCATGTGTGGATTTCCAGAACGATGCCAGAGGGGGCTAAGAATACTGTTACTCTGTTGACAACAAAAAAATGCTTTTAACATCTGCCCAGGGCCAGAATTTTATCTCTCCCAGTATATTAAAAACACCACGCCGGAGAGTCAGTGTGAAGGGAAGGATGTATAATTAGTCGGGTGCTTTTGAAATCCTCTCTTTGAGTTCTGAGATAGCGCTGAAGAGTAAAAGGCCCCAACTGGCACTGACCCTACTTACCTGAAGGCACTATTTAAACAGAAGAGTCTGGTGTCCCTCCGCCCCATCCTCTTGGCCCCATCACGCCCACCATGTTGGCCAACGTGACAGACGGCTAACACACCGTGCCAGTGGAAGTCAGTCTCGGACGGCCAGAGCTCCAAGCAGGCCCCAGCTCAGGAGAGCCAAGCCATCATCTCTCCTCAGTACTCAATAAAAGCATTCAGACGTCCCAATATGTCTTTTTTTTTTTTAAAGGCATTGTAAGGAAAAGATGATTCTGAGCAAGATTCATCAGAGTTGCTGGTGAACGATGCTGTGTCATGGGAAAGTGAAGCCAGGGCCTTCTCGGCCTTGCATGATACAAAATTAGGGACAGGAAGGGCCATGCGGCAAGTAAAAAACTGTTAACAGGTGGCTCCCGGGCTACCTGGAGCCCTAAATGTGTCTCGTTTGACCTACACAGAGCTTTCGTAGAACTTAATAACAAATCATAAATCATAAAATAATAAATAATACAAAATAACAGTAAGTAAATAAAAGAAAACAAAACAAAAATAATAAAATAATCAGCTCCAGCTTCTGAAAGGGGTGGGGAGACCAGAAAATAGAGGAGGATATCTTTGCAGTCTCGGGGTCGGCAGAACTTTCTTCAGATGGAACACCAAAATGGTGACCCATGAAAGAAAAAAAAAAAAAAAAAAAGCTGGACTTTAGCAAAATTGAAAACTCACGGTTTTGAAAGGCACTCTTAGAACAATGAAAGACGAGTCACAGGCCGGAAGAAGTATTTGAAAATCACAAATCTGATGAAGGACGTATATACAGATTAATAAAGAACCCTCAGCAGTCAACAATGCAAAAATAACCCCATAAAAATAGGCAGAAGATTTAAATAGACAGTTCACCAAAGAAGATGTAAGGACAGCAAATAAACGCATAGAAAGATGCCCAACTGAACTGGTCTTTAGGGGAATGCAAGTTAAAACCACGGTGAGATACGCACATCTACAAAAACGACTAAAACTAAGAAGGCTGACTGTACAAAGTGTTAACACAAATAGTCAGCTATTGTATGACCTAGCTGTTCTGCTCCTAGGTGTTCATCCAAGAGAAACAAAAGCATATGTCCAAAGACTTACACAAAAATATGAAAGCAACTTTGTGCTAGTAGCCTCAACCCCAAACTAGAAACAACCCCAATATCCATCAACAGATGAATGGATAAACAAATTATGGCGTTTGCATATAATAGAATACTATCCGCCTGTAAGAGGGAATGAGCTATTGATCCACATGCCATGAAGGAGTCTCAAAATTATTATGCCGGATGCAAAAAACCTGACCCAAAAAAGTACATACTATACGATTCCATTTGCGGAAAATTCTAGAAAATGCCAATGAATCTGAAGGAACAGAAAGCAGATCTGTGGTTGTCCCGGAATGGGGATGAGGGTGAGAAGGCTGGATTATAAAGGGATACAAAAGAACTCTCGGGGAGTGGTGGATGTGTTCATTATCTTGATTATAGTTCTGGTTTATAAGTGAACGTGTATATAAACCTCCTAAATTGCACATTTTGAATCTGTGCCATGTATCGTCTGCCAGTTACATTGCAATAAGGCTGTTCAAAATGGACAGATCACATCTGGGTTTGGGGGATGCCACATTTCTCTTAAAAACTTACCAGCTGTGGGCCTATATTCCTGTATGACACCAACAGGCTAGCTGGGAGCCCTGCTGTCCCTGGACGTGGTGTTCCCTCCGTGCCCACTGCTCTCGTGAACTGGCTCCACTCCTCGTATTGAGGTTGCCTGCTTGGCCTCTGCAGGCGTTCGAATTTAGACTCCTCAGTCTTGCCACGCTCCTTGCGGGCATTACAGTCTTTAAAACTTCTCCTTGCTTCCCAGATTAAGTTCCTTTAGATAAGTTCTTCAAGAGTGAGCCTGGGGTCACAGATCATTATGACAGAAGGGCATCAGGGAACTTTATGAGAGTGACACACTTCTTTGGGCTCCCGCCAGCAAGTTGAGACAATAGTTCCCTTGCTTGCGTGGGAGGCTGATTTCAACTCTTCAACTCATAAATAACTCTGGCTAGCATGAATCAAAGGAATGCTTTATTAGGAGAGAAGAGTTGAGGGGCTCCTGGGTGGCTCAGTCAGTTGAGCGTCCGATTTTGGCTCAGGTCATGATCTTGGCGGTTTGTGGGTTTGAGCCCCACGTTGGGCTCTGTGCGGACAGCTCAGGGCCTGGACTCTGCTTCATATTCTGTGTCTCCCTCTCTCTCTGCCCCTGCCCTGTTCGTGCTCTATCTCTGTCTCTCTCAAAAATACATACATGCTAAAAAAAAAAAAAAAAAAGGAGAGAAGAGTTGAGGGGCACCTGGATGGCTCAGTCGGCTGAGCACCTGACTCTTGATTTTGGCATAGGTCATGATCTCATGGTTTGTGAGTTCGAGCCCCAAGTGGGGCTCCATGCTGACAGCACAGAGTCTGCTTGGGATTCTCCCCCTACCCTGCCCTCAAAATAAATAAACATTTCTTTAAAAGAGAAGAGAAGCGTTGAAAAGGTTTCTATAATATTCCGTAGCTAAAATGGCAAGGCTCAAAGGTCGAGCGGGACATTCCCCAACATGAATATCAGCCTGTCCTCGGTTGAGGCTTTCCTGCAAGCTGGGACTTGGCTGGCCTGTTTCTGTCCCATAGTCCCTTGTGGCTGCCCTGAGAATACCTGTCTGCTTCACCAGGACCTCTGACAAGTCTCCTTGAACTCTCGATGTTAGCATGGGGAGGCCAGGAAGTGTGCTGATCTGGACAATTATTATAACACTTTTGGCCACCCAGGGGCAGATGAGGACTTCCTTTCTTTTGAGAGCTATGCCTTCTGATAATGGCACAGAGACACGGCCGTAAACAGTAGATGCGGAGATCTTAGCGTGGGATCATCGTGTCTGCTCACCTCCATGCAGCCCAGTCCTTTGAAGCTCAGAGCTTGGTCTAGACCACAGGCTAACAGCACACCAGATGGTTGAAAACTCTCCTCCAATCCCAGTGTGCTTCCTGACTCTCTACAGGGGGGTTCTCTGGTTCTTCCTTGAGGGGGACTACTCCGCATTTATGCTGGTGCTAACTTTCTGTTGGCTTTCTTTTTCAGAAGAGTCTCAGGACCCATGCCTCCTGGAGCCTGCCTCAAGTCCCAAAGTCCTTAGTTTTCTTTGTTAGGAGCTAATTTGGCTGCACTGGCTACAGGGAAATTCCCCACCATTTTGAAAATCCAAGCTCTGTGGTCATCTCTGTCTTCTAGTACCTGTCTCCCTCCAGAATCTGCTTTGTGCCATGGAAGAGTTTCACCTGGGGCTGGAGAACATCTTTGACTTTCTGTTTGCCTCGAAAGAAGCTAAGTGCTGCCTATCTATAGAAATTTATGCTATTTCTACAAGTGCAAACTGTATAACTACACGGAGCTTGGAGACTGGGGTTGGAAAGGGAGTAGTTCAGCCTGAATCTATTTTTGGCCAGATCCAATTTAGAGGAAGAACGCCACTTTCATGATGACGGTGATGATGATGATGATGATTACTCTTTGAAGGAGTAGCTCTTCTAGTGCCACGTGATGAGTGTCACGTGATCAGCATAAGCACGCACGAGCACACCCTCCATTCTACATTAACGGAGGGACGGGAGGGTGGGTTTCAGTAAAACTTTTATAAATCATAAGGATACACACACAGAGTCAGATGTGATGACTTCAAATCAATCACAGTTGTGGCCAAGCCGTATTTTCCAACAAAGCTGCCAGCTGCCACTGTCTGTAATGCATCCGGAACTCCTCTTTTTTGCTACCTTTTATAAAACCCGTGTCAGATTACTTGGAATGTCCTCAAGAACGTACAGATCTTTGGGTTTTTTGTACTGTGATTTTGGGGACTGTTCTCGGTTGAATAGTGAACCCCCCAAATTCACATCCACCTGGAAGCTAAGAACATGCAGACATATTATGAGGGCAAGTTTAGGGTGGATCCTATGTCCTATATAACTGGTATCCTTAGAAAGAGGAGAGAAAAGAAGAGACATAGAGACAGAGACATACGGGGAGAATGCTGTGTGATAGACAAGGTCAAAGTGCTGTGTCTACAAGCCAAGAAATGTCAAGGATTGCTAGGGACCACCAGAGCTAGGAAGAGGAAAGGAAGACTAGACACTATAGAGAGTGACACGGCCCTGCCACGACCTTGATTTTGGACTTCTAGACTCCACAACTAGGAGAGAAAACATTTCTGTTGTTTAACCCACTCGGCGTGTGGTACTTTGTACGACGGTCCCAGGAAGCTAACGCAGGAGCTAAGTCGGTTGACTGAGGAAGTAATCAAGCTGAGTAATTCTGCTGCTGATCAAACAAACGCTGTGATCAACCAGACCAGACGGATTTAAAGGACACAACAGGTAATGGTTGCCTCTGGTGGCGAGCGCTCTAAGACTGGTACCCTTCGCGTTATCTCACGGGTCCTTGAAAAACTGTGGTGTGGTGTCTTAGCTCCATTTCACAAGAGGAAGAAGCTGAGGAGTTTATAGGTTGAGAAACTTGCCTGTGATGGTGCAGCTGGTCATGGTCAGAATTTAAAGTTTATGCCTCTTTTTCTACACCACACTGCGTCTCAATGTCTGAGGATGACTGCCAAAAATGTTTGAGCAACAGACCTGTCTTTGAACTAATTGTACCATGCCCCAAGGTGACAGATGTGTAGAAAGGTTCTCTTGGACAGTTAGCTCTGGCTTTTGTTGGTTTGTTTAAAAAAAAAAAAAAATCCTCTGTGATTACTTTCCGGCCACACCTCGTCTATGTTATGTTGGATTCTTTGCCTGCCTAACTTATATTCCCACTCCCTTAGGAGACACTGGGACTTCTTTTCCATCTTGTGCAGAACTGAAGAAGTTGTCAGCACTTAGTAAATAATCAGTACCCACGCCAGCACAGCGATCCCTACAAATTATGACCCTCAGGCTCTGAAGACTAAGAAAAATGTTCAGTTGTGCAATATTCCACTCTTTTAATAATCTTAACAGTGTGGGTCATGTTAGTCCTAGTTTAATATTATAATCCAAACAATATTTGACTCTGAATGCGGAGTGAGGCTCAGGAATCACCCGGGCCAGCGTATTCTAAGACAACTCAGGGTAGCCGGTCGGGCTGTTTTGACCTTTCCAGTACTTGGGAACTGGCTGGGCTTTTTGTCCATCCACTGCCTACATGGCACTCACCACACACATAATAATAGAACAATGGTGCCATTTTTCTTTTCCTTTTCTCTTCTTAAAATCTTGTTGAGAAGAACCAGCTCAGCTTTGCCGTTGTGGTAGATTGAGGGCCACCATGTCTGTTTGCTGGGACCGCTTTGAATGGACTCAAGCTGGACAGGGTCCATCTCCTCTACTCGGCTCTCTTCTACCCTACTTTATCTTTCTGTGTCCCCAGTCAAAGAAACGGGGCTCACCTCAGGTGGAGAGGGTTTTTTGCAAACGGTCCTTGACACTTCGTGTCCCTCTTTTTCTCCATGCGGTGTGAGGCGTGTGCCAGGGCTCATGACATGGCAGTAAGGGAGGATGGTCTTGCTTGGCTGAAGACCAGCTTTGGGTTGAAGCCAATCTTAAATTCTGTAAGAAGCGTCCCTAGACTGTAGCCTTGGTCTCATGCTTCCTTCTCGGAGACGCTTTCTCTTTGTGAAAGAAAGTCTTTGACTTCTCTTCTTTCATTTGCCAGTCTTCCTTTGCTATAAGTCACTTATATCTATTTTTTCCTTTGGAATATCAGTGGCATCATCTCTTGGTCTGTCACACTTTGGGTTCAAAATTGTTTAATAGGTAGGCGCTTTCCAGGTAAACTTCAGAGTCTTTGGCCTATCGTTCAAGGCCCACCTACCCCTCAATCCCACCCCAATTTGTCTGATATTCATTGATTCAATGAGAGGCAAAGGTGCTATGAGAGGATGTAGGCAGGACATGTGACCCAGATTCTGAGGCCAAGAGACGCTTTGCAGAGGAAACAATGTCGACGCTGAAACCCGACTATGAATTGGAGTTGCCCAGATGAAAGATAGGAAGGTTTTCTTGGTGGGTGGAATGCCATGTATAAAGCCTAGAGGCAAGACTGCAGAGTGCACTTGGGAACTGAGAAGTGCTCTGTAGATGGAAGGCAGGGAGGGGTTGGGCAGGGACTGGGAAGGTGAAGGCTGGAGGCACAAAGCAGGGACCAGATCCTGTTGGACTTGAAAACCTAGTGGGTTAGACTTTGCCCTAAGGTCAGTGAGGAACCATGGTAGGTTTTAAGCAGGGGTGGTGGTGGTGAGAGAACCGTTAAGATTTACCTTTTATTTAAAAAAAAAATTTTTTTTAAATGTTTATTTATTTTTGAGGGGGGAGGGAGGGGCAGAGAGAAAGGGAGACACAGAATCCGAAGCAGGCCCCAAGCTCTGAGCAAGCTGTCCTCACAGAGTCTGACGCGGGGCGCGAGATCATGACCTGAGCCAAAGTCAGATGCTTAACCGACTGAGCCACCCAGGTGGCCCAAGGTTTCCCTTTTAAAAAGATCATTCTAGCTTCCTCGAGGATAGTAGCTCAGAAGAGAGCAAGATAAAGAGACTGGAAACCCAACTGGAGGCTGCAATTCGGACAAGAGACGATAGCAGGAATTCAGAGCATGGCCAAGAGGATGAAAAATGTGAACAGACTAGGGATATTTAGGTGTCAGGCTGGTTCCGAGTATGTTGCCTGATTGCATTCATACCAAACGTGCTCCTGCTTGTATCCACAGAGACAAATTCTACCCACACCGATGCTGTCTCTACATGAAGCCTGCTCTGACCTTCAGCCCCCAGAACCTGTATAAATGCTCGTAAGCTTTTTTGCCCTGTGCCCTTATTTCACGAAGACAACTCATGTACACGGTCAGTTCTCGTTTTCATAACGTGTGTCTTTTCTCAAGCGGATGGCGTGCATTTTGAGCAGAAGCCACGTTGATACGTCTTTTATATTCTGTCCTCCTTAGCGAGTCCCACATCATCTCATGCAGCGGGGATGGAGCAGTAAGTATTTGTCCCGCCGACCAAATCGGAAGTGGATCGTGTTCCACTTCCGAACACCTGCTGGCTATTCTCGTGCAGGTTTCCTTTGAAGTGGCACAAGCAAGCGGTCAGTCTAGTGATCCACTCATTCATTTATTCATCTGCTTATGCTTTTCTTCACTCACTCACCATAGCCTTACTAGGCAGCTGCTGTCTCCCAGGTAGGGCCGATTCTCTCTGCCTTTGGCTGATCGGCCCACTTCATTTTGGATATGGTGTTTCTCGTCACCGAGCCAGACTCCTTCTCCCATTTGCCACATTCAACGAGGATTCAGTGTACCGGACGTGTTTTTCTGCTCTAAGCGCAGCTTAGCGAGTGGTACCCAGATGAGTCACATCATGGGGAGGAACTAAGGTGTGGAAAGATTCCTTTGGCTCCCCAGGTAGAGCACTCGCCTTCCTGCAGTTGGCAAATGTCTTGCCCAAGGGACTCAAGCTTTGGTATTTGAATGTGTACCGGGCCGAGTTAATCCTGTCCTGTTTTTTGAATAGTTCCTGATGTTTACCCAGTTGAAAGAGAATTCAAGAGTGCCAGAGACTCCGTGGATGCATGAATCAGAAGAACGGCGGAGTCCTAATGCAAAGTTCTCCACGTAAAGACACATTTTGGCTCTTGCCCCCGACACGGTCCCAGCTCTCGGGCTGCCATTACCCGGTACTCCACCCTACCAAGAAAGGGGATTGGACTAACTGCGGTTTGGGAGGGAAGCTTCTGAGTTCCAAGATTCTTCTGAACTCCACTTGCTTTAAGTGATTTTCACTGCAGAGTTGCATCAAAGCTCTTTTTTTGGCAAAGAAGTTGCCATATACGATTAAAAATAATTTGGGGGGCAGGATCTCTACCAGGAATTGAACAAACAATGTACTGTCTTAAGCTGGTTCCAAATTCCTAATGCATCTGTTTTGTACAGTCCCCATTTCATAAAACTACAATTCCTCGTTTGTCTGAGTTCTTTCTGCTTGCGCGTTATAAAAGTCACACCCGTTTATTCCTGGCCCTGGAGGCACCTTCCCAAGTTTGGGAAAGCCTCTTGTTTGAAGTCACAGAAGCCCTAAATAATGCAGTTGTTGTCAGCATCCCTATTCAACATTTAGCAAGTTACCCCACTGCTTTTCTTGACCAGGACAGATGTAAAACGTCTGACTCCTCGGTTAATTTCCTAAAGATTTCACAGCCCTGATCCGTTTTCTGGCCAGAGCCACGATCTTAGATCCGCATACCTCCCCTAGTTTCTCCGTTGAAACTCTCCAACGGGGCAGCCATGGCCACACAGCGTAAGTCCGCTGTTTTATTTGTTTAATTATTTTATCTCAAGGCGAGTTGTGAGGCTATGGATCAGAAATTTCTAGGTTCAACAGGCTGTTGTCCTCGGTCTTCATCTCAGCTGTGATCATAGAAATTTTCCTGATTTGCTGACACCTAATTTAAACTTAGGCATTTGATTTGGTTTGTTTTTGATGCTGAATCTCTACATCAGTCGGTCACATTAATTTGCAAATTGCAACATCCTAGCCTAAACTGGCCGACACAAAAAAAGAATCCCCCGGCTTACAGAAACTGGCACCTCCAGGGGGCACGTTAAGGCACAGCGGGATTCAGGTTCACAGAGGATTTTCGGGACTCAGTTTCTCCCGGTTTCTTGGCTCTGCTTCCTGCGAGTGTTGGCATCAGGCTCACGGTCCATGAGCGGGAGACGCAGGACTTTGCAGCGACGGGAGCACAGCCTCCTTTCAGGCCCCGTGGAGACAGGTGGGTTTCTCTCGCCCAGAGGTTCCACAGAATCCTGAACCTGAGTCTTGTTGACCAGAAGTTTTTCACACACCCATCTCCAAATGGGTTCCCCTGGGTAGGGGTAGGCTGATTACTGTAGGACATCCCTGAGGGGAGGAGATGGGGATTGGAGTCAGGGCAGAGAGCCCTCCACACAACAGCAAGAAGAGATACCCACCTCAGCTCCTAAGTAAGATGGGAACCGTGACCCGCTCTCTGTTCCCCCTTTGCCTGTCATAGGATCCAGGGTTGGGTTTCAAGAGGATCCGGCACCGTAAAACTACTTAAAACTCAGGCGTCCGGGTCTGAAGGAACCGTAACCATGCGCACGTGAACGTTACGGTTACACTCGCCGACATGACTTTATTTTCGGTACGGTGATGACGGAGGACTTTTTTCCTCCAGTTTTTATCTCCGGGTTTCTTTCCATTTCATGCCACATTTGCCAGGTGGGATATTATTCTAGCAGACCCTTTGAAAATGACTCCTTTGCAAAGTTAACATGGCGTTTGGGACACCGTTTGGGGAGGCTGAACGGGTAAGTCGGATGTGCTGGCTTTGACAAAGTTTACATAATTCAACTGTTGAAAGAGATCCGAAAGCATTATCTTCAATGGGACTGAATTGAAAAGAAGCAGAGATTAGTGTACAAAATCCTGTAAGTGTTGGAGAAATTTGGCTTAGCCGAGGCCTCCGTATTGGCCTCAACAAAATTGACCGAAGTGTCCTTCTTACAACTCCTCATTCCCCTGAACCTGGCATGCCCAGGCCTATCTATGGTAATTATTCTTAGTGCTGCCTTATAGGCCGGGAGGCCACCCGAGATTTAAATAGAAGTGAGCAAACTTCTATCACCTCGGTGATTATTATTATTACAATTACTGTTACTAATGATTATACTAATAATGGCTGCCAATTATCGAGCGTTTACTATGTGTATAGACTAGTACTTCGATTTATAATTTCATTGAATATTCTCAACAGCCGTACGAGATAGCAAGGATCATTCTCATTTCCAGGGGAGGAAATCAAGGCAAAAAAAAAAAGCTCCCCTGAGATTTCACAAACTAGTACATTATAAACCTTGGGACTGACATACAGGTTAGCAAGTTAGTCAGATTTCAAAGCTCGTGATTTTTGTTCAGGTCCTGTTAAGTGGGAGACTTAGTCTTCAGGTCTATGGAATAGAAATACCATTGCCTTGGGAAGTCTTTTTCCCTGGCCCTCATTGACCAGGGACACTTTACCCTTTCTTTCATTTTGTAGATTTATTTTTCTTCTTTCTTCCATCTTTCAAATTAAAGAAAGACTGAAATTATTCTGGAGAATAACTGCTCACTTGGCTGCTGTGTAACGTGTCCACCGTCTCCGTGTGGGGACCGGGCACAGTTTTGTGCGTCCGCTAGGTCCTATGTTGCTGTTTGTCACATTTGGACCTTCGTTATCTGTCAGTCCTCACACGGGTAAGCCACCTGTAAACGTTGCTACTTCATCATGACCTTGTCATGTTTGGGAAAGAAGAGATTAAGGACATTGATTAAGACGGGTTGGAAATGCTACCAGTGTTCATAAAAGCTGCATTTCTATGCTGTGCCTTAATCGCTGGGAGAAGGAGGATGAATCCATCCATTCCTGGACATTAGCATATCATTAAGAACAGGTGGCTCTCCATTAAGAGTAGGCTCAAAGTTCCGAAGCATCTTCAGGAAAGGCTCTTCAAGGAGAGCCAGCAGCCTTGTTCAAAATGGCTGACCGAATTTGTTGGCTAACGTAACTGAACAGTTCAGGCAGAATTCACCTCAGGCACAGCTAGGGCTAGGGGCTTAAATGGAGTCATCAGATTACCGAGTCATACAGCTTACTGTGGCTCTCCACCTTTCACCTCTGCTCTTTCTCTCTTGGCTTAGTGCTCCGGAAGGTTCTCCCCTTCTGGTGACAGAATGGCCACAGGAAGTTTCACGCTTACAATCTCTCAGCTTTCAAGCACAGTAGAAAGACAGTACCTCTTTCCCAAGACTCCTAGCACGAATCCCGAGAATGACACTTCGACTTGGCTCGAGTCACACACCCACCTCCTGAACCAATTACCGAAAACAGGAAAGAGAACTGGCCAGACGTGGATTGCTTGCTGGCCTCTGTAGCCTAAGAGTGGGATGGACCTCTCCAGAACCATAAATGCTGGAAACGTGTAGAAAGGTGGCTTTTCAAAAGAAAATCAGGGCCAAGGGGGGGGGCAAAAGAACAAAACAGCAAACAATCACACTAAGAACCCCCAGTGTCCACCATGCTTTTTCTAGAACTCAGTTTCTCCACCTGGAAATAAATCCGGCTGCAGACTACTGTGTTCCCAGGTACCCCCTGATGTGGCAAAGCAGGAGGAGAAAGAGTGATATTTAGGGCGACAGAGAAATGCTCTGAGCAGTCTCGGGGTCCAGCAGGCTTGGAGGCTCCTGTAACTGGGACAAGAGTGGGTCCCCATTAGGCGGGTGGGTGGGAGAGTGCAGGACCAGTCCCGAGGGAAAACGGCTGGATTTTCAGACATCTACTTGCGGTGGTTATTAAGTAAGCTTTTTAGAGCACTTATAAGGCCAGCGTCGTGCTCTCCCCTGCCAGGCTGCATTCTCAAGATGTGACATCGAGAGATAATGCCCACTGTCACCAGTGGCTAAAAAATAGGGTTGAGGCGACAAACTACATCAACACTACAGGACAGTCAGGGACAGGAGTGACATGGGGGGCACTGAGTTAATTAGAGGTCTTCTGGAAGAATATGCATTCGTACATTTTTCAGACATCACTTTATCATCAGCACGGACACGAAAAAGGCCTGTGGCTTATGTTGCAACATTTTTTAAAAAAAGAAAGATAACAAAACCCAAAGAAACATCTTGTGTTCCCAGTGGCAGAGAGTGGTCCTCACTCCGCGAATGTTATTAGATACAGAAAGACAACAAACCTTCGGTTCATAGCAGGGAATCCTGGGTACCTATTAGGAAATAATAGAATAAATTATAAGCCCTCCAGGAAAATGAAACAGAGGGCCCTGGCTACAAAGAGAAACCCAAGTGGTGGAGACGCTCTGCATGTAATTTTCATAACTTATCACAAAATAAAAATTCTTAGGACTTTCCGAAATTCTGGAAACTTAATTGAGTTTGATGTTAGAGAAACTCTCTTGTTGTTTTCAAATTAAAAAAAAAAAAAGAAAAAGAAAAGAAAAGAGAAAAAATAAAAGACACCCTATGTTTTGCTTTCCTGCGCTGTGATGAGCGCCAGAGAGCTAGGCTTTGGGGACTAACTGGTGACACCAGGCGGGAAGGCTGACCTCCGGGGGGCGGCCCGGGCGGCGGAACGGCCTCGATCCTAAAGTGGATGTTGGCCAAAGCAGCCAGCCCTGTGCCTGTGAAAATATAAGCTCAGTCTGGCATATGGGATTAGAGAGGGATCATGGAACCTCAGACATTTCCAAGAAAAATGAATAATATAAGCCCCGGCCTTGGACGATCTGCAGCAAATTACTCCCCCTTTTCCACGATGGCAGGCGGGTGCCGGGATGTGGGCTGCAGGTGGGAGGCACACTGTCCTGGGGTTTTGTTCTGTTCTCTAGGCTCCCATTAGGCACCAGAAGTATCCATTTCCTGGCACGAGCACGGGTGTCCGATTCAGTCTTTGCGTAACTTGGACGGCTGGGTGGGCCTTGAACTATCCGAAAGGGCCGATGGGAACCCCACTGTTATGACAGGCTCTGCCTGACCCAGCCTTCCCGTTCCGTCTCTCCGACTCTGGGTCACCGGAGAGGGCCCACACTGACCTGTCCCTCCTCAACTCTCAACCTGTGACCCACTTTGAATATTGCCACCAGATTCGACGTCTTGAATGACCGTGTAGAATGAGGCACTCGGTCTCAGAAGTCGACAAGGATGCCCCTTTGTTTCCAGGAGGGCCCTCGAACCCTCCACCTCAGAGAAGCCCATGTCCTTCAAACCTTCTGATCGTGCATTTCTTCAAATCTTTGCCACTCTCCTCCGCGGGCGTGGAATATTCCCTTTGCGCCAGCCCCACTGCCCATCACCTGCCCTGTCCAGACCTCCCAGCTCTCAAGGATTCTCCTGCCATAGCTTGCTTGGATCGCACAGTAGCTGCCCTTCCCCGTGGGAAATCAATTGCGCCTTATTTCCTCTTCCTCTTCAGCACATTTTTGCACACTTGCGTTGGCGACACTATCAATTTCTTCCTCTCCTGTATCTCTCAAAAGGGTGAGAACATCGTAGACGTTTAATAATTATTTATCGAGTAAATGAATACATAACTCAATGGTATTGGATAACACTAAAAACATTCTTGTTATGTGAATAAAATGTCATGTTAGAAAAGTTATAACCCAGCCCCGTTGTTGTTATTTCCAAATCTGAATTTGATCTACAAATAGGTCAGTGTGTCCGCCCCGCCCCATTCCTTGTTCTAAGCTGCAGCAAGAGAAGATACCGGAAATATCTTTCATCGGCGGAATATTCCTGCTGTCCCTCCTCTGCTTAGAGACCTACCGTGATTTCCTATGGGGACCGCGTCCATTTCAAACCGGCCCCTCTACTTCTCCCGTCTCCTGACTCCTTGCTTTTATCACCTCCCAGAAAGCTTAGCTGCCTGGTTCCTACCTTATTCGGCTTCTGGATTCTGACCTCATTTCTGGGGAGGGCTGACCGGCCAGCCTTTGCCACTTCCCTCGCCGTGGCAGAGGGCTCCCTTCCCTGCCTTCTGGGCACAGAGCTAGGGCCCTCTGAAGTTTTATCTTTAAAGCTGTGTAAAAGCTCCTTTTAAGCTGGAGTACCAAACAGGCGGGGGGGTGGGGGGGTGCGAAATCTGACTTACCATTCAGTGTCTATGACTTGTGAGATTAAAAAATAAACAAAAGCAGGCATACTTGAAGCGTTAAAGGCACATCAATGACTTCCAGCTTGTGCTATTTCCTTTTGAACTGTCGTCTTGTGCATGGTGCCGTCTCCCTGCTCCTCAGTGCCTTTTCCCCCTTTGGGGGTCTGACCCCGCCCTCCCGGGGAATCTCGGGGACAGGAAGCCCGGAAGAGTATGGCAGTCCCTGAGCCGAGCCGGCACCCTCATGACTCGGCACACCCATCTGCCCATGGTCCCTGATTCACAGGTGAGGGGGCTGGTGACAGCAATCCACACCGATGAGTGTGGCTGGAACGCAGCCCCAGGCCTCGCTTTCCCCCTCGGCTGGCTTTTGCTTTGAAATCCGCTTTACTTTCCTTGGAGGCAGCTCCACAAAGGGGCCAAGCATCGTAGGCCATCTCATGGTCAGGGTCAAATCTTCAGGTATGCTTTAGCCCAGAGACTGCTGGGGTCAGGCACTGCACTCTCTGAACTTCCCTGGGACTTCAGTGTCATGGAGGGGACAGGGCCCTGCTCACGGTGGGGTTGAGCATCGGTGAGAAATACACAGGCCAAAAGAACATTATGGTTAAAGGGATCGGAGAGACCAGTCTTCCTTAGATGGATGAGAAAACTGGGGCCCACCTGTTTCTGTAAAATCTTTCTGGGGGTTTCTTATTCACCCATTCATTCCTTCTGCCAACATTTATTTAAAGCTTACTACGTGCCAGGCCGAGGGTCCAAGGTCCCGTGCTGAGGCAGAACTGGGACCAAGAACTCCGGCTTTCTCATCCCTCGAAGTACTGTGCCCCCTACAATATATAACAAGCCAGTATATTCTTTAATCACTTGACCATTTGTCGAACACCTACCAAATTCCATGCACTGTGTATAAGTGTGGGATGTAATTATACTATCTTGGAAGACACGTGATGCGTGAGCAAACCGAGGTCCAGAGAGGTTGCACAGCATGCTGGATCCTGAAGGAGCCAGGGCTGAGTTGGGGGTCCATATGACCACGAAGTCCAGTCTCCTTTCGTGGTTCCTTTTCACCTGGCCCCCAGACTCCCCGCTCCCCACCTAGGGCTCCACTTTTTTTCGCCACCACGCCTTGGCGAATGCAGTTCCCCTGCTTGGCCGTGCCTTCTTTTCTCCCCCTCTGCCTAACTACCCCTGGGACTCACATCTTGATGAGCTCAGACTTTGGGAATGTTTAGGGATGATGAAATCTGGCCACCAAGGCTTCGCTCAGCTGAGCTTGCTGTTTAGGGGGACATCACTCCTTCGAACGCGTTTTCTTTTGTCTGGCTTTACTGACAAGCCCAGGTCAGACCGGCAAACAGGATGGCTGCAAAAACGTGTGTCACTGGCCCTTTAGAAAAACGAAGGAAGACCTTGACCTGACTTCTTTCCTCTCGTCTGGAATAAATTGCTACTTGCCTGGAGGAGGTGGTGATTTGCTATTACCGGCAGAGTCGGGGAAGGCTCTGAATAATCAGATATTCCAATGAAGAGAGTGGCGTTCCACGGATCATCAGCTTTCAAGGAATTAGAATGAAATGCACTTCACACAAACACTGTACGAAGCATAATGTAATTTGCTTGCTGGTGTTTGCTGCTGATCCTGGGATCACCGATTACCACTTGCCAGGAGTTGGGGTGTTATGGAAAGAGCACTGGAAACCAGGTAATTCTGCCACTAACCTGCTAAGGGATTTTGAGGCATTCACCCTTTCACTTCAAAGTCCCATTTCCTCTTCTTCACGTTTTCCTCAAACGTGGTGGGTCGGACTCCGTCTGGTATGCGTGTGGCAATCGAGCCATCGTTCCCTGCTCCTGGATCCGGATCAGACATCGCTAATCGATTGTGGCACTTTTTCCTTCGATCTCTGACAGCCCCTGGATCCTTCTAAGCCCAATATTCCAACAGGAGCCTTCAGTCGATTAGAGTTGGCACAGGAAATAAAATCTATTTGCCGTCATTGACCTAGATGACCCCCAGGGTCTCAGCTTTCATGAGTTGCCTGAAGCGAATCGTGCCGGATGGAAAGCTGGATGCTGGTTTATGGTGTTATGAAAGCACTAAGTATTTGACCACTCGACTGAGGTTTTCTTCTTTCTTTTTTATTCTTTTCCTTCAATTCACTGATACCCAGGCCAAGGTGGCTGCTAAAAACGATGGTAGGAATCATATCTAAAATCCTCGATGGGTGGGCGCAAGTGAAGGGTGGTGACAAGGGAGGTCTGGTCAGCGGGGCTCTATGCCTAAGACTCAACTCAACTGTTACCTTCTCTTTGAAGCCCTGTTTCCTAAAAGAAATAGGCAGAAATGGTCAAACCCACATCTGAATCCCCCAACCCACAGCACTAGGCTGGGACGTGTCATTTTCTGGGACGGTTAGTGGAATGTGAAATACAACCCCCCCAAGTAGATTATAAGCCTCTTGGAATCAGGGAGAAGCTTCTAGTTATTTTCTGGATTCACAGCCTGATTCCACAACCAATAGGCTGTTTAACCTCTGAGAAGCTGTTTGATTTCTCTCTGCCCCAGTTCTTAATTCATCAAACGGGGAAATCATAACAGTCTATACTTGAGTTCGTCCAGCATATCAGATAAGATCATTGATTTAAGTACTTCCAAGACTGTCTGGTATATTGTTGTTTTTGCTGTTTTTGTTCTTATAAAATCACAGCCTAGCACGATGCTTGATGCAACAGGGGCTAACATAGGTTGACTAATTTCATTTTTAAATGACCATTAGAGATGAATATCCACCTTTTGAGACTGATCCAAGAACCATCAGAATGACATTCAGGGCGCCTGGGTGGCTCATTCGGTTGAGTGTCCGACTTTGTCTCAGGTCATGATCTCACGGTTCATGGGTTCGAGCCCCGTGTGGGGTTCTGTGCTGACAGCTCAGAGCCTGGAGCCTGCTTTGGATTCTCCCTCTCTCTCTGTTTCTCCCCTGATTCTGCTCTGTCTCTGTCTTTCAAAAGTAAATAAAAATGTTAAAAAAAATAATAAAAAAGAAAGACAAATATGACAGGGTCTGTCCACAAGATGGTGGGGAACTGAATGAGCAAAGTTAGCACAAAGGGTCTAGATCCATCTGCTTCCGAGGCCACTAGAAACTGCTGAAGGGAACCACGTGACAAAGAAGGAAGCTCTACTCAGTTTTCTGGGCTTGAGAAATTTTTATTCTTCTAGAATCTTCCATTTTTTGAAGACTATTCACGAATCCTGAAAGCACTCTGTGAGAACACGTCACTTTTATCTCATTGTGTCCTCAAACACACTTGTGAGCTCAAGCTCAAAACAGCGTCATGCCTATGTGACTAATGAGGGGAGTCTGAGGCCCAGAGAGGTTATGTGACTTGCCCAAGGACACACAGCTTGCGAGGGACAGAGCTTGGTGCTTAGACTCTCGGCTCCACAATCTCCTCCACTGTCCCTGCTTTCTGTTCTCTCCAAGAGCATTTCAGTTGTGGGGCTCCCAACAGTTTTTTCTAAACAGCATCAAAAAAGCACAATTGTGTCAATTTATTAATGTAAACAATGCGTTGATAAGGGACTTTTATCTTCCTCAAATTCTCCAACCCCATGTGTCAGATTTATTTTGCGGCTACAGGAAACCATAAATGTATAAATGAGCAAAACTTAGTCCCACGAAAGGAGTCCGCAAAGCATGCCTGGGTGTGATGGTGGAAAAAGAGGACAGGAACAGCATATAATGCTTAATGAAACGTGTAAGGGACAGAACTGGGCTTTTATTCGAAACACGATCTTCATTTTGCTGCCAGATAAAATAAAACGAGTATGAAACAGGCACAAACCACCATTGGATGTGTTTCCCAAAAGACTTGGACACAACGTGAAGCCAGGAGTTTGCATACTGTTCATTTAAAAACGAATACAAGGTTATGTACCTTCTAAGCAGACGGGACTTTTAGTTTTCTTTTCCATGGTGGGGATAAAGTTGCAAGGGACCATTATCGATTCATCCCTCCTTTCTCCTGGAGACCAGGATGTAAGAGACCCATCTTCCAAAGCTGTACCCCACCATGACTTGCAATGGGTGGGTCTCAGTCACCAGATGCCCCAATGTCTGGGCAGAGTATAAGCACACCATTTGCTAGACAAATTGTGTTATTAAGGATTGAATCACCTCCTTCTTCTCTGAGCTACTTTGAGTGGATGTTTGCTCCTGATATCCAAAGAAGTTTTACTTGGCATCATGCAGCTTCCTCTAACTGACATCTAGGTCGGTGGCTCATTCCAACCATCAGGCAAGTCTTCTTTATTTTAATTTTTAATGGGATGATTGATTGCGTGTTGAACATGTTCCAGAACCCGTGCACAATATTTTAGTGCCTGATCTCATTTAAGCCACGCAACAATTTGGGTCAGTACAGACAACTGAGTATACTCAACCATCAGCAACGAACACCGTTTTAACCCAAGCCAACTGAGTAGAAACTAAGAATGAGAGTAGGAACAGGTGAGCTCACCCAAGTTCATGCAGGAAGTACATGACAGACTTACTGTTGGAACCTAGGACTGGGCACGCCCTTTAACTTTTCTTAGCTTTGGTTTCCTAACTGCATCATGGGACAGTAGAGTTTGCAAAGAACAAATGTTTTGAGATCTAAGGACACACACATATAAATGTGCCTAACACTGTGCCTGACATTCAGGGCTTGCTGAATATTTGTTTAAAATAACAGTAAGGCAAGGATTCTTAATTGGGGTTCATCGATGGGCTCCAGGAGATCTGATTACTCTCCCAAATTATATGCGGCATTATATATATATGTCAATGCCCATTTCGGGGAGGTGGGGGTGAGTGTCTGTTTTCAACAGTCTTCACACAGGTCTGTGCCGCCCCGCAGCCCCACCCAAAGTGAAAACCATCCACTTAAGATTCTCTTTTGCCCCAACTCATCACTTAGTCCCAAGAAGGAAGAGTTTTGCGGAGTTGTGAGCCACATGGAAATTTCATGCGAACAGTAAAAAGAGAAGTGCCTGACTTTTGCATGGGAGACCAGACCCTCTGGGCTGTGTCCAGAGTCATTTCTCTCTCTTGGTATCTGTGTGGCTGAAACTGTTAACACCAGGCTGCTTCCTTGGGAGATATTTGAGGAGAGGTGGAGGCCTTTTAGGTCTCTCTGTACCAGGCAAATAAATCCTCTTGGGTTCCTGGGTCTGAGCCTCATTAGTCAGGGGATAGGTGCCAAAACCTAGGGTGTGATCAAGTCTTTCTTTGCCAGATTACCTTATCGGGATCTCACTGGTGGTGGCTTTTTAACAGGAGAGAATTTGGATGTCAAGGTTTCATCTGATTTTCTCTCTGCCTCTCAATAGAATAGTTTAGTATTTTCCCCCCATCCTTTGTGATCTCTCTCCCTCTCCCCCACCCCCACCCCCCACACACACAGTAGCAAAATCTCAGATGGAAGGCTTCCAACCATTCCACTGGCTTTAACTGATAAAGATCTAGGCAATTACATTTTCTCTTTTAGCTTCAAAATTTGGGAAAGCAATTTCACGAATAAAATAAGCCATTTTTGTCTCTTTTTAACAAATAATCCAAATAATAGTACAAAACATTTATTGAGCGCTTACTTTATACTAGTAACTCAACTAGTGTGTTACGTGCATCATTATTATTATTCCTCTAACCACCCCCGTGAGATTGGACATGTTATTATGCCCATTCATAGATTAAGAAGCCTTGGAGAGGATAAAGAACATATCCAGAGTCACCTGGGTGGGTATCTTACTGGACACTTCAATTACTAAATTGTCACTGATTTGCCTCATGCAACAGTAGAAAGTGTGTGGTGTATGAGTGGAATGCCATCTGTGAGGACACTGGGTTTAATTTTCATGACTCCCACAGCAGGATAAATCAATTCTCAATGTTTCCATCCAACAAATCAGGCATCCTAATACCTGCCTCCCACTCCGTCAATGATGAGACTTCTTCCTGAGGGTACACTCACGCCCCCCAAAAAAAGACTTATTCAGCTTGGTTCTTACGTTTCAGATTCTTAGAGGTCAGCCAGCAATGACATACCTTCTGAACTCTGTGGGGAAGAAAATCCAGATTTGTTACTCTACTGAGCCAGCAAGTGGTAGAAATTAAAGTTTCAAGAACACCCCGTATCTTCTCACTTCCCTACTCATTGAAAAATGGAATTGTTGTATTAGCTCGGGCTGCCGTAACAAGATAGCATGGATGGGGCGCTGAGACAACAGACATTTATTTCTCATTGTTCTAAGAAGTCCAAGATCAAGATACTGGCCGATCTGGTTCCTGGTGAAGGCCTTCTTCCTGGTGTAAAGATGTCACCTTCTTGCTGGTCTTCATCTTTCCTCCTCTTCTTATAAAGCCATGGGTACCATCACGAGGGGCCCCAATCCCCCAGTCTCCCATCTAGGTCTAGTTGCTTCCTAAAGACCTAGTATCTCTGAAGAACCATCATACTGATGGTTGGAGGAACCCAATTCAGTCCATAGCAATTGTGGTTTAAAACAACTGGGGACCAATATAGGGCTGTTGACATTATTTTACTAAATAAGTACTTATTTAATTAAAATTAATTAAATGTGATTAGTTAACACGGGAACAGACCGGACAAAGGTCCTTTAAATGAAATGCACTTAGATCAATAAAATATCTACTCCGGCATCCTAATATTTTTGCCTCCTAAGGACTGATGAAAATTGCCATGAAATGAATTTTGTGAACCATTGCTGTTGAAAGGTTTTGTATGAGTTTACAACTAAAGAGACAGAAAGCTTGCTTTGTTTTTTAACAAACGTATTTTGAGTTGGACTAATTTAATTTGTTCACTCAGTTTTCCTAATTTTCGAACCGTTGGGGTTCTGCTCTGAGGCGATACTTACAGACGAAGAAATTGGGAACAGTCATTGGTGGACATTCCAATGTAAGACAGGTTTATTCAATTTCAAGGACATTCAAGTGAACAATTTTATCTCTCCTCTATTCATGGTTTATAAAATCCTTGGTTATTCAGTGTAAAACGTTGACTTTGATCTTTGATGAATATTAGGCTTATAGGTATGAACCCCTATAATTAATGTCTATCCCAACTAACCACATGCCTCTGGATGTAGTTGGAGAAGAATTTCAGCTATCTAAGACTCAGGACATCCCAGCTCCAGCTGGGACTTCAAATGGTGTTTCCAGAACACAAAGAACATTTGATAAAGCTGGAGAGAAATATTTTTTGAAAATGTGTCACCAGGCAGCTTGGGAGTGATTTCACAGAACCATCCTACAGGGTATGAATTTAACCTTTGATCTCTGAAATGAAGGTCAGCAAATTTGTTTTTGCTTTGCATCTTTTATAGTCAACTCAATGTCTGGGTAAATGGGTTTCTGAGGAAGAGACTGTGCTTGTGGTTAAGTGATACTTTCACTCTACAATTTTTAGTCACTTAACCCTCTCTTCCCTGAATTAAATTCTACTGCTTCCCTCAACTTTATTTATTTATTTTTTTTGTATGTGTGAGAGGGAGAGATCTAAATCTTAAGATGTAATATATTAGAAGGGGGCGATATCATACTGTACTAAAACGTCCAGAAGTAATAAAATGTCCAACAAAATGTTTCAGTTATTTTTTTCTTCTTGGAGACAAACACATAAAAAGATGCTGTTTTTT
Organism: Herpailurus yagouaroundi; assembly: GCF_014898765.1. Lineage (NCBI taxonomy): Eukaryota > Metazoa > Chordata > Mammalia > Carnivora > Felidae > Herpailurus > Herpailurus yagouaroundi. The sequence goes on from NW_024412442.1 coordinate 7,652,214, forward strand.
ATCTGTCAGTTCAGCTGATGTCTTCTTGCTAAATAAATAAAGTTTTATTGGAATGCAACCAGGCTTATTCATTTACGTATTTTCTCTGGCGGCTTTCATGCGGCAACGACAGAGTTGAGTAGTTGCAACAGAGACTGTTACGTCCCACAAAACCTAAAACATTTGCTTTCTGGGTCTGTACACATGTTTGCCAACCCCTGCTTCAAATCAGAGAAAGAAGCTTGGAGTGGTGACTTCGTGAAAATACATCCTTAGCCCAGATACAGCAATGGCTTGGAGGTAAATGACGATGGATGGACACTGGTTTTAATTCAAATATTCACTTCGCAGAAAGAGTCAGAATAACATCAAGCTGATGAAAAGAACAATAGTCGGGCATGTGTTGTAATGAGATATAGACGTAGCAGCCAGATTTACTCCTCTGATTCTCCGGCAGCCTATCTAATAAAAATATGTTATGGGAGAGATGAACCCAGAATCTTCAGCTAATGTCAGCCATTTGGGAATATGAGTTTCTTCTCTGCAGCAGATGTGTGGCTCAAAGTTCATCACAAGTGCGCTCACAGGGAGAGCACAGTATGTGTTGCTCTGTGGGGGACCAGCACTGGCCTGTCAATGGAATAACGAATTTGGGTAAAGGACACAGTGGAGGTGGGGCCAGGCTAGAACTTAGAACCAAACAGTTTTAACCCTTTCTGGGCATGACTTTATTTACTTAAAAAAAAAAAATCTTTATTTATTTATTTTCGAGGGGGAGGAGGAGCAGAGAGAGAGAGAGAGAGAGGGAAGGAGGGAGGGAGGGAGAGAGAGAATCCCAAGCAGGTTCCGTGCTGGCGGTGCAGAGCCAACGCAGGGCTTGAACTCACAAACCGTGAGATGCTCTCACAAACTGAGAGTCTGATGCTGAAATGACTGAGCCACCAGACGCCCTGACTCTATTTACTTTTTAAATAACGATGATTCTAAGAAATGCCTATAGAATTTAAGGCCAGCCATCCATCAAGGGCCACGGGTTCCAAGCTCCAATCTCCACTCTCCTGTCTCAGAAGTGGACTGCGTAGGCTCCCTCAGCTTCGCTCTCAAGCCCAACCTGCCCGGCACCCATCTTCTGCCTGGAATTGTACTTCTTTCCTGGAAGAAGAAGGGCAGAGACCCACCAACGGGCTTGTGCATTGTCGGATTTTCTGTTTTCTGTAGGACGCTGCTTTGCCCTCTTTGGGTCCTTCCTCCCTACAGACTCTTTCCATCTTCCTAGCAAACATGCTTGGGTCTCGCCTGCCTGAAAAATACGAAAAATCAAAACCTGGAATAAAAGCATCCCATCCTTGACTTTGTGGTTCTCTTTGCTACCTTTCTTCCTACCGGCTCTCTGTTAGCAAGGGCAGGACGAGGTTATGATGGCAAACACGCCCTCCATCTTGGCATGACAAGAATGTGTTGCTTCTTTGTGCCCCTAGAAGAGCAGGTGACTCTCCTCAAGGATAGTTACCCTTAATTCAGTGACTCGCAATCAAGGGTCTTCAGTCTTGGATTTTCTTATCTATCCAATGAAACCTCTTCCATGACCACTGTGGCAGGGAGAGGGAGGTGGAAGATGCAGGCATGGGCTTTTCACTGCCCCATTTCAAAAGTGACTCGCTGCACATTTCGCCAAAGAGCTGTCATATATGTCTCCTCCGAACTGCAAGGGCGCCATCTTCCATGTGCTGGGGAGGGGAGCAGAACCAGGGATTGGGGATTCAGTAATGCTTTCCACGGAGTCCAAACTTCTGTAAGGAGGTGCCTACATGGTGTCATGACTTCTCCAGGGTCCTCTCACTGCCCTCCAGCCCATATCTTCAGTTGCCTTTGTCACCATCACTCCACTCAAATTCCTTTTAAAATAATCTCTTCTTACATGGGTCTTCTAGTTGTATATCTAAACATATTTTCTGTGCTATTTCTTCTTTTGTTCCTATGGAATTTGACCGACACTTCAATCCTCTTCTTCCTAAATCCCCTTTTTGGCTTGCATGACAGCATTTATAGCATTCTGAGTTTCCCCATGTCCTTTTTTACCCACTTTGTTTGCAGAATCATTCAGTAATTTCTCTTGCTCTCCTGCCTGTTCAATGTAGAGAGTCCAGGAGGCTCCTCTCTGCACTCTGTCTTTGTGCCCCCTTGGGCTTCAACATTTTTACTCTAAGCAACTCCCCAGTCCATCCATCTGTCCATCCATGCATCCATCCACCCATCCATCCATCTGTCTATCCATCCATCCATCCATCCATCCATCCACCATTCCATCTATCTGTTCATCCACACATCCATCCATCCACCCATCCGTCCATTTGTCTATCCACATACCCATCCATCTTTCTATCCACACATCCATCCATCAATCCATCCATCCATCCATCCATCCACACATCCATCTGTCCATCCACACATCCATCCATCCATCCACCCATCCATCCATCTGTCCATCCACACATCCATCCATCCATCCACCCATCCATCCATCCATCTATCCACACATCCATCCATCCACCCATCTATCCATCTGTCCATCCATCCATCCATTCATCCACCCATCCATCCCTTTCTCCAGATCTTCAACTATAAAAACTTCAAATTTTCACCCACATTACACTTGCACCTCTAAATTAATGTAATGTCATAGTTTTTTAAAAAAAGCAAAAACTAAACCATGACCTTTCTCCTGACCTAAAAATTTCTGTTAACAGAACTGTATAAGTTAGAATGCTAGGTGATGCAATGGCTACTCGTGACAGAATAGCCCAACTCAATTGGCCTAAAATATAAGGACATTTATTATCTTCTGTAAGGAGAAGTCTAGGTGCTTCTCTGGGCTCTGGCCTGCTCTGTAGGTCAGTTCTGACTCATGTTGGTCCTGTCATGGTAGGTTGATATCCACAGCAGCTCCAGTGACCATATTAAGATACATCAGCCTCCAGAAAGAGAAGCCAGCTCTTCTCTGTGTGTGTTTTTTTAAAGAGTGATAAAATGTTTTCCAGGAGTCTCTCTAGAAGTCTTCTTTTTGGTTCTTTAAGGAAAAATTAATAACTGCTTTATTGATATGTTATTTGCCTACTAAATAATTAACCAATTTAAAATGTACAACTCAATTATTTTTAGTACCATCACAAAATTGGCAGCCACCACCACGATTAATTTTAGAAAATTTTCGGGGCGCCTGGGTGGCTCAGTCGGTTGGGCGTCCGACTTCGGCTCAGGTCACGATCTCGCGGTCCGTGAGTTCGAGCCCTGCATCGGGCTCTGCGCTGACTGCTCAGAGCCTGGAGCCTGTTTCAGATTATGTGTCTCCCTCTCTCTCTGACCCTCCCCCGTTCATGCTCTGTCTCTCTCTGTCTCAAAAATAAACGTTAAAAAAATTTAAAAAAAAAGAAGATTTTCATTGGCCTTGACGAAATCCTGTATCCATTAATGATCACTTCCTATGTCCCTCTGCACCCCAGCCCCTGACAACTATTTTCTGTCTTTAGATGGATTTGCCAAATCTGGACAGTTTGTTTAAATGGAATCATATAATATGTGGTCTTTTGTGTGTGAATTTTCACTTAGTATAATGTTTTGAGGCCTCTCCATCTTTACCATGAATCAGTATTTCATTCTCCTTTTATTGTCAAATAATATTCCACTGAATTGATATACCACAATTTGTTTATCCATTCCCTAGTTGATGGACATTTGGGTCGTTTCTGCTCACTTGCTTCTTTTCGCCAAGAATTTTTGCCATATGCTCGTGCCTGGTCTGGTTACTGGCAAGAAAATGGAGCCACCTGGACGTCTTGGACAAATCAACACTCCACCCCCTGTCCCCTGGGGCTAAGGATAGATGCATCTTCTCTGAAGCAGTGGCCAGTTAGAGGAGGGTGAATATTCAAACACAATGTTAGAAGGGAAGGGTGATGGGGAATGTGGGATAGGAAAAAACAAAACAAAACAAAACAACAGGGTCTGCTACAACAAACAACCAAGACTTTTAATCCTGAAATTTTGGCTCTTTCTTCTTCCTGGCCAGTGATCCAGTAGGTAGCCAGTGATCTTTTCAGTGTTTCTTCCCTCCCTCCCTTCCTCTCCCCTTCCCTTCCACAACTTTCGACCTCTCCCCAGCCCCACAGTCATATTACTGTCCACCTACTTTTTTTTCTAAGAGTCTCCTGCTTACCCTAGGCTTTCCGTTGCGTCCATCTTACACATCTTGGCAAGAGCAACATTTTCCACATCATGCATCTCCTAGAAACATCAAAGCCCCTGTTCAAAAGTTTTCACAGCAAAACTGCCTGGAAAACCAGGCCCCAATTCATCATGCGCACATTTACAATTGACCGCGTCATAGCTTCAATGATTTTTTTTCTTTAAGTTACAAGTGCCTTTCTCTCTTGATGACAATCCCACCCATTCTTTGAGGCGTCTCAAAGAATATTAGCTAACACGTATTAAGCGGTTGTCATTTGCCTGCACTGCTCTAATACTTACTGAGATTATTTCACTGATTCCTCGTAAGAAATCTGAGACCCCTCCCCATCTCCCCCTCCTTCTTTCTCCTTCTCCTTTCTCTCCAATCCCTTAAAGCACTCTTCAGACTCCCCATACACGCTTATGGTGACCTGACCCATGTGGTGACCTGATCACTGACTTGACGGTGGTGGTTCAGCTAGGTGCTGCGGAACTGAATGAGGCAGGGCCACGGGGACAGCGGTGAAGCCATCTTCCCACCAAGTCGCACCTCCTAGTGCGCAGGGCCTGACGGCCTTCTAGAATCTGTGTTCCCACGTCTCCAAGCTCCAGGCTTGAGGAGACTCCACTCCAGACGTCACCTGCCATGTGGAACATACCACAGACAGGCAATAATAATAACAGTGGCTAATATTAAAGGAGCAGCCACGATATGTCAGGCACGGTGAGGAGCACCGAATGTGCTCCCGTCTTATGGCACTCCTACCTCAGCCACCCCTCGAGTACCCTCATCTTATCAGTGCGGAAACGGGGGCCCAGAGAGGGTAAGCAACTTGGCCGACGTGGCACAGGCAGGATTCCAAACCAAGTCTGCTTGACTCCAACCCCCCTATGCTTTGCCTCCCAGCCCCAACATGCTGCCTCCACAGCGGGCAGGCCTGGTGGGATCGTGGTCTGAAAGCAATTAGCCCAAGCAGCTCTCCAGCAAACCCCAGAAACAATCCAATCTGTAGCAGGGGAGGGGAGAGCCATCTTAAAAGAGAAAGCCTTTTTCCTCCCCAGCTGGTTGAGGGGGAGCAGTTTGCCACAGGCTGCTGAGGGCAAGGAAGGGGCGGAATGTTCACTGAATGTTCATTCTCCCAATTGTTTGTCCGTGACATTGAGCTCACACTCCAGGGAAAATGCAGGGCCTGAATTGAAATGTCGTCCAAAGCCATTCAGCCGGGGCTTTAAAAGACGCTTTTGTTGGTGAAAAATCTCTTGACTGTCCTGACTCTCCCTGGGCTCCGGATTGCCTGATAAAATACGGGATAATCAGCTCATCTTGAATTTGAGATAAATAACAAATATTGTTTTAGTAGTATAAGTATGTCCCATGCAATATTTGGGACACACTCAGATGAAAACTGAATTCATTGTTTATCTAAAATTCCAATCGAGCTGGGCATCGCGTATTTTTATTTGCTAAATCTGGCAACCCTGCCTGGGCTTTAAGGAGAAGCCTGTTGCCTTTTGCCTTGTGCCCAAGCAGAATCCAACAGGTTATGTCATTCTGGTGAGCGGAATCCCAGGACACGTTCTGGAAGTTGAGTGCTTACGCTTCCTCTACCTTGAGCAAACTTTTAAAAAATGATGTAGGCTTTGTAAGTAATAACAGCGGTAACCATAATAATCCTTTCGGGAACCGGGAGATGTCCTGAGGGTTTGGGGGGAATCCACTTTCCACTGAAGTCCTGGAAGCTGCGTGGCACCATTCGCATTTAATAAAGAGCAGCCCCAGCGTCTTGTGCGGGAGGCCCTGGTCCTCCCCGGACGGGAGGCTCCTCTCCGAGACCCCTGCCCATGGAGTGTCAGGTGCAGGAGAGGGAGGAGGCTTCTGGGCCCGTTCTGCATCATCTCTTCCACTTCAGTGCTCCCTGCTTCCCTCTCCGCTGGAAATCAGAGAGCACATTCTTGGCATCGAGACTCTCCCCCTTGGACCCTTCTCTCTTCTCGGTTCCTGGCACAGCGAACTTGGCCGTTTGCTGCAGTGATGAGTCGTTCCAGAGAGCGCCCCGTCTAACCAGCAGCAGGCCAGCTGTCAGAACAGCCTCTTCCAAAGGGAAGACGCCCTGGGAGGGGGAGGATTTGCCAAGCAACTAAGTGTCCCCATGTTTCCAGGTGTTTAGTATATGTTTGTGGGTGTGCACAGCGGGGAGAACAAGGACCCATTGTGTGCCGGACCCTGGCGCTGGCTGAGGGCCTGGTAGGCAGGGTGGGTCACGATTCGCTGCAACTCAACACGTTTTTATTGAGCTTCTGAGCCCGAGGCCCTGCACTCAGCCCATAAGAAATGTAAAGATAAGGCTGATCTCTGCTTTCAAGGGACTTAAAATCAAATACAGGATAAGGCAAAGAGACAGCAGTGTGATTTGCAGAGCAGGCTAAGTACCCTCAGAGGGGTAAAAGCCAAAGTTTTTAAGATGTTCAAGACAGAGTGAAAACATCTGCCTGGAGGAGAGTCCGGAGAAATGTGACAGAGGTGGCTTTCAAGATGAGCTTATTTTTTAAAATTTATTTATTTTGAGAGGGGGGGGGCAGGCAGAGAGAGAGGGAGAGAGAGAATCCTAAACAAGATCCGTGCTGTCAGCGCAGAGCCCGATGGAGGGCTCGAACTCACAAACCGTGAGATCACGACCTGAGCCGAAATCAAGAGTCAGAGGCTTAACTGACTGAGCCGCCCAGGCGCCCCTCAAGATGAGCTTTGTAGGGTGGGTGAGATTGCATCAGGTTGTGCTTGGCTGGGAGGACGTAACTGACGATTTTTTTTTGTTGTGGTTCACACAGGAATAGATCCCATTCCTAACATAGATCCGAAAGGAACGCCACTAATGGTGATCGTGGTCATACACGGGTAGTACTCAAAGCAGACAAGCAAGAACAATTTGATTATAATGCTTCCTCGCCTTGCTGTAACCTCGGTGGTCTCAGTGGCTGACGAGGACAGCTAGAGCAAAACACCAAGCCCACATCCACCTGGCAGACATCGTGTTAGGTGATTCACATGTAGTCTCTTATTCCGTATGAGTGCGTGGCCACTGCTTGGGTAATATTGTCGTCTCAATTGCAAGATTCAGAATGTAGTCAAGTGAGTTCATACAAGCCCACGTCGCCCACCCATCCACCCAGATGCAAGCCTTCTTCCTTTATAGCGGGTGTTATAAAGCCATTCATCTACTCTGTTTTTCCCTCCACGTTTTTTTAAATTGATTTGCGGTTTGGGTCCATGTGTGGAGAGAGTAAAAATGACCAATAAGACTAATGTATAACAAATTGCTGTTTTTTCTCCTTTATATTGCAAAAGTCTTGCACGAGTGGAATCCTGTTGTAGGGAATTTCACTATAACACGGGTGTTGGATTTGTTCGTAGTGGTGCCATTTTGAACTCTTGTTATCACTGCAGGCTGCTGCGTATGCAGATGTCACACACTTAATCAAGAAGTCATGGATAGTAAGGTTTTGGTAGTCTCTGATGACTATTTGTCCATCTCTTTAGCAATTTTTTAAAAAAACTTTTAACGTTGATTTGTTTTTGAGAGAGAGAGAGACAGACAGACAGACAGATCGATAAAGCAGGTGCAGAGGAGGGGTAGAGAGAGAGGGAGACACAGAATGTGAAGCAGGCTCCAGGCTCTGAGCTGTCAGCACAGAGCCTGACACGGGGCTCGAACTCACGAACCGTGAGATCATGACCTGAGCCAAAGTCAGATGCTTAACTGACTGAACCACCCAGGTGCTCCTAAGAAACAATCCCCTTCAACTAGCCTCCTCCCCCCAGATACAACAAGGAGTGGAGTACCACTCCACTAGGTACATGATTGCTTTCTCTCAGGAGGGCCCCTGTGTGAGCTCATCAGAGAGACAGTGGCAAGAGTGAGGGCTCTCCCAAGATCCTGGGCAAGTTACTTACTCTCTTCTCACTTCAGTTTTCCCGTCCAGTACATGGGCATCATACTGTTGTTTCCAGAGCTGGTATGAAAATTCATTTCTTCAACCAGAGGTACTGAGCACCTCTTCTGTGCCGGCTCTCTGCAAATAACAGCCTATGTCCCCTGCCTCGATGGAGTGACCACGTGAGAAGGGTCACAGCAGAGCCCACACGAGCTTGAGGGAGGCTACCGTCCTGGTTATGAGAAGTGCAAGCGTCTCAGCATTCTTTGGGAAGAACATGCCATGTGAAGCACCCCCCAGTAGGGCGCTATTTAGGAGTTCTCAGATTTAGGTAGACCCCAGAGTGAGCTTTTTCTAGGCCTGGAAGCAAGATGCAGGTGGGCAAAGCAGGCATCGATAACAACAATGCCTCATAATGGAGAGGTTTTCAAAGTAGATTCCTAAGGTTGGAAGTTGTTTTTCTTTTTAATTTTACCATATTGACATATCTGTTATATGTACATGCCTGTAGTTAGCAAGTGGTTCAATCATGCATGTGGATACTTCAACAAAGAGGTTTTTTTTCTTTTGTTCTTTCTTTGCCTCCCTCCCTCCCTCCTTCCGTTCCTTCCTCTCTTCCTTCCTTCTTCCTTCTTTCCTTCCTTCCTTCCTTCCTTCCTTCCTTCGAAAAGCATCAACACTAGATCTTACACTCTGAAAATCCTAATTAGTTCGTCAACAAAGGACTTGTCATAACCCTCCATCTACCACAGAAATGGCAGTCGTAGTCCTACTAGAAATTAACCAATGTCTCCATCAATCAACGGAAAATGTCACTGTGGTGTTGCCATATTGGGGGTGACAATATTTACATACCTGTTATCTTACTTTACCACGTAAAAACACATTATTCCCTCTGAAATATTGATGTCCGAAGCTAACTTGAGACCACGCAGAAGATCTTCTAGGACATTTCTTCTCAGTACAGACTATAAAAAGTAACAAAAACCGAGAACAAACTGAGGGTTTATGGGGGGTGGGAGGGCGGGGTGGGTGTTGGGCATTGAGGAGGGCACCTGTTGGGATGAGCACTGGGTGTTGTATGGAAACCAATTGGACAATAAATTTCATAAAAAAAAAAATTAACAGGGAATGACGCTTTTTGTGTCCTGGATATTTAAATGCCATATGGTGCAACCAGACTGTATTTCTAGTATACGTCAATGAACAAATCAATCGCTCCACAAACAGTTATTGAGTATGTGCTTTGTGCAAGATTCCATGTTGGATCCTGAAGGAGTTACCGACCCACACCCAATTTAAGTCAACAAATAACAAGACAGAATGTTTCCCTTTGGGAACCACGGATTTGGGAGCGATCACAAGAAGTTAATTGACAATTCAAAGCCAAGAGACAGTTGTTCCTTTCAAAAATGACCAACAGGAGAGTCCTGGGAGGGCTTTGTGAAGAAAGTTGGTCTTCAAACAGAGGTAGGGTTGAGGTGACTCATTTTGTAAAACTCGTATAACAAATTAGGGACACATGTCTTCCTAGCAGCTTCAGCTGCCATGTGGTGCAAAACAGACTGTATTTCTCATATTTATCAGCTAACAAATTCATCCGTCAACAAGCATTCCTTGAGTATCTGCTTTGTGCAGGAACCATTGCTGGATCTTTTACATTTGTTTTTTAATTTTGGAACTTAATGAATTTCAAAACATATGTGTTGAATATCTGAGGACAGACTTTCAACCTCTGTAGTAATGTTGTGGGGGAAGTTGAGCCCAGGTCCCTAGAGCTAGCCTCCCCCTCTCTTCCCAGAGCCTCAGAGGCTATGTAGTTGGCATCCCCCATAGGATAGATCATTTTAAACCCACAGCGTAAGAATGATGGCATTCTGCTGAGCCTTTCTCCACTCATGGGAACTTTGCATCTGAGTAAAAGGGAAGCCAAGACCAGGAAGCTGATGAATCTCGAGGGGCTACTTCCTTAAACTTTAAAGAAGCGAAGGTCCCTGGGTCAGACAGTGGAGTTGCTTCGGTTTAGAAGGAACTCATGCGTGATAACCAAAGCGAAAACACAGACTTACTCCTCGTTGGTTTCCAGGTTCCCTGGACCTGAGCCACGAATGAAGAAGGGGTTGGTCCGTCAGGAAGGAAGGATGATTGGAGGTGCCGTGGAGCCGCCATGTTTGATGAGGCTGGGAGTGGCTGAGGTTTGGAAATATTTTTCTGCCTAAAGCTCTGAGATTGCATAGGTTTTCTTAGCCCTGCGGAATTCCTCTAACTGCCTGGGGATTTCTAGGTTTCTAAGAAGCTTGAGGTGGTTGTTAACCTAATACCCAGTTGAAGGGAGCCAAGACAGTCTTTCCATGCCAGCTGTGTAGTAGGCTGTCTTCTTAAAAGGCTCTTTAAAATCAGGCGCGTAAGGGAATCCTTCTTTCCAGAACTAGGGCGTCTGAAACTGGGTCAATGGTTCTCATCCCCATCTTCCAGTTTGCTTTGCTGAAGCACAGTGTAAGCAAATAAATATCAATGAATTGCTTAATGATTTTCATAAGGTCCCATATTTTCAAGGCAAGGGGCTCTCCTGAAATGTTTGATCTACTCCGTAGGAATCTGTTTTCCAAATGGCCAGCACATGTTGAGGCCTGCTGCCCTCCGGGTTACAGGAAGATGCCTTTGATGGGTTAACCGCAGAGCAAGTGAGCTCTTTTTAAGTCCTTTTCAAAAGTTCCTTTGTCTTGCTGTGGATCTTGCCACTTGCATTGGATCAGCGGGAGACCGCTCCTGGCAAAGGGTTCTAGTACATTCTCCCTCTGATCCGGGTTGGGTCCCTGGGTAATGCCATCTGTAATCTGGAGTCCCAAAGGTTGGAGTTTAAGCACGAGGCAGCTGGGAAACAATTACCGAGCTCTAGGTGGGCCACACACTTTTCCAGCACTGTCCACCCAACTGTGAGGCCGGAATGAATTTCCTTAAAGCCAAATGAAATCACCATCATTCTCAACCATCTTGGGGGAAGGCTGGTCTTGCTATTAACAAAACTTCTTGGCAGCTGCCTGATGCTGCCCTCAGCGGGATATTACTACGTTCGAAGCGGCCCTCCGTGTTCTATGGGCTTGTCTGTTCTTTTCCTGGCCTGGGCGGAAATGCATAGACCATACCTTTCTTGACCCCTCGCGCACGCCTAGTCAAAGGGTGATTCGGTTTGGCTTATTTCTACAGATTCTGAGACACATTCAGGTCACGGCACAATGAATGGACACACAGGGCTATCATCTAGTTGGGTGGCCATATTAGAGAAATTAAGGGCGAAGAAAAAGGCAATCCGGGTCCCTGCCGGCACGTGGGTGCAGTTCCTTGGGGACACAGCAATCGTTGAGGACCAAGAGATTATGTTTTAGTTGTTCTATAAAAACCAAACGTGTTGTGAGCAACGCTGAACTTTCAATCCAAAAGTGTCGTAACTACTTATAAAAACACAGCAAAATGTATCAGAGAATAAGATTTAAGAAAAGAGAAACATCTTTTCCTCTTTGTTCTGTTCTGAATGGTTTTTTTAATCATAACTATTACCGTTATTAGGTACTCCTTCACCCTAGATTGACTATATACTTCCGAGATAACCTTTATTTTTTCTTGCCAGCTGTGATCCTGGGTATTCATTCAAAAGCAACAACTCCTTACTTCTCCATACTCTGTAAACTGCTGGTAGCTTTGGTTCCATCCGGTCAACATTTATCAGGTGGTGACTTGGGCAGGCCCGGTAGTATCTTGGCCTTTAAAAGCAGATGATGTTTCTTTTGCATGCTGTCTCTCTCTCTCTCTCTGTTTGCCTCTATCTCTGTCTCTCTCTCCCTCTCTCCTGATACTAATTTAGGTCCAGTGATGGCCAAAGCTCTTGTTTTCAGGCTGCTGGCACTTAGTTCTCTTCGAGAGTTATTTCCTTCTCAGGCAAGAGAGTCTTGCTAATTTCAGACAAGCCTTCAAACTACATTTTCTGTCTGGACTAATGGAATTACGGTCCACACAGCCACCTAGTCCAGAAATCTGGGAGTCTCTTCTTTCCAACTGTCTTCCCACATCCAATCAACCACCAGCTTCTGTTGGGCTCCTGTCTTGCAAAAAGCCTCATTGCAGAAGTCTGTCCTCCCACACTCCCACTGTGGACTCTTTCCCCACCTTCCACATTGTACCTCTTACCTGGATTTGCCTCCAAATGACCTGCTGATTATTCTCTTTGTCTCCATCCTCTGTCCTTTCCTCATCCGTTCTTGTCCTTTCTCGGGCAAAGGTTATGTTGTTCTTGCCCGAATTACAATGCAATAACCACGAAATCATGCAGCTATGAGTCAAACTCATTGGCATAGCTTTTTTTTTTTTTTTAATTAAGATTAGGTCTAGAATTTTACTGAATGTTTTCCATTATCTATTGTCGTATGTCCGTGAGATAAATTATATGACTGATTTTTGAATGTTAAACAATCCTTGCATGCCATATAAAATATATTTTATATGCTATTTATGCACACACTCACTTTGTATTTCTTGCTTGTATTTATTTAGTATTTTTGGATCTCTGTTTATATGTGAGATTGAGTCATCTTCTGTCCTTGTCTGGCTTCGACATCAGGATTATAATGGCTTTATAAAATATGTTGGGGAATTTTTTTCTGCTTTTCTGTTCCCTAGAATGGTTATTTGTCAGGGGTTATTTCTTTCTTGAATTTCTGGAAAAAATTGTCTGCAAAATCTTCTGGAGCTAGTACTGCCCGTGGTGTATTTTTGACTATTGAGTTCATTTCCCGCCACCACCCGCCTCCCCCCGCCCCATTACTGGTTGTAGGTTTATTCGGTGTCAATTTCTTCTTTGTTAATTTCCATAATTTATGCTTTCTAAAAACTGTGCAGTGTATCTACGGTTTCAAATATATTGGCCTAAACGTTGTTCATGTGATTATCTCATGATTTTTAAATATTTACTTTTTCTGTTTCAATGTCTCTTTTCATATCTAGTACTGTTTATTTCTGCCTCTTAAGAAAAAAATCATTCATGCCAGGAGTTTGTCTGTTTAATTACTTTCCTGAAACAACCAGCTTTTCATTTTGTTGATCAGATGACCAACCATTCACTTCTGACACCATCACAAGAGTAATTTTTAGGAAACCCAAATGCACGTTTGAAGACCCACGCTGGGCTCGCCACCCCGCATCCAGCCTCTGACCCCCTATCTTCTTCACCAGCTCCTCTCACTGCACTGAGCCCCCTTCTTCTCTCCCCTCCAACAACATCAGATTCCTTGGGGGCCCCAAAATGTCAGCTCATTTCATGCTCCGTATCTTTGCACAGACTTTTCTTTTTCCCCCCTCCTCCCTCCAAGCCCCCACGCTATTCATTTGGTCCAAGTCTTTAAGTTCCATCTCAAGTTTTCCTCCTTTGCACTGACCTTGTACCTTTTTTGCATTCCTATTTTTGCCTTCACGTCTGGACCACGAAATCCTTGAGGGTAGGTGCAGTCTATTTTTCATCTTTATTATGGGCACTTTTAACTTCTTTTTCTTACCCCCGTATCACTCCTTTTACAAACAAGAAGCATAAACAGCACAGACGAGATTACACTGTGTCTTTTCCCTCTATTTTAAGAAAGGTTGGCATCCAAACCACTCCACGTGAGATACCAGCTAAATTAACGTCCCTCTTCCTCCCTTGTCAACATGCACTTAGCATTGACCCACCTATTTGCTGACATCTTTAATCTTGCAATTTTTTAAGGCAATATTTATGTCTGGTAAGTTCCAAACTGCTTTATGTCTGGACATCTCAATGCACTTCAAATGCCAGACCAGATCTGAATTGGGCTGTCTAATGTCTTCCTCGTTGAGAGTTTACTTATAAAATTATGCACTGTTTAATGAAAAGGGATGATCGTATTTCACGAGCAAGCCCCCAACTTTCCTATTGAGGCAAAATATTGCAGGTAGGTAATCCAAAGAAATCCCCATTCTAGCTCATAGTTTTTCTCACTAAAGAACTTATAGTTGATAACAGTCAACCTAGATTTGCATACACCAAATAGGATGCTATTTAAAAGATGCTATTTAAAACCACTTCGGCTGAGTAGTTCCCAAGCACAGGAGTTAGGAAGCCTGGCCTTGACCCCCAGCCATACCCCTTCACAGCCCAGCGGGGACTTCAACCCCTGAAAGTCTCGATAGTCAAAGAGTAATGATCATACAGTGACCAAATAGTGATGATTTAGGGCTAAATCATAGCGTTCGCAAGGAAATGCCTTGTGCGTTTCCCAGAGCACAGCAGTCTGGAGCACTGCATTTCAGTTTGAACTTGCACGAGGAGAAGTCACAACTAAGCCTACCGTGCAAATGGTGATTTCTCATTGACAACACTATTACCCAGGCATCCAGCCTTAGCCGATTTAAAGAAAATCCCGCTTTCCTTGAGGCTCCGTTTGCTTTCTAAACTTTCTGGCCCCAACCAACACCCTTTGCTAATCCATTTTATTTTCCTTGTTTTCCTCCAGGGACGACGGATCGGACGTTGGGATTTGGAAGCCCGGCATTCTACGCTGAGCGCAAACAGACCACCGAGTCGGGCCAGCCGGCCCCGCGATGCTCTTTGGTGAATGGTTTCGCATCACCCCGAAGTCAGAGCGTCCCTGTCCTTGCTCTGCCTGCTCGGCACTAACCTGGCCACGCTTATCACCCCAAATCGGGACATCGAGTTTTCCGTTCACGAGAAGACTCCAGCTCACGCGGTGCCTCTCTCCCTCTGTGAAGGCGAGTAACCAAGCCGAAATGTTCAGCCAAAAAAAGCATGTGCTGACATCGCTTTAAAGTAATCATCTCCCCTCAAGGCCGGCCACTCTTTCAAGGGCACCCCATCCTGCCGCTGGGAAAGCAAACCTTTTCTGCGCTCATTCCGGGCCTCCACCGGAACTGTCCGGTAACTGAAAGCCATTTTGGGTTTTAGTCACCCTCCGGGCTACGGGCCCATCACCCATCCACTTTGCTACTGAAATCTGGGGTGAGGAGAGGTCCCGGGGGAGATGTGAAGAGCCAGAGGCTGGCTTTGGCCTGAGCAGCTGAGCCTTGGCCTGCGGCCTTGGCTCCCTTGCCCCCAGGACTCATAGAGCCTTTGCATGTCTGTCCCCACGGCTTCTCTGTGTTCTTGGGGCCCGTGTGGACTGGTGTGGGACAGGAGGAGAGTGAGGGGGACCTGGGCCCCATCCGGGGTCTCCATGCTTCCAGTCTGCCTCAAGTTGACCCATATTCCACATACCAGCTCTGAGCAGGACACTCCTCCTCCCCTTCCTCCTCCTGTTCTCCCTCCTCCCCCTCCTCCTCCTTCCTCGGCCAACAGGGCAGCCAGACCTGCATACCCGGTCTCTCTCGTCAGCCTGCTGGCACGATGGGGCTCAAGGGGGCCACCAGGGGGTGAGCCCCCCCAGTCTGAACCTCCTGGCCTCCCCCCATCGCGTGCCCTCCAGGAGCACGGCAGTAACCAGAAGGGTACGGAAAAGTCCATCTCTTGGGCTTGTTCACAATTATTTCCTTCCAGCCTTGGTTTTTGGAATGTTTTGCTGCGTTTCTTTTGAGTGGGCAGATGGCAGGATGCTGGAGGTGTAAAACAGCTATGAAAAACAAGATGATTCCGACAGAAGGAGTATGTACAGCCCCTGCTGGACCATCCCGATATTAATCAGGAGAACTGGCTTTTTGTTTTTGTTTTTGTTTTTTCCCCTGGGATCTTTAAAGTTTGCATGCCTTCTCTCTGCTTTCCAAAAAAAAAAAAAAAAAAAAAAAAAGGATAATACGTAAATGCACCACTTTAAGGGCTTCAGCTGGGAAAGCCGGTGTCATTTTTGGAATTCAGTTTATTGTGAGGATGAGCTCAAGCTGAAGGACCTCAGAGCAGGACCCGTGGCTTTGGGGAGGAACGCGAAAACGGAGCTTCGGGAGAGAAAAGCCGACGGCGGGTCACCAGCGATGATGCCCGTCCATGGTGCAGGAGCCGTGCCTGAAAGAGATAATTTCAAGTTGAGCTGTGGTTTACCGCAGTGTCCTCGTGATCGGCTGAATGGTCAGATGTCAGGGGTGACTGAAAATAAGTTCATTTTCCCACAGTGAGAGAAAAAAGAAGAAGGAGGGGGAAAAAAAAAAAAAAAAAGGAACAGCCCTGCCCATATGAAACAAATACTTGCACATTTCAGAGTCTGGCCGGAGCAGGCTTGAACGTGCTCCATCACGCATGTGACTTTTGTGAAGCCAGCCGGGGAAGAAACGACAATTTTTGCCCTGGGTTAGCCTAACACGTTACCCCTCCCCCGCCACCCCCGTTGAGCACAGACGGTCTTTCACGGGGCGATCGCTGCGCCCCACTGTTGGGCCAACTCGGAAGATCTTTGGGGAACGAGGGTGGCGCGTCTATGTCATTATGTCGCCGGTGGGGATAAGGGAAGGACGGGTGGAGCGTCTGGTGATCCCACCCCGCGAGTGTGGGACTGAACACCGACCAAGGGTTCTCTAGACCTTCCTACCCGACCCTCCGGTGCCTCCGGGCTTTACGGAGGTGCGCGAGCTGGGTGTGCGTGAGGGCTCTGGGACTCAAAGTGTTAAAGTGTCCTCTGCAATGGCGAAAAACGGCTTAACCGCAGACTCATCCTGTGTTGGCCTAGTTGTGTGCTTCTGTGTGTGTGTGTGTGTGTGTGTGTGTGTGTGTAATTTTTTCTTCCTTTTCAGATACTATTCTCTTTCATGATCTCATATCCTAAAATGTCTCCTTTCTGATTCAGTGAGAGGGATTCCATGGTTCACCACCCAGCACAGGGTACTTCCTTCCATCACAGATGCCAGAAAAGCACTGAAGATCTCAAAGGTGGAAACGCAGAGCATCAAAGCACTGATCGGAAGGCCAGAGGCTTGATTTGGAAATCACACACCAGGCAGCCGCAAATCCCGCGTCCCGATGCCTTTTCTTTTCTCTTGTCCTTTTGTTCCTAATGCAATGCATTCTGACCCCATCTCTTCCATCCCACTGAGCCCGCAGCACCTTGAGCGATTCAGTGGCTGTAAACTCCCCTGCCGACTTTGTTTTGGCTGGAATCGCAACCCATATATGGGAGAATCCAGCCGAAACATCACAGAGCTAACAGCGCGCCTCCGTGCAGTGGTGGCCAGTCAGCAGAAAAAGGTGACATCATGGCTATTCCAGGACTTCAGGTCTGCAGCACAAAGTGACTTCCCTGCTCTACATCAGAGTCAGAACTTGGATTCGAGACAAAAACAACTCTCCCTTCCCATAAATATCTGCTCTGGGGCTCAAGACTATTCGAAGCGCAACGGCTCAGAAATGGTCCCTTTCCTTGGAGACCCGTCTGATTTTCCAAATCCAATCACAAACTTTTTAATAGCATGTCATGAACCTCTCAGCTCATTATTTCTCTTCAAAGCCTTCTGGTTTGCCAGCTAAGAGCCTGTCAAATGTTGTTTGATGATGTACTACGCCATAAATAAACGCATAGGACATGCTAGAAATCCACCCTTCACTACTTCTGGCTTTCCCGCTAGGAATACTGCCATATAATCAGGGATGTGTGATTTGTGGCAATTGCTCTGAATTGAGGGTTGTTGTTTTTTTGTTTTTTAACGTGTCCAGTGTGTAATGTAGGTAATATAACAGATTTATCACCTTTACATGAATCCCATTTGTTTTTCCTCTTCCTGTTCCTTCTACCCCCTCTCACGGTTAGGACGTTGGAACAAAGAGTAGGAATATAGACAAACCCTCTGAAATAGCAATCACGGCCTTACCCCTTCCTTCCAGCAGGAAATCAAGGCACTGGATAAGTTACTACACCTCTAATATCCACTGTTCCTTCCGATGTTTTTAAGTTGTGAGCAGACAACCATTTTACATGGGTAACTGGCCATGAAGGTCAGCACCAGCAGGGAGGTTACTGTTGTAATCAAATAAAGCTCATAGCCGCTAATCTGACATGTGTTTTGACTAACTGTTTTTCACTGTATGGTAATTAGGCAAACACGACAAGCAGTCAACCCAAATAACTGTGTCATCTGTCCTGTTTTGTTGCATTTCGCGGTGAGATTAAGATAGGTTTCGGGCAGGGACATGCGAGTACTCAAATCCTAGTCTCAATCAGCATCCTTCCCCCGGTGGTCACAGGGGGCAAATATGCAGAGAAAACAATGGTCTGCACAGGGACTTTTCATTAATATCTACGGCTGTGGACATAAAGCCCATTGCGTGGTCCAGGAAGCATCGTTAGCAAAACTATAAGGTGAGGTATGTTAAAGCTTGATATATAATAAGAGTATTATTAGGGTTCTCCAGGGAAATAGAATCTATAAGAATATATATATATATGTATATATGTGTGTGTGTGTGTATGTGTGTGTGTGTATGTGTGTGTATATATATATATATATATATATATATATATATTTCTCCACTGGAAGTCCCAAAGTCCACCATCTGTAAGCTGGAGAACCCAGAAAGCCAATGGTATATTCAGTTCAAGACCAAAAGCCCAAGAATTAGGGAAGAGAGGTTGGTGTAAATCCCCAGTCTGAGTCTGACAGCCTGAGAACCAGGAACTCTGTCTGAGGGCAGGAGAAGACAGATGTCTCAGCTCAAGCAGAGGGAGGATATTTCCCCTTCCTGCACCTTTTGTGTTCTATCAGGCCTTCAACAGACTGGACCGTGCCCACACCCATTCGTGAGGGTGATCTTCCTTATTTAGCCCACTGATGCGAATGCTAATCTCTTCCCGAACCATCTTCGTAAACACGCCCAGAAAGAATGTTTTGTCAGCTGAGTGTCCCTTGGCTCAGTCAAGTTGACCCATTAAAATTCACCATCACAATAAGTACTTTTGGTAGGCAGACTGTATGGCCCCTTGAGATGTCCACCTCCTAGGCACAAGATTCTGAGATTATGTCATGTTGTGTGACGAGGAGGGATCAAGTTTGCTAGTCCACTAACTTTAAAAGAAGAACACTATCCTAATTACCTAGGCGGGCCCCATGTAATCCCAAGGTCCTTTCAGTGTGGAAGAGGGAGGAAGAGGAGTGATCTCCAAGGTGATGCGGTGGGAGAAGGCTCAGCCCACCGTGGCTGGGTCTGTAGGAGGAAGGGACCTCCAGGCAAGGAGGGTAGGAGCTCCAGAAGCAGCCAAAGGCAAGACATCAGACTCTCACCTGGAGCCTCGAGAAAGGAACAGAGTTGTCCTGCTACCTTAACGCACCGTGGGACCCACTATAGAATTCTGCCTTCCAGAACTGTAAGATAATACATTTTTTATTGTTTTAAGCCACTAAGTTTGTGGTAACTTTTTACAGCAGCCACCGGAAACTCTTACAGTACTTGATAAATGTTAGCTAGTAGCTAGTGATTTAACTTTTTCCCTTGTCAAGTGATATCCTTCCTGATTGGCGAGTTCGGGGAGATCCACATCACAGCCAGTGTCTCAGTGTGAATCCCGCCTCACCTCAGCATCTGCCTAGTGTTCTCAAAGTACGTGCTCTACAGGGCAGTTAAGAGCACAAATTATTCTTGTATTGTTGTCTGACTGTAAGCAACAGAAACGGACTGTCTAACTGAAGCAGGAAAGGAATCTGTTGGCAAGATATTGGGTAGTTCCCAGAATTAACTGGAAGACCGGAGGATCAGACTCCGAAAATTAGCCAGAGTCAAGAAAGATTGGGAATCGATCAGAGCTGGAAGGGTTCGGAGGTTGCCCCGGGACACTCAAGGCCAATAACACTGGACTCCCGATGCCACCACTGCTTCTGTGAATAATTGTCTAACTCTCTATCTTTGTGTCCCTCAAGATTGCACGTTCTGGGCAGAAATGTCCGACTGAGATCCTGCAACTGTGACAGAGGTGGGTCAGCCTCTTTGGCGTTTACAGCGATTGATGGTGCCCTACCTGCAACCAAGTCATATACGATGAGGGTTCTCCCAAGTAAGAAGACGTCGGAGCCCAGATAACTCCCCAAATGACACATATCTACTACACTTAAGTCCGTGCAAGTGGCTGGGATTGAGCACCATAGCCTGGGTAGTCTCCAAACAACAGAAATTTCTTGCTCACCGTTCTGAAGGCTGGGATGTCTCAGATCAGGGTGTTGGCGAATCCAGGGTCCGGTGGGGACTTGCTTCCCGTGTCCTCAATGGCCATCGTTTCACTGTCTTCGCACGGCAGAAGGACAAAGGAGCTCTGTAGGGTCTCGTTTACAAGGGCACTAATTGCCTTCATGGGGTTCCACATTTATTGCCTAATTGTCTCCCCACCTTCAAATGCCATCATATTGGGGATTGGGTTTCAACATAAGAATATGGGCAGGGGGACACACAAACGTTCAGTCCATAGCACCGAGCATCAGTGTTCTTGCCCACACCACGGGGATAAGGATTTCTACTGATTCTATTCCACCCCAAGTGCAAGGTACATTTCAACTACAGCAGCTGCTGGAAGTTTCCTGAGCACAAGCGCTCACCTTCACACCTCTGCTGTTCCTTCTGTCTGAAATGTCATCTCTCCTTATGTGTCTTGTGACCTTCTACCCGTTCTCCAGTACCTAGTGTGCTATTCCTGGGCCTGTTGCGCTCTCCAGTTTGGGGTTCCTCTGTTCTGTCCTGCTCTGGAAGGGACCTACTCCGGCAGGCTGTGTTTCCTGGGCTTCTGACTGGGTAGGCCACCGGGGGGCAGTGGCCGAAGATGGCAGGCCAGGAAGAAGAGAGAAACCTACCATTCCCCCTGTTCCTTGGGTAGTATCTTCCCATCCAGCCGTGTTCCTTCTTTCTGGAAGGCCTTCGTTCCAACTTCTGCCAGGTGACCCTAGACCCTGAGCTTCATGAATACCAACTCTTCTCCTTGTCCCTAGAGATGGTGGCCCCGTGCTTCCTGCTGTTGCTAATCGGGGCGGGGTGGGGGGGCTGGCCTCCCCGTCTTGTCTGGCTTCTTAGCAATTCCACAACTTGGAGTTCTTGCTACTGTTTCTATGTAACAAATTATCCCCAAATGCAATGGCTTGAAACAACCTCTCTGAGGGTCAGGAGTTTGGGAAGGCACAGCCAACAGGGTTTCTCTCTTGTCCACTCCGTCTGGGCCTCAGCTGGGAAGACAGACGCTGAAGGTGATGTGACACCGGACGTGGCGGGGGGCGGGGGGCGGGGGCGCTGGAATCGTCTGAAGGTTATTTACGCACACGTCTGCTGCCCGGGGTTTTGATGACTCAAAGGCTAGGACTGCTGACCAGAGCACCCACACAGGGCTTCCCATGTGGTGCGACTTCCTCACAGCACGACAGCCTCAGAGCAGTCAGACGGTGCCCACAGTCGCTCAGGCCCCAAAGGCCAGTCAGTGTCCCATCCAGCAACGGACGGAAGTCCCCTTTCACGTCCTAGCTTCTGAAGCAGCAGGGCGTCAGTGTCCCCCTTCTCTCTTAGTTGGAACAGTCACACGTCCGCCCAGGTTCAACGGGTGGGGGGAAGTGGGGGGCACAGACCACAACCCTCGATGAGACGAATGTCAAAGAAGCTTGGGGTGTTGTTCTAAAACCGCCATAGCTCGGTTGTCACCTTCAGGACAAAACGGCTCCATTTTCCTTATTTAGAATATTTGCTGTTTTCCTAGTCGGACCCTGAACATGGAGTTCAGTTCTTATTCGCTCTATTAAAATTTCCCAAATTCCCCTGATTCAAACCGGTGGCTCCCACCTTTGTGCTACCGTGACTCACGATAACATTTGGATAAACCATTCTTTTTTTTTTTTTTCTTTTAATTTTTTTTTTTTTTAACGTTTATTTATTTTTGGGACAGAGAGAGACAGAGCATGAACGGGGGAGGGGCAGAGAGAGAGGGAGACACAGAACCGGAAGCAGGCTCCAGGCTCCGCGCCGTCAGCCCAGAGCCCGACGCGGGGCTCGAACTCACGGACCGTGAGATCGTGACCTGAGCCGAAGTCGGACGCTCAACCGACTGAGCCACCCAGGGGCCCCTAAACCAATCTAACCATACACGTTTCCCTCACTAGACGGTGGGGTCCCGGAGGGGGCAAAACTTATCTATCTCAGTGTGCTCCTTTTTTTAAAAAAAAGTTTTTTCTTGATGTTTTTATTTTACTTATTTGAGAGAGAGAGAGAGGTGTCGCAGAGAGAGAGAGAGACAGAGAATCCGAAGCAGGCTCTGCACTGTCAGCACAGAGCCCGACCCGGGGCTCGAACTTACAAACCTCGAGATCATGACCTGAGCCAAAGTCGGACACTTAACCAACTGAGCGACCCAGGTGTCCCTCAGTGTGCTCATTCTTGGCGCATGCCTGGAACACGGTGGGCAACGAACGATATATATTGAGTGAATGAATGCATATTTTACTGTAACATCACCGAGCGCCAGAACCACTTTGGACTCAATACCTGGAGAAAATTGGTTGGAAGCACCCACAACTTTGCAAAGATTTTGACCCTTGCAATGGAGCAACTCAAATGCCAGCAAGGCCTCCCTCGCAGGTAAATAAGCGAAGCAGGTGAATGCAGAGGGTAGCAGGGGTGAGGCGGGCTGTGGTGAGTGTTTGCCCCGTCTAAAAAGGCCACCCGAATGCGGCCCTTGACGCTTCATGCTGCCTGGGACTGAGGGGGTGGCTTAGTGTCCCTAGAACTTCTGCTTTTGTAGGAGAAACTAGAATCTCACTATTTTTTTAAACACGAGAAAAGCACACAGTTTTAATTCTCTTTTTTTACATGCACGTGGGAGTCTTTAAAAACTTTTAATTGAAGTTGACGTACAATATTATATTAGTGTTGTTGTTGCTTGTTTATTTGTTTCTTTTTTAGATTCCACGTATAAGTGGTGTTTGTCTTTTTCTGATTTATTTCATGCAGGGCCTAGAAAGTATTATACGAAATAGAATCTTGAATTTTATAATATCTTCTGATTTCTTTTTTTTTTAATTTTTTAAATATTTGTATATTTTTGAGAGAGAGAGAGAGAGAGACAGAATGCGAGCAGGGGAAGGGCAGAGAGAGAGAGAGGGAGACACAGAATCCGAAGCAGGCTCCAGGCTCCGAGCTGTCAGCACAGAGCCTGACATGGGGCTCGAACTCACAAACAGTGAGATCATGACCTGAGCCCCAGTTGGACCCTCAACCGACTGAGCCACCCAGGCGCCCCTATAATCTCCCGATTTTTAAGTGTTGTGAAGTAACACAACAGTTTTAAAACTCTTGTGCAGGCCAACCCTCTGCAAACCAAACTCAACATAACCAAAGGCAGGATTCTGCCGGGACCACTCATTCGTGTCTTCTGATTTAGAGTTCCTTGGGGATAATTCTCTGATAACTTCATTAACCCAAACTTTCATAACCTGAGCTCATTCGTCCTAAAAACGTAATTTGTGAGAGAGGCATATAAGTTTGTTAACTATTTAGACTCTTTAACGTAACAAAACAGACAATAATTTAATAGGATAATATAGTAAACTGCACTTGAATTTGTTCAGTTTGCTTCATGATGCCAACCTTGTTTGCTTTAAACGCTGCAAACTGGGGCACATGGGTGGCTCAGTCGGTTAAGCATCTGAATGGCTCAGGTCATGATCTCACGGTTCGTGAGTTTCAGCCCCGCTTTGGGCTCTCTGCTGTTAGCCCAGAGCCTGCTTCAGATCCTCTGTCTCCTCTGTCTCTGTTCCCTATCTCTCTCTCTCTCTCTCTCTCTCTCCCCCTCTCAAAAATAAACGTGAAAAAAGAAAGATGCAAACCTAAAATTCACAAGAGCTTCATCTTTGGAGGACAAACTATTTTCTCCATATTTTGCAACTGATCAAATGCTCGCATGTTCAGGGAGAAGATACAGGTTGCTATCAAGTGAGTTGCTCACTCTTCGAGCTCCTCATACAGATGACAGGCAGGCCGATGCCTCTAAGTTACGTAACTAAAAGAATATAAAAGGAGAGCCCTGGACAAGAAGTCTGGGTAACTGTCCTACACGCAGTGCCTGACATGCGACAAGCACTGGGCTATGCTTACACGAATTACACCCGAAGGAATGAGGAACGGCCGTGAGACTTTGGACAGTGCACCTACGCTGTTTGTGTCCCTCGGTGTCCTTTACATTTAAAATGAGATATTTGATGGGACGCCTGGGCGGCTCAGTCGGTTAAGCGTCTGACTTCCGCTCAGGTTGTGATCTCCCGGTCGGTGAGTTCGAGCCCCGCGTCTGGCTCTGGGCTGACAGCTCAGAGCCTGGAGCCTGCTTCGGATTCTGTGTCCCCCTCTCTCTCTGCCCTCCCCCGCTCACGCTCTGTCTCTCTCTCTCCTTCAAAAATCAATAAACATTGGGGCGCCTGGGTGGCTCGGTCGGTTAAGCGTCCAACTTCGGCTCAGGTCACGATCTCATGGTCCGTGAGTTCGAGCCCCGCGTCGGGCTCTGTGCTGACCGCTCAGAGCCTGGAGCCTGTTTCAGATTCTGTGTCTCCCTCTCTCTCTGCCCCTCCCCTGTTCATGCTCTGACTCTGTCTCAAAAATAAATAAACGCTAAAAAAAATAAAAAAAAATCAATAAACATTAAAAATAAAATGAGATATTTGAAACAGTCATTTTATTTTATTACCTTGGTGAACATGTCCAGCACAAAGCCCAGCATCATGATGGGCAGGCTCTTCATTTCCTTTCTGTGGCCCCAGCTCTAAAATTCTATAAGCAAGGGGTTCCAAATCGTATAGAATGCATTGGCGGGTTATGCAACTACCTGATGACATCTCTGTCCTCTACTTTTGAATCAGGGGCGGGGAACGGACCGAGATCTGAAATTCATCAAAAGTCTCGGACTGCAAACCCCGGCACACGCACACCTCGTGCACACACACACACACACACACACACGCACAAGCGGCATCTGGTTTCTGACATCTTCTTGTGACTTAGGGCAGATGCTCATGGAGCTGAAGTCCCTGGATCCCCTGTGTTTGAAGATTCCTTCACTTCATATTTCAGTGAAGCTTTTTCATGTGTCTGACACCAGCCAGGGAGTCTTTCTCTCTCCCTATGGAGTGCCACACCGCAGAACGCTTATCCCACACCCGAAGCGTGTCGGAGACGACTGCCCAGAAATGCTTTATTTTGCTGAACGGACCGTCTTCTTCCAAGTCTACCCATCCCTGTGCGTGTCTGCAGAGACACAACTGCGGGTGACCAGTGACCAGACAGCGGCCAGCGGGGGGGGTTCCCCTGGTCAACCCGTGGCTGGCCTCCCGTTCCATTGCATTTCCCTTCCTTCTGTCCTGCACCCCCAGCTCCTGTCCCAGCTCTGTTCTGTCATGTTGTACCTCCTTTCTGTCTCATCCCCACTACCCCGCACACAGCAGGCCCTCTATGTGTGACACGCTCTTCAGAGGGACCTGACGAACCTCTTCTGACAGAAAGTTCAGACAGTCCTCTAAGCTGCCAATCAGAGAGTCAGATTTTGTAATAATTCCTGGAAGGAAAGCCTTTGTTTTCAGTTCTGCATGTCCAACCGCCCACGCCGCCCAGCCTTCCACAGAGACGCCCAGACCTTCTGTCTCTGGGGACTGGGCTCGAAGCCGGGCTTCGTGCGAAGAGGGGGGTCCCGGGCTGCGGCTGGAGGGTCCGGGGACGGCAGTTTTTGTGACCCTATCTTCGCCTGCCCGCGTGCTCTCCTTCCCGCAGGGCTGTGGTCTTTTTGCTATGAGACTCCTTCTCTGATATTTTAAGATGCTGTTGAGATTCCGTCCACTGGGTCAAGGGCCCCGTCCTTCCTCCTACGAGCATTTATTTACCCCCCTGTGCTGGCCTTGGTTCCTCAGGCATCTTTCCCCCTGTCTGGACTGTAGACCCCTTGGGGCAGGACTGAGTTCAAGTCACCGTTCTGTGCTCAGCTCCTAGCTTGACCAGTTGACTACTCTCACGAGAGCGTGTTTCTGTCGTGCATGTGTGACATGAATAACTCTGCGGGTCTACACGTCACGGGACGCAGAGGCCTGTGGCTGTGGATAATCCCTGCCGAGAGATCACACGAGTTAGTGGTGTTTTGGGTTTCGGTTCAGACAATAGTCACCGGGGCAGCAGAAGGGAAGGGTCTCTTCCAACACGTGGGCCCTGAACACTCACCCAAAGTCTTTGGGCCACACCGAATTTTTCTTTGGCCTTCTATAGCTTTGTCGAAGACAGAGGCAGCGTTTAGGGAAACGTTTGGGCAATGTCTCGGGGCAGCCAACTTGAGCGAGCTCAAAAACACTTCTCTTCTCCAGACCAGGCCGCCCGTGCGATTTACCCACCGCATTTTGGAGCCTCGGTCCCCGGCCAGGCCGGGGGCTCCGGGCTGTCTCTGCGGGTAGGGGGTAAGCTTCCACGATACTCTCGAAGTTGCCTCATCAGGCTTTGGCTCTAACATGACAGTGACCATCTGTCCTGCCCAATCCCTGAAAGGAACGACGGCTAAAGAGGCAGCACACTGACATTCAGGCTGGAGGGAGAGGGGCCCACACGGAGAGACTTCTCCCTGGTCGCCCTCACTGCGTCCAGAGGTGGGAGCCGGGGACAAAGTTCCACATGGGCTCTGTCTCTATAGACGTGTTTCTACACGATGTCCGCACAGCCCTTGGAAATCGGCACCAGCTTTGCCCTGAAAAAGCTCGTGCCATCCTCTCCCAATGTCCCCGCTGCCTTCCTATCACCAAAGGAGTTCACGGGTAGCCCGCTGCCCTTTCTCTGGCCTGAAAGTCACTGACATTCTGTGAAAATGCGATGGAGGCTTCAGAATCCTGAGCCAGGTTTCTGCCTTTCCAGGAAGTGAGGGGCTTAGTACCCATGCGCTGCGAAGAACAAGAAGCTTGCCTCCAGCGCCCTTGGCACTTTTCTGCTCCCTGCCTCCTCTCCTCCAGGCCTGGATCTGTCCCCTGCGGCCTGGCCCTCAGCCAGCTGTCAACTAATCCTTGCTAAGGTGCTAGGTGGCAAAGGCTCACGGTTACTAATCCTTGCAGGAGCCTTTCCACGTTAAACAGAACTTTGTTAGTAAATCAAAGGGCATTAAAAAAATCATCGCCATAACGTAAAAACAATTTCTTGATGCTCCCGATAAATCCTTACCTTTGGAAATGAATGTAGTTATGATTATAACCTGTCTGCAGTATTTGGGTGGGCTTTTCTCCAGAGAGAAGCACATTTCACGCATTTCTAAGTGTCCCATTCTTCCTCCTTGTGATAATTTGAAGGTAATTTCTGCACCATCGGCCCATCTCAGCAGGAACTCCTGCCCCCAAAGCCAACAGTCCTCCCCCTCTGCCAGCCTCCGCACCAATGAAGGGAGCCTGGGTGGGGGACCTCTGGATAGCCATGACCTTGTGCCCACCTGTGCCTAACCCCTGCCACAGCTGAATGAGCAGGACGAGCGCCAGATTCAAGGTGAGTCTACCTGAGCCTTTCCCCTAGACGTGCGCCGTTAAAGCCACGAGAAAGGCTTATCTTGTAGCTGAACCTGCGACATGTTAGCCGAGAGGTGGGGTTTCCCGCAATTATGTGCGGAGAGAGGTGGACGGGATGGTGCCTCCGTGGGGCCCAGGTCCATGCCCACTCCCGACGTCCGTGGCACACACCTGTATTTTTCAGTTAAGCCAGCTTTGGCTCATTCTTATCTCTTGCACATAAAAGAGTCCAAACTACTTACGGTAATGCTGATAAGAGCGGCCACGCTGAACATTCGCCAGAGACTTGACTCACACTGGCTCACTTAAAACCTCCCATTACCTAAGGAGTTAGCTCAGAGATGTTGAGTAATTTTTCTAGGATAATCTACCTTAACGACTTCTGCCCTGGGATTTGAACCCTGGTCTGTCTGATGCTACTACAGTCTTTGGTCTTAACTATTTATTACCTTACGTGGGCGTAAGTAGGGGGAAGAAATCAAGGCCTTCCAGGAATAAATTTCAGCCAATCTAATCTTCAGGGGCTGAAGAGAAGACATCACGAAGTAGAAACCACGACCTGCTCAGCCCCCTGGAACAACCCCGTGTAGATGGCAACACTTCTTCACGGTCCTAGGCCCTGGCT
Source organism: Herpailurus yagouaroundi (assembly GCF_014898765.1). NCBI lineage: Eukaryota > Metazoa > Chordata > Mammalia > Carnivora > Felidae > Herpailurus > Herpailurus yagouaroundi. Next base: position 7,680,433 of record NW_024412442.1, read on the forward strand.
GCCTCCTCGAGCACTGCCCTCTCTCCAAAGCAAGAGAAGTGAGTGTTGAGCCTGTTGCCCAAATATGTCCATAATCCGTTTGGGATTATCCAGGGCACCTCTGTAAAGGGCTCTCTTGCCAGCCACCTGTGCCTGGACCACCTTTCCTTGCTTCTAGACCGTACCTTCTTAGGTTATTCAAACTAGTGCCAGTCCGTCTATCTATAAAATGTTAGTTGGCCACCGTCTACAGGCCTGTCCTAATCTTGAGCATGCAGGACAAATCTGTCCCCTGAGAGACCTCAGTGGCATTTGAAGATCCTCTCTCACCATACGATGCATCAATACCAGATGACAGGCACACTGGCTCTCTCCAGAGCTCAGAGGAGGGGGTAACTAATTCTGTCCGAGGACTTTGGGAGCTATGAGATCTGGCACTCACCTAAGGAGAGGAAATTCGCAAGTTTTAGTCTACTGTGGTTAATCATCTGTTGGGAACTCACACTGAATTGCAAGGCTGTTTCCCCCACCCCGTGTTTCCCCTCAAGGATACCATGATCTCAGGAACTGACAGAATGGGTTACAAACCCCCACGTGCACTAAGGATTGTTAGCCAGCCGTTCAGGGGTATTGCCTCAGCCAAGAGGGAGTCTCCGAGCAAAGGCCTTGCTTCGTGCTCCTCATGAACAAGAGCACATCTCTTCAGAACGTCAGCCCAGTGGAGGAAAGGGATGATTTTCTGCATCCTAGAGATCTTCAAAGATGGCCACTTGGAGCCATGACTATACGCAAAGCTTATCTCCCTCCAAGATGGGCACAGGGGAAGAAAGTTGTAGCTGGACCAGAAAGGCAGCTCAGGGTGGAGAATAGAGTTTCAGAAAATTCATACAAAACGACTCCTTGGGGAATATTTTTTAATTGCAGGCAAGTGATTGGGTAGGAAAACAGTCAGCGTTCCCAGTGCAAAGACTTTCCATTCTGGTATTGGTCTTGCGGCGATTCCGAAAGCCGTTTTCAGGGAAACGGTCACTCTTTCCCTTTACATAATGTTCATAAACGTGCAGGCAAAATAAATGTGTCATAGATGAAATTGCCAACCAGAATACCACCCGGCTGTCTCATGTGAGCTTGGTTTATGGATCCAGTGTTCTCCAGTTGAGCATCGCAAATCCACATACTGTTCCCGAGTGCTAAATTTGGAGCTCTGATTTAGCTGACAGATGTTTAAAATCACATTGAGTTGGACAACTCCCTGAGGAGGACACAGCTGCAGATGTGAAAGAGAGCAAGTTATTTCCAGTTAAGGTCGGCAGGAACTCAGCCTGAAAACCTTCCATCTCCATCCGCCTCCTTCAGACAGGATGAGATGGGCGAAGGAACGTTTGCATGCTGATTCCACCCACCCTTGGCCAAACCTCACCCCCTTGTCAAACTGTTTGCCAAGATAAATGCAGAAGCTGCATCTTGGGCCAATTGTGGGTGCTCCAGTCAGCCTTCCCTGAGTATAAAGGGGGCTGCCAGCCCTTCAAAAAGTGTCACAAAGCCACATTTTGGAACCTCTCTGGTGGCATCTTAAGCCTGCGAATGAGGATGATCTTGGATTTCTGCACTTTGAGATTCTTCGGATGTCAACCACTCAGGATAGGTGGAAATTCACGTGCTGAATGAGGACAGAGAGGCCATGGCTCCATTCTCCCCACCCCACCCCCCCGCAACCGCCCACCCCTCCTCTGACATCCAAAACAGTTCCTCCTTCATTTTTTAAAAACAACAAATTTAAAATTATCCTAGAATCTTCATAACAAAAATCACATATTTTAGACTTGTTTCAAGACTCAGACTGAAATGGATTTGTTTAAAAAAATTGTCTGTGCATTTGATGTGGGAGACTAGTGACCTTTGGTATTTTGTGTTAAAAAAAAAAAATGTTTGATGTCTAAAATTTCCCTACTGAGCTTGTATTGTTTCTAGTCTCTTTCCATGATCTTTCCAGCCTACATCATTCCCCACGTTCAAAATCAGTCCTTTATTTACTCAGCGGAGGTTTTCACATAGTTATGAGCTCATCCCGATGGCAGCTTCGAATCAATGCAAATCGCATTATGATGTCACAATTGATGCGATATGAGTGTTAAGTTAAAAGATCGTAAAAGGATTTTAGGACAGAGCCCGAGAGACATTTCTCGTGCTGTCAGGGGAATGGCAGGTAGGGGGCCGCCGAAGGTGCACTGCATTCGCATCAGGGAGGACTGTGTGCACAGATTCTTACACAATCCGCCTTATCGTTGGTGGAAATTGATGGGCAACTGGCTAGGGTGACAGAATGGGTGTGGCTCACAATCTTCATGTAGTGTGTTGAACAGATACTATGTCAGGGGGGTGACAAACTGGGAACATGGCAAGCTCAGCCCCAGTGCCAATTAATCCCGGGACCTACTTTGCAGATGGTCAGGTTGGGAGGCGTCTAGCTGGGAAGAAGAATTCAGGCACAGGATGAATAGGAAAGGCAGAACTTGACTCTAAGGCTGATGGGAGAATCTCAGATGGATTCCTGTGCCGCCATTTGTAAAAACTATACTTCCTGACTTCCTGGAGGAAGGACGTTTTACTACATGACTCAGTCTATGATGTTGAAGTATGGATTTCCATAGTCTGGAGTGGAAGATTATACACCAATCCGTTCCCGCGGACAGCTTCAGGAGAGTGAGGTTGGAAAAAGAAAGGAGCAAGTGATGAATTTCAAAAACAGGCCTAAACTGTTTGGTTTGTTGCAGCAAACACTTATTTTATACCTAAGAAATATCAATACAATAATTGAATCACACGTGCATAAACACAGTCCTCCTCCTGACAGAAATTTCAACGGAGAAAGGGTCAGGAAACCAGAACTGACTAGGCAAATTCTTTGACCTCATCTCTGAGGAATCACGCTATTTCTGGGAGAATAAAATGCATCAATAGGCACAGATAGGACTTTGAGAAGTTGAAAGGAGTCTGCAGTGCAAAAGTGTTACTGCCGTCGTTCATGGTAAGACGTAAAGGGTAATTTATAAATCTTGCTGAATGGCTGTGATTTTAATGGTAATTCCTGGAAGAGAGTCTTTTGCTCATACATTTTCAGAGGACTTGGGACACTGAAGATAAAGGTTTAAGATTATGCATTTAGGGTTCTAGTTAATAAAATCTCATTTGACTTTTGGAAAGAACCGTCTTTTAAAGTCCATTTTGAACCCTGACCCCACCACTCACTTGTTGTGAGAACTCTGGGAAAACTAGTTAATTTCCCTGAGCCTCCATGGCTATAAACAGAGGATGTCGTAATGCCTTCCTCCTCGGGCTATAGTGAGAAATACATAATATGATAAATGTTCACTGTCGAACCCTTCTATGCATGGAAATCATGGCCACTCACTTCACTGGGAGGTCTCTAAGCAAAGCGCAATTTTTATCGGATGAGCACAAATGTTCGTTCTTTTGTGCCAAAGGACACACCGACGTAACGGGGAAACAATAAACTCAAATCTGCAAGGTGAATTAAGGCAATGGTTAGGAACAAATCCCAGGCCTAAGATCCGGCCATTAGGTCGTAATGGAAACCATCCGACGAAATTCTGTAGACGTTCTCTTGCCTTAGGAGTGTTTGGGCTTGTAACGTCTGGATGTCCGAAAAGACAGGCTCACCTTCTCACCCGAGACCCAGGGATCCTTGGCACAAAGATCATGAGGAAGTGGGGGAAGAAGAGTGGAGGCTATGGAGCTCTGCTACTGATAAGCGCACATCCCTCAAGCTAAAGAGCATTTTGGACACCCCAGTTTCTCCCGGACGTTCATCCTGTGGACTTTGTTCGTTTTCTAATTCTAAACACAAAGCTAACAGTAGACAATGTCCTCACATAATGGTTCCTTCCTACTTAGCACTAAAGTATGGTGTGGGACGTACCACATTAATCATCAGCTACGAAAGGACTGGTGTGGAAAAGTACCCGGGAGTGGGCTGAGAACACCTAGCTGGGAATCACATCGGCGGGTCTCACCTTGCGACCAGTTGGTAAAGTGAAGGTACGAAGACAGAGGAAAGAGGGGTTGCTAAAGACCCCCACCTCTAGCTGAGTGAGCAAAATGATCCCCATTTCCAACTTGGCAGAAGCCATCCCATCAATATATTTATAGGACATTAATTATCATTTTAATTGGGGCTGGAAAAAGGGGGTAGTTGCACAAATGAAAAGGAAATGTATTACCTACCATCACCGCGGGGAGTAGCCTCCAGTGCCGAGCCTAACACCCTTCCTCAACTTAAATGGCCTTTAAGGATATGTGCTTATGGGTGCCAAGGCTTTTCAAAAGAAAGTCCTACTTGGAAACAGTTTACGCGACTGTCCCTGGGAACCAGGTGAATGAATTATGGCCTACCTGCACAACAGTCTCCACCTATAAACTGAGTAAGGAAAATCTGTATTTATAGCTACCAACCGAGTACATTCTGAAATGAAAACCCAGCTACCTCACTGTGTGTGGCGTATGCTGATTTTTCCCCAGGCGTATGAAGAATAAAACCGGAGGCACGGAATGTATACAGGACGAGGCAGAAATTTAAGTTGGAATTTTCAGAAGAGCGAGATTGATCGGGGCCGAGAGGAGGGGTTACTAAATATCTAACCGCACCCGAATCCTTGGCTCCCAGGTTACAAGAACACATCCTCTGTGCCCGCTTCACGTCATAATTCCTCACCCAACAAATCGCTCAAAAGAACAGGAACTGGGAAGATGAGCGAACTTGGGTTGGTTCCCTTGGGCATCGCAGGCATTTCCTCATGACACCATTCTGATTTTTTCTTTCCTCCAAGATCAGCAGATCGGCAGGTGTTAGTGAGGGCTGGCTTAAGACTTCTCTTCGCCAAATGCCTATCATTTGGGCAACTGTGCTAAGGGCTTTATAAACACGAGCTCCTGCAAGGATAGAACCCACGCAGTAGCTCTATGAAGGTAGCTGTTATTTGCCCATTTTCCAGATGATAAAACGAAGACTCCAAGAGGTGAAATGATGTGACCGTGATCATGGAACCAGGCAGAGTTTGGACTGGAACTCATTTGGCTTTATAATGACTGACTGATATTAATGGTAATTCCTGTAAGAGAGTCCTTTGCTCATATCTTAGCTCATACTAACCCGACTTCCTGGAGAGCACTGTGCTTTTCAGGCCTCCATGGAAGGGTCCTCGGGCTGATTTAGACAAACAGCAGTGCTTTCCTTAGCCTTGAATTTGTATTCCCTTCTTCTGACCTAATTTCAGTACTTTACCAATCCACTGATACCACTAGAAGAGAGAATTGCCTTTTTGTTTTGTTTTGTTTTGTTTTTCCTCTTTAAAACGAAAATCTCTGGGGCGCCTGGGTGGCTCATTCGGTTGAGGGTCTGACTTTGGCGCAGGTCATGATCTCACAGTTCACGAGCTCGAGCCCCGCATTGGACTCACTCTCTCTCTAGCCCCTCCCATGCTCACGCTCTCTCTCTCTCTCTCTCTCTCTCTCTCTCTCTCAAAAATAGACAAACATTAAAAACACATAAATAAAAATGAACATTTCTTTAAGGAAGTCAGAGCAGACCTTAAGGGCATCGTGCTGAGATAAGTCAGATGGACAAAGACAAATAGTATATGATATCACTTACGTCAGACACAAGCGTTTGTGCTTGACATTAATGAAAGATACTACATTTGCTTAGCAGAAAGTAAGAAAGAACTTTTCACGACTTTAAAAAGCCTTACTGCAAAACAAACACACCAACAGCACATTCTTTATTGCTTTCTAGGAAAAAATACTGTATGCGTATGTGCTTGCCGAGAGCAATCGCCAACAGTTCAGATAGAATTAGGGAACGGATGATTCGGAGGATACCGGAAGGAGTCAGAGAAGAATTTGCCTAGATATGCTGCAGTAGTGAGCACGAAATTCAGTGATTTAAGACAACAGAGATTTATTTCTCACCCCTACTATATGTCCAACGTGGGTCAGCAGAGGTGAGGGAAGCTTCACCACCGGATGACATTGCCTGCTCAGGACCAGGCTGTAGGGTCCACCCGAGCAGAGGAAAGGGTACCTGCTGTCAGATGATGATATACGGAGGTGATGGAGAGCGCTTCTGCTTAAATTTCATTGGTCAAAGCGAGTCACGTGGCCACGGCTAACTTCGAGAGCAAGAAATCTTGGTGAACCCTGGTAATGTGTACCCCTACTGTGCTTTCCCCTTAGGCTTATTGTAGAGATTAAATGTTAATTGTGATTGTTACCAATTTTTTTTTTTTTTTCAGTATTCGCTAAGAGGCGAGGCATTAGATGATTACAAAAATGAGCAGCATCGGACGCCTGACTTTGGTCAGTTCAGAGTTTAATGGAAGGAACAAAATTAAACCAAGAGCCCAAACACAATGGGGTAAGCGTCCCACCCCCAGACAGCTGTGCACTGAGAAAAGAGAATAGGGATCGGATGAATCCCTTCCGGATGGGCAGGTGGGGCATGAGGGGTCCTCATGGGAAGCTTCCCTGTGAAGGTCATGCTTCGGAGTTTTGACAGATGAGGGATCTCAGATGGTGGGCAATAAGACAGGCCACCCAGATGGAGATAAGAGCCTATAGAAAGGCTCAGATCCAGGAGAACTGCCCTGGCCTGACAGTTTGTGTCCCCCTCCCCACATGCGTGTATTGGAATCGAATCCTCAGTGGGATGATTTTCGGAGGTAGGGGGCCTTTGGGAGGTAATTGGGTCATGAATGGGATCAGTGCCCTTCTAAGATGGGTCCAGAGAGCTCTGCTCTTGCCACCGCATGAGGAAACAACAAGGAGCCAGCAGTTTGCAACCTGGAAGAGGCTTTGGGCAGACCCCAACGATGCAGGCACCCTGCTCTCAGACTGTCTGCCTCCAGAACTGTGGGGAATACAGTCTGTTCCGTTTGTTTATAAGACACCCGTGCGTGGTATCGTTAGAGCGCCCGAGCTAAGACAAGAGTGCACAGTAAGTATTTTCTTGGAAATCTAAAGACCAAGAGTTCATACTGAGGATCTGTGGGAGGTGATCTGTAGGCAGAGCCCAGACCAAGGGAGACCTTGTATGTCTATGTCATAGACAGCAGTTCTTTTTTAAGTGTATTTTTATTTATTTTGAGGGAGAGACAGAGAGCCATCAGGAGAGGGGCAGAGAGGGAGGGAGAGAGAACCTCAGGCAGGTTCCGCACTGTCCGCGCAGAGCCAACCTGGGGCTTGAACTGACGAACTGCGAGGTCATGACCCGAGCTGGAATGAAGAGTCAGACACTTAACCACCGGAGCCACCCGGGCGCCCCGACAGATTTTGTTTTTAATTGCAGGATTACTGGTGTTGTGCACATAGTCTGTGTTAGCCACGGAACAGCACGGTGCAGTGCAGAGCCCTCTATCCGAGTCCCTTCGGTGTTCAATTAGTTGTCAACCGAAGGGTGCTCATTAGCTCTGTGACCTTTGATATCTCAGGGTCCCACGACCCTCATCGGTAAATGAAAGGTTTGAGGCAGGTAAATTTTGAAGTTCTTTCAAACACTGAAGTTTAAGGACTATGACTCAGATATGCACTCTCCAGGGTGCCTCAGCCCCAGGAAGACGGCCAGGGGGTGAGGGGGTGGGGGGAAAGATTTCCTATCATGAAATCACACATTTTCAAGGCCTTCTATATCTCAGAATTGCTGATTTGAATTACACTGTGGTTCCTGCACTATTCGCAGGTGCCAAAAAAGGATTCTGACCCGAGGATTCAGTCTGTGGCTAACAGCACATCTAGCATTGATCCTTGATACTTGTCAAGACATTGTAATTATCACACTTCATTCTGGGCCCTATGAAGTCTTCTCGGGTTCTTGTCTGATTTGCCGCGGCTGCTTGAAGCGCTGTGGGGCTTTGGTGAAGAATGCACATTTCAGAGACAAACTGTTTAATTTCTCAGGGCCCCCGTTGCCTCCTCTGAGAAGGGAGAACGATACAAAGTTTTTTAATAGGCAGCCAGACCCTGTCAGAATGGCTAAAAGTAACAACTCAGGCAACAGCAGCCGTTGGCGAGGATGTGGAGAAAGGGGAACCCTTTTGCACCGTTTGTGGGAATGCAAACTGGTGCAGCCACTTTGGAAAACAGTGGGGACGTTCCTCAAAACATTAAAAATAGAACGACGCCAGCACCCAGCAATTGCACTACTAGGCATTTATCCAAAGGATATAAAAAGGCTTATTCCAAGGGGCACATGCACCCCCGCGTTTATAGAAGCACTATCAACAATAGCCCAAGTATGGAAAGAGCCCAAATGTCCATCGATGGATGAATGGATAAAGAAGATGTGGTATATATATATATATATATATATATATATATATAAACATGAGGGAAGGAAAGCAAAAATAATATAAAAACAGGGAGGAAGAAGACATAAGAGACACTTAAATACGGAGAACTGAGGGTTGCCAGTGGGGTGTTGGGTGGGGGGACGGGCTCAATGGACAAGGGACAACAACACTCGTTGGGATGACCACTGGGTGTTATATGTAGGGGGTGAATCACTGGATTCTACTCCTGAAATCCTTATTGCACTAGATGCTAACTACCTTGGATATAAATTAAAAAATAAATAAATGAAAGAAAAACAATCGGCAGAGTGAAAAAAGCTTAAAACCTCAGAGCAATGCCTGATGCACATGGTAATGTTAGCTATAGTGACTATTAAGAAGGTGGGTTGAGGAACACGAAGAGAATTTGAGTTCGAGCAGGTGGGGTAGGAGGCGGGTGCAGAAAAATCACACGGTGGTTGGAGCGGGGGAGGGTGCGGTGCTCAAGGTCTCTGAATGCCTAGAACACCTTTGTTAATCAAAGTAAATTCTAAAATCCCAAACCAGCCAGGTTTTCATATATTTGGATTTGAAGAATCGTTATTATTCTTTCTATTAACCCTGTTGGCAATTATATTATCCCAATCAAAAGTGGATTTACTGGTAAGCTAATGAAGCTTAAGTTTCAGTCCTTCCCCATTTGGGAGAACCCCTTCTAAATTTATTTTCACATGTATTTTTTTTTAAAGAGAGCTTTCCACCACAAAAGGTATAAGCTTCAGCACCACCGCTCTCCCCACGCCCCCCACCCCCCCACCCCCCCACCCCAGCTGGATCTGCCCGGATCACAGTGACTGGGTCATAGGGAAGGATGGGTAGGGTACCAGGAACGAGTCAGAATGCCTGAGTTCAGGCCTCAGCTCAGCCTTTTGCTGCCTGGGTTACTGTAAGCAAATTACTTTCGCACCCTGCACAGTTAGTACGAGTGGTTATAACTGGCCGATCTTTCCCTTTTGAGAAAGAAGAGGGTCTTGGTTTGTTCGCAGGTGATCTGAGGATTCTTCAGTCGCCCCTTCAAGACTAGCGCCACGCATTACTGTTCTTTGAATCCCTTTCCCTTCATCTCCCCAGCGGCTGGCGGCTCGTGCTGGAGACATTCGCATAGTAAACGTCCTGCAAATTAGAGAAATGATTGTCATTTCTGGGGTTTTCTTATATGGGGTACTCTATTGCCAGAAGATGGGGCTGGTAAAACTTGGTTTGCGTAGGCAAATTCTGAATGCTATTCATTCATTCGTTCATTCACTTGTTCATTTATTTATTTATTTAACCAGGCTGAGGACCCAGGTATCTGTGAGTCACCAGAGCCCTTGGGTAGGCAGGGAAGTCACTTCCCAGGAAAGCTCACCCTCTCTAAGCTTCCCCGCAGGCTCCCTTGAGAAGGTGAATGCCGGATTTGTAGCAGGTTTATGCACAAAGACCCATGAAGAAAGAAACACAGGGCAGTGGAAAAGAACGCTCGAGGCTGTGTCCTCCAGAGCTTTGAACCTCAAATGGTAATGTCTGGGTCACGGAGGAGGCTGCTCCCAAAATAACCCCCCTGATTTCTGGCCAAAACAGAGGACTTTTCTCCCTCTACAATTAACGCAGAATGTTGGATGCCCAGCCGTCCCAGAATACTTTGCACTCTTGGCATTTCTAATTCCATTCCTTTTTAGAGTGGTGGAATATTCTCTTTCAATCAGGCCAGCAGCCTAGAAGTTGGGGGTGAGGCTTGATCTCCCAGACAGAAAGATGCTATTCTGGTCTTACCAGGGTTTCATCGTGTCCACAGTTCAGACCCCAGCTTTCAAGGCAATCTTGTTTCCTTTAAACACACACGCACAGCTCCGTGACAGACGACTTCCACTTTAAGAATACCCACAATGCCATGTGTGCTGCTGGAGGAAGGTAGCTGGCCAGGGGCCAGGTGCTGCCCTGAGCAGAGCCGGGGCACAAGAGCCGGGCCGTTTCTGCCCGAGTCACTCCTTGCTCGCTCGGCTGATCTTTGCTCTGGTGCTCAAAGGGCCGGCCTGACCCAAGCTCAAGGTTGCACGTCCTGGCTCTTCCTCCCTCCCGCTCCTTCTTTTCTTCTCGCACGGATGCCAGCCCTGCATCACTGTCTGGAAGCTCTCCCACCGGCATCTCACGGCCTGCTTTCCAGAACGCCAAACTGATCCACCACAAGTTCTATTTTTAATGAATTACAAACCTCACCGAGCGAAAACCCCGACAGTTTGGCAGATATTTGAGGATACGCTGCTGCAAGGCCAAGAAGCACCAGAGGAATGCTATGTTGGGTGCAGGGGTTGGGTTCCTGGAGGAAAACACGAGTGATATCTACTCCACGCCTAAGTAGGAAGAGCATGTAACCGACAAACTGTAGAAATCTGAACAGTGCGGTCAGACCCTCACATTGTGGCTTTGAGTACAAAATGTGTGAAAGACCTAAACGTGAGACCGGAAACCATCAAAATCCTACAGAAGAAAACAGGCAGCAACTTCCTGCTGCGGCAATTTCTCACTAGGCACGTCTCCAGAGGCAAGGGAAACAAAAGCAAGAACGAACTATCGGGACCTCGTCAAGAGAAAAAGCTTCTGCACAGCGAAGGAAACAATCGACAAAACTAAAAGGCAGCCGACAGAATGGGAGAAGATATTTGCAAAATGACATATCGGATAAAGGGTTAGTATCCCAAATCTATGAAGACCTTATCAAACTCATCCCCCCGCAAAACAAATAATTCAGTCAAGAAATGGGTAGAAGACAAGCATAGACACTTTTCCAAAGAAGGCATCCGCATGGCAAAGACACATGAAAAGATGTTGAGCATCACTCATCACCAGGGAAAAACAAATCAAAACCACGATGAGATACCACCTCACACCTGTCAGAATGGCTACAATTAACAAGTCAGGAAACAACAGATGTTGGCGAGGATGCAGACAAAGGGAAACCCTCTCGCACTGTGGTGGGAATGCAAACTGGTGCAGCCACTCCGAAAAATAGTGCGGGAGTTCCTAAAAAAATTAAAAATAGAACTACCCTACCACCCAGCGATTGCACTGCTAGGTATTTATCCAAAGGATACAAAAAATGTTTATTCAAAGGGGCACGTGCATCCCAATGTTTATAGCAGCGCTATCGACAAGAGCCAAATTATGGAAAGTGCCCAAATGCCCATCGACAGATGAATGGATTGAGAAGATATGGTATGTACACACACACACACACACACACACACACACACACTGCAATACTACTTGGCAATCGAAAAGAATGAAATCTTGCTGTTTGCAACAACATGGATGGAACTAGAATATATTATGGTAAGCAAAATAGTCAGAGAAGGACAAATATCATATGGTTTTACTCATGAGGAATTCAAGAAACACAACAGATGAACATAGGGGAAGAGAAGGAAACACAGGATATCAACAGAGAGGGAGGCAAACCAAAAGAGACTCTTAAATACAGAGAACAAACTGAGGGCTGCTAGAGGGGAGGTGGGTGGGGGATGGGCTGACTGGGGGATGGGCGTTAAGGAGGGCACTTGGGATGAGCCCTGGGTGTCGTACGTAAGTGATGAATCACCGGGTTCTACTCCGGAGACCGATACTACACTGTACGTTAACTAACTTGAGTTTAAATATATAAATTAAAAAAACGTTTTAAATTAATTCATTAGTTAATTAAATGAATAAAAACTAAAGTCTTTTCAAAAAAAGAAAAAGAAAAAAAAGATGACCAATGATGGAAAGGAGGCCTAGGAAGAAATGGGGAAGAAAAGGGACATAGGGACACCTGGGGGGCTCAGCTGATTAAGCGTCTGACTCTTGATTTCAGCTCAGGTCATGGTCTCATGGTTCATGAGATCGAGCCCCATGTCAGGCTCTGTGCTGAGTGTGGAGCCTACTTAGGATTCTCTCTCTGTGTCTCTCTGCCCTTCCCCTGCTTGTGCTCTCTCTCTCTATCTCAAAGTAAATGAGTATTAAAAAAAAGAAGAAGAAAAGGAAATAGACAATCTGGATGTGCAGACTGGGAAGGGCATACATGATCCAATAACCTCACAAGGGGCTCGAGGCCACACCCGCAAAGGATGAGAGTGGCCACGGCTGGACTATTCTCAGAGAAACTTGTATCTTAAACATCTTGGGAAGGACACCAAATTCTATGGGCTTACAATCCAAAGGGGAAACTTTGGTGTGAGATTTGCTCGTAAGCAGAAAACGTTCTGTGAACGGTGGGCGGTGGGATGCCTTAAGGATGACGCCATGTTTTATTAAGGGCTTTTCATAGGCTTTTAAACTTTATTTTTATTTCTCTATTAAAGCAACACTCATTACATCTCTTCTCATATCTGCCACCAGTTCTGGGTTGGATTATCTCGGAACCTAACTCTACGCTTGAGGGTTTCTCAATGGAATCACTACTGATCAACCTTTGTTGGGCAGGAGAGTCCTGCACCTTTCAGACCATTGAACATCTGTGGCCTGTGTCCACTAAATTCCAGGTGCGTCCCCACCAACCAGTCCCTGGGACAACCAGAGAGCATTCCATATATTTCCAGATGCCCTCCCCTACCACGTTTGGTTGAGAAAAAGAGCCCTTCTGTTCTTAGCGTCTACACAGTGCCTACCACATAATGGCTGGGCATGGCTTTGGCATTAGGCCCACTGGGGCTTAAATTCCATCTCTGCCACTTTCAAGCTAGCATGACATTAGTCCCCTCAGTTTTCTTATCTGTAAAATGGAGATAAGAGTACCAATGAGACGATGTGTGGAAAGCTGTAGGTGGAGGGCCTGCAGGGACCACTACAATGACTACAGTATTGTTAGTGGCCTTAACCTATAGAAACCAGAAGCAGGAGACTCTTCCTTTCCAGGAGTGGCTCCATAATCATTGCATCAACTAGAACTCGTTCTGTCACAAGTGACTTAAATAAGCGAGCTCAGGTTGGCTGAAGTGAAACAAGAAGTTATGGATTCTAGCAGTCTGTCCCCGGGGCTTAGCACGCAGTCCCCTCCAGACTCTGCGGACTCGGGATAGGAAAAGCAAGGGCATCCAAGCAAAGTCTTTGGAAGGAAAGACAGTACATGTCAGAGAGATAACTACCAAATGTTCACTGGAGTGCGAATTGTTGGGAGTCTGCAATCACAGATGGGTGAAATTCAGGAAGGCCAATCCTCTAGATTGCATTAGAAAAAGCAATCTAATGCAAACTGCAGGTGAACCCGATATATCAGACTTCTTTGGACACTTTAAAAAATATTTGGTAACCGTGAGATTGAATAAAATGTTTTCATGCCCAAGACTCTAGTTTGGCATTCACAAAGGATGGACGTGAATCGACAGTTCTCTGAATAAAGAAGTATTTACGAGGGGCGCCTGGGTGGCGCAGTCGGTTAAGCGTCCGACTTCAGCCAGGTCACGATCTCGCGGTCCGTGAGTTCGAGCCCCGCGTCGGGCTCTGGGCTGATGGCTCAGAGCCTGGAGCCTGCTTCCCATTCTGTGTCTCCCTCTCTCTCTGCCCCTTCCCCGTTCATGCTCTGTCTCTCTCTGTCCCCAAAATAAATAAACGTTGAAAAAAAAAATTTAAAAAAAAAAAAAAAAAAAGAAGTATTTACGAGGGACTCCTGAGAACAGTTTCTCTGTATGTACGTAGGATTAGTCTACTAAACTAAGGTCCCGTGCTTGAAAGCATTTTACTAGTTCTTTTTTGTCCCTCGGTTTCCTATTTTTTCACTGCTTGTTGGATGCCGTGGCAGAAAACCAAAGGGACAGTGACATTGGCCAAGTCTCAGTTGTCATTCTCGTCCAACCCCAAACCAGGGCCCGGCCTAGCTCACTCCTAGAGGGAGTGTGAGCTGGGGCAGGGGACCCAGGGTTCCCTGGGTCAGATGCACTGTTTGGATGCACTTGTCCCGCAGTGGGCCAAGGACAGAAGCCACGAACGTCTGAGGGGCGTTCCCAACAGTCACAGTGTTCCGGAACCAGGCCGCGAGGTCCTGAGAAGTCCCCCTTATCGGTGGTGTCTTCCACTGTCCTTTGAGGGGCCCCGAGGGAACCCAGGAAGGCCTGTTTCAACCCCAAGAGTTGCTCCTCCTGTAAGTGGCTGACTTGTTTACGTGACGAACAGAAATTGTTTGAATTGCGTCCTAAAGCAAACTTCGAAATCGCTTGCCTCACCGGACTCCTTCATGCTTCTGAAGGTGCAGGGCTGAGATGAGGCCCCTACGCCGGCTGAGGACAGAAGCCTTCCAAACTCTGAGGCCATTTTTAGATTCTGGGACCCAGATGACCTCTTTGACGAGACGGGAGAGGAGTCCGACATGACGTCTGTTTCTACATATAGAATCCCTCTCAACCTGGGTACGCCTTGCTGTGTCTGTCCCTCACAGATGCAAATTGGACCCACCGGACCCCTCCTGTGGTCAGGGTCTCCTTTCTATCCCACGGAGGGTCCCGCGTTGTCTTCGGGCCTCCCCCCACCACTTTGTTCTGCCTTTGCCTCAGTCTTCAGGTCAGGCACTTGAAGGGCAACTTAGAGGCCAAGCCTGTTTGTCGGATACGGGTCCCCTTCAGCCTCACTTGCCTGTCTTGGGCCTCGGGGCTTCCTAAACTGGAAGTGGGCACCAGGAGTCTCTCCCCTGTGTGCTGTGACACTGTCTTGAGTGGGGAGCCCGTGCACTGATCTGCTCGGTGCTCCCCCCCTGCCCCGCCCCCGCCCCGGCCCCCCCCCCGGGAGTCTGGTTCTGCCCAGCATCCTCTGAGGCCTCCGCGCAGTCAGTCTGGAATGTTTGCTGATTTAACCCACCACCCGAATCTACGGGCCGGAGAGGCCCTCGTGACATCCTGCCAGTTCATTTTTTGCCAGTCGGCGAGAGACCACATTTTTGAAATACTCACGACTCACCACTGGACGACCATCCCAGATCCCAAGCAAACACCTTTCTGGATGACCCCGGCGGAACCCCAGGAATGAGGTCACTTCCCAGAAGGGTTTCTCCACCTAAACATCAAATCCTTGCTTCGGGGAAGCAAACAAGAAATTCCCTTGGAATGTCTCTCCCCGAGCTGCTCGAAAGCCAGGCTTCTGCGTGCTGAGGTGCCTTCCGCGCCGCTCGCCCATAAACTCCTCTTGGCGGGCTGGTGGCCCGTGTGATAGTCTGAGGTCTAGCAAAGATTCGGCTCTAAGAGGCCACCGAGAGGTCACGGTCTCAACGATTTCCTCTGTTACTTATCTCTGGCTTGCGGTGTGGGAGCCTGCCTTTGATAGAAGGCATTTCTACCGCAACGACACCAAATCAAGCATTTCAGTGCTTTGCTTTTTTTTTTTTTTTTAACGTTTATTTATTTTTGAGACAGAGAGAGACAGAGCATGAACGGGGGAGGGCCAGAGAGAGAGGGAGACACAGAATCGGAAACAGGCTCCAGGCTCTGAGCTGTCAGCACAGAGCCCGATGCGGGGCTTGAACTCACGGACCGAGAGATCATGACCTGAGCCGAAGTCGGACGCCCAACCGACTGAGCCACCCAGGCGCCCCTCAGTGCTTTGCTTTGAGGTGGACAAGGGACGGCTTCTCGTGCTGCGTCGTGTCACCGAGTAAATTGGGGAGTATCTCACTCTGCCCTGTTCGGCTGAGCAAATTCATTTCTGCGGCTTCCCCGGAGGTGCTTCCCAGACTCGGGGCAGGAAAGGAGTCATCTCTGCGAGGTCGACGGTTTTTCTTTGAGTAATTCTGTTTTCCGTTCTCTAGGAGGCACTCGTTCGGCCCTGAGATGGAGAGCAAAGCGTTTTTCAGGCCTCCGGGGCGCGTCTCTGCTTCCCAACCCGGTTCACGACTCCCCCACCACTCCCCTGATGTGACCCAGGGCCTCCGCCCGCCGAGCCAGTCTTCGGATGTCTCTTCTTGGCGACAGCGGGTCTTTGTGCAGTGCACGTGTCAACGGCAGGATCGTCCCCCCCCCCCCCCGTCTGGTCAGCTCAGCAGGCTCTTGGGTTCCCAGAGCCCCGGGGAGGATTTCTCAAGCTCATTTCATGTGGGTTTTTGCACCCCATCCTGTTTCGTTCTGATTTCGGACGACTGCTGTCTCTCCTCTGGGTCGGACAAGCAGGGCTCGCGTCTGATTGTGATCTGACGTGAGGGGCCTGAATCAAATACCCGGCACCGTGGCCCCGGAAATTGGTCGCACGCATTATGCCCTCTGTTCTTGTTGCGTCGAGAAGCATCCCAGTCAATGGAAACGTTCGGTCCCTTTCTGTCCGCCGCTCCACCTCTGCCCCAGGGTGCTGGCACAGAGATGTGCTGAGCGGGGCCGTGTCCATCACAGGAAATGACAGCGCACGGGCTGGAGACGCGGCCACCTGTGGGCCAGGATAGCCCCGGGCCCTGCCACAACACCGGGCAGTGCACGGTGACGGGGGTGTGCCCCGGGGAGTCACATTCCCTCAACAGCCTGCCCCTTCTCAGGGCGGTCGACGCGTCCCAGCCTCTCAGCCCGTCCAGGTCTGGACAGAGGGAGAGCTGCGGGGAGGGGGGCGATGGAGGACAAGGGCAGGGATATATTTCACGGGCCATAGTTTATGGCAGTGCTTTCCTATACGAAACCCGGTTCACATGGTGACCGAGGGCACTGAAGCCAACGCATTACGCAATAATGGCCACTCTTCACCATGTGTCAGCATTCTTGATCTTTT
This sequence comes from Herpailurus yagouaroundi, assembly GCF_014898765.1. Taxonomy (NCBI): domain Eukaryota; kingdom Metazoa; phylum Chordata; class Mammalia; order Carnivora; family Felidae; genus Herpailurus; species Herpailurus yagouaroundi. Next base: position 7,697,496 of record NW_024412442.1, read on the forward strand.
TTTCTCTTTCTGTTATTTTAATTAAAAAAAAAACCAAAAACCTTTTCGGCTCACGAAATTGCAATTGCGAACCACTTCTGAAACAAAGCCCATATTTTGAAAAGCAACGCTGCCTTAGTGTATGTGGAACCTTCCTGTGATCCGGGTCCCTGGGCCCTTCTCCAGGGATTCTGATTCCGTCTCAGGGCCCCGAATCTGCATTTTGTGTTAGCCTAGCTCGAATAGGACGGTGGTGAGGGCAGGAAATGGCTTTTTTTTTTTTTCAACGTTTATTCATTTTTGGGACAGAGAGAGACAGAGCATGAACGGGGGAGGGGCAGAGAGAGAGGGAGACACAGCATCGGAAACAGGCTCCAGGCTCTGAGCCGTCAGCCCAGAGCCCGACGCGGGGCTCGAACTCACGCGAGATCACGCGAGATCTCGCGAGATCATGACCTGAGCCGAAGTCGGACGCTCAACCGACTGCGCCACCCAGGCGCCCCCAGGAAATGGCTTTGACCTCCCATCTTTCCCAAGTGTTCTGAATGGAGAGCCTGGTACAGAATAGACCCTTGACTGATGTTGGTTGAATAAGAGAGCGTGGCCTGGTGATTTCGATCCACGTCCTAGAGGTCACTACTGTGTTCGACATGTCTCCTAATCCTCTTCTTTGTGGGGTCACATTTTATTGGACCATAATTTCAAGCTTACAGAAACGAGGCAAAAAGAGGACAAAGATGTCCATGTATCTTCCACCTAATTTTCTCGTTTAGCCACTTTTCTTTTCCTTCACCCTCCCTTTGATCCGTCTGTCTAGCTATCTTTCACCTGTCCGTCAATCATCCATCACGTATCAGTGTAGCTATGCATCTATCAACCTATCTACGCACCTATCATCTATCTGCTTATCTACTGTTTTTTTCTTCCTAACGGTCTGAGAGTTCATGGTGAACAAAATGCCCCTTAATTGCTAAATATTCACTATGTACTATCTAAGAACAAGGACATTTTCTCATGCAGGTTACAGTGTGAGGGCCCCTAGACCGGAGGCTTAACGCCTTATAACTGGAGAGTGGGCAATGCTGATCTTCAGGTGACTTCAGCCTCCCTCCCCCCCCCCTCCCGCACAGCCCCCCCATTGTATCTGTATTAGTGCCTTGGATTTTATAATGCAAACAGTCAGATGATCTCTAGACTTCCGAGCCTCAGAATTGCTTTGAGATCCCACGTGGAAGCAGCCTTAAGTCTTCTAATCTGGGGATTCTCAAGTGCAGAAATTCTCTGACTGCCCTTGAACGCCCTGGGGAAATTCAAAGCAAATGCAAATTTCCAGACCTCAGCCCTGAGAGCTCCAGTTCAGATGGATGGAGGTGTGTGCCCCAGGAAGCTGCATTCTCGCGCCGGCGGGCGCCCTCCTTTGTAAAAAAAATAATTAAATAAAAGAATGAAGATCGAAATGTCTTCTGGTCTGAATGTTACCTATTTTGGACTTTCTCTCTTAGCAGCGTATCATAAGAATTATTCCAGGTAGGCACATTTTCAAGTGACTGCATTAAATGCCACTGCTTTGATCTGTTGGAATTTATTAAGTCACTTCCAATCAGTGTTCACTTGGGTTGTTTCCAGCTTTTCACTATTATAAGTAATGCTGGAAATACACATATTGCCAACAAATCAATGTCTACATCCCTGATTATTCCTTGAAGCCAGATTCTTAGAAGCATGATTATTGAGTCAAAAAACATGCTTAAGAAACCGCATTTGATACATGCTTCCAGCTCACTTTGTGGAGAGGCTGTGACAATTTTAACTTCTGTTAGTTTTGATCTCCTTTTAGAATTTAGTAATTTTTAAAAAGATGCCACTTTGCATTTCACTGTGGTTTTTAACCTGCATGCTTTTGTTTACCCATGAAGCAGAACATGATTGTATATGTGTGTGTGTGTATACACACACGTATATATACACATATATTTGCATATAAAGTATTTACACACACGTACATTTACATATATGTATACATAGATGTGTATATATTTTTATCACTTACTAGGCAAAACATAGTTATATATATTTATGTGTGTGTGTATTTTGTTCCTCTTTTTTTTTTTGGCCATTTCTGTGAAATCGGCTATTAAGTAGAAAAGAACTGTAATGAGTCTATTTTTCTGCTGTAGAGAGATGGTGTCATTCTCATAGATTTGTAAACATCCTTCTCCCCCTTTTATAAGCAATATCCATTCTTTTCTTTCCTTTTTTAAAGACTTGTGGTAAGATACACACACCATAAGAGTGACCGTTTTTAAGAGTACAGTTCTGTGGCACTCAGCACCCTCAGGCTGTACTGAAGCCACCACTGACGCCGACCTTTTGTGCTTCTCCGTCTCCCTAAAGAAACCTCTGTACTGTTCAACCTCAGCCCCCATTCCTTCCTCCCCGCCTTCTGCTGTCTGTCTCTGTGAATTTGACTCCGCTAGAAACCTCAGCTAAGTGGGAGCCTGTATATTTCACGACTGTCTTAAAGTCACTTAGCATAATATCTTCAAGTTTGCACCCACGTTGTAGCGTCGGTCGGCGCCCCCTTCCCTTTTGAGACTTCATGATATCCCGTTGTATGAATACACCACGTTTTGTTCATTCATGCCTTCATCCATCGATGGAAGCCAGTGGCTTCCACCTTTGGGCTATTGTGACTAAGGCTACTATGAACCCGAGTGTAGGCCTGTCTATTCCAGTCCCCGCTTTCACTTCTGGGCATATGCCCGGAAGACGGATTGCTGGGCCATGTGGTAAAATTCTATGTTGAAATTTCTGAGGACCCACCATGCCGTTTCCCACAGTGGCCGCGCCATTTGACATTCCCACCAGCAGGGCGGGAGGGTTCCAATTTCTCCGCATCCTCGCCAACACCTGTTGGTTTCGGTTACGTTTTGCTTTTGTTTGTTTGTTTGTTTGTTGTTGATAATAGCCATCTAGTGGTTGTGAAAGGGTATCTCATTGTGCTCATTTTCTGTTTTAATCAAATGAAAGATGACAGCTTGCCCTGATTTCCAGCAGCCGAATGGGAAATTCATTCTGTCATTTGGTGGGGGGTTGCAAAGGTTGCTCCCCCTGCTTTCTAGAATCAGGCCAGCGCTTGGTGCTAGGAAATTAGAGGAATGGTCTCTAACTCAACCTCACCGCAATGCCCTGACGGCTCCCTGCCTACCCTTAGGGGCTCTTTGCTTCCAGGGAACATGTGTGGGCAGGGTTCTGGTTCTATAGGTGGGCTTACCATCTCTTTGAAGACCTACCACCAAATAGGTTTTCCAATGTCACCCCCAAGCTGGACCCACCTATTTTAATTATGGGAAAATTCATCAATTGGCTTCAAGGTACTCCAGATAATGTTTCTCCTCTATTAATTCTCAAATTGTTATTTCAAAGAGATTACGGAAAAATAAAGCCTATTCCCTGGAACTCACAACTCAGTTTCGATACAGTTTAACATTATGCCTTGTAAAAACGTTTATGCTATGCAAAAGAGACACATGCAAAGATAGTTATTACAATGTTTGCAGTAGTGCAAATTTATTTATTCATTTTTTTTAATGTTTATTCATTTTTTGAGAGACGGAGCACGAGTGGGGTAGAGGCAGAGAGAAAGAGAGAGGAAGACACACAATCTGAAACAGGTTCCAGGCTTCAAGCTGTCAGCACAGAGCCTGATGTGGGGCTCGAACTCACAGACCACTCCAAGATCATGACCCGAGCTGAGAGGTCGGACCATGAGAGGCTTAACCAACTGAGCCACCCAGGCACCCCTGTTGTAGTACCAATTTAAAGCAACTCAATGTCCATCTGTGGGGAAATGGATAAACAAACTCACATATTCATAAAATGGAAGACCGTAAGGTAGTGAAAGTGGATGAAATAAATGTACGCAAACCAACAGAGAAAAATATTAAAAATATAACACAGAGGGGGCACAAAGTTCTAAATGACTATATACAATATGCTGTGATTTAAAAACTAAAGGAACGTTACCAGATTTTTATGAGTACATAAAGTCAAAATGTAAATATATGGGAGTGTGTAAATAATATTAAAAACAAAATGAATAATAAATAAGATAATACAAATTTAAATTATGGGAATAGTTTCCTTGTGACCGGAGACACTAGGTAGGGACAGAGAGATGGGACTTCTGTTTAATTTGTATTTCTTAAAAAAAAAAAAAAAAGAAAATGCCAAAAATTTAACCTTGGGTAAGACGTTTATTTTATATTAAAGATATTATACTTTTACTGTAAGTCATTTTAAAGTATTCTTTTAATAAATGGCCTGTAAACTTTTAGTCTTTTTTTCCTGACAGTTTTAAATATTTGTCTATATTTTCCTCTTTTTTTTAATTTAGGGAGGATGCGTATTTGTTTCTCTTTATCCATTTAATCCATCTGGAAATTATTGTAATGCAATGTATATCCAATGAGGATACAATCACATTTGATTTCTTTTTTCCCTTCCCTCCTCCCTCCCTCTCTTCCCTCTCCCCCCCTTTCCTTTTCGTTCCGTTCTTTCTCTTTCTACGAAACAGCCAGCCAATTTCCCTCAAATCATTTGTTAAATTATTCTTCCTTTCTCATTGGTTTTGATTGCTTCCTTTATCACATTGAGTGCTATTATAGCATTAATTTCATTGATTTGTGTCATTTTTAGAACCAATGGTAAACTTCTTTATTTAATTTTATAGTATGTCTTAATATCAGCTGATAAGTCCCATATTTATGACCTTCTGGCTCATAAACTATTATTTTCACCTGTCAATTTTTCTAGATGAACTTCAGAATTATTTTTTCATGTTAAGAAATTCCATTGTGATTATGTGGAATTCATAAATTAATGAGAGGAAAATGAAAAAAAATAACATCCACTATTCCCCTTCATGGACATGACATATCTTCCTACTTATTTAAATCTTTAAAAATATTTGGTCAGGGCGCCTGGGTGGCGCAGTCGGTTAAGCGTCCGACTTCAGCCAGGTCACGATCTCGCGGTCCGGGAGTTCGAGCCCCGCGTCGGGCTCTGGGCTGATGGCTCGGAGCCTGGAGCCTGTTTCCGATTCTGTCTCCCTCTCTCTCTGCCCCTCCCCTGTTCATGCTCTGTCTCTCTCTGTCTCAAAAATAAATAAACGTTAAAAAAAAAATTAAAAAAAAATATTTGGTCAAATTTTGAGAACATTTCCTCGTATAAATTCTAGACATATCTTGTTAGAGATATTCCTTTGTATTCTATGCTTTCATAACATCTTTATTTTTATATGTTTATTTAAAAATTTTTAAAGTTTATTTATTTTGACAGAGAGAGCGCACATGTATAGCATGAAGAGGGGCAGAGAGAGAGAATCCCATGTAGGCTCCATGTTGTCAGCATAGAGCCTGACGTGGGGCTTGAACCCATGGACTGAACCATGAGATCATGACTTGAGCTGAAATCAAGAGTTGGATACTTAACCGACTGACCCCCCTCCCCCCCGCCAGGAACTCTGACATTTTAATTTTTTAACGTTTATTTCTTTTTGAGAGAGAGACAGCATGTGAATAGGGGGTGAGGCAGACAGACAGGGAGACAGGATCTGAAGTGCTCTCCGTGCTGACAGCAGAGAATCTGATGCGGGGCTCGAACTCACAAACCATGAGATCATGACCTGAGCTGAAGTCAGACGCTTAATCAATTGAGCCACCCAGGCGCCCCTCTACGTTTTTTCGTTAATAAAAATATGTACAAGATACATTTGCCTTGATTATTATGGCATATAGAAAGCTACTGATCTTTGAATATTTATACTTCAGCCTCTCTAGCCACTTTCCATTAATTTCAGAAGTTAGTTCGCCTGAGTTTTCCAGGAGTATGATCCTATTGATGGCACTCATAACCATTTTCCTTTCTTTCCTTATGTTTACACTTCTTTAAATATGTTCCATGCCAAGGGGCGCCTGGGTGGCGCAGTCGGTTAAGTGTCCGACTTCAGCCAGGTCACGATCTCGCGGTCCGTGAGTTCCAGCCCCGCGTCGGGCTCTGGGCTGACGGCTCAGAGCCTGGAGCCTGTTTCCGATTCTGTGTCTCCCTCTCTCTCTGCCCCTCCCCCGTTCATGCTCTGTCTCTCTCTGTCCCAAAAATAAATAAACATTGAAAAAAAAAATTTAAATATGTTCCATGCCTTAATGCATACCCTAGGAATTTTAAGATACTGATGCAAGGATCTTTTACTTCTTTCCAATTTAATGTAAATGGTTCTAGTGATTTGTTCTTAATTGTGATGTTTGTTATGGCTTTAAAATAGTCTTTATTCCTTTAAGGTAGCATGCCCCTTTTCTGAGTTTATCATAAGGCTTTACCAGTAATATATGTTAAGTTTATGACATAATTTTTCAGCACCTACTGAAATAATTATAAAGTTTTTATTATTGCAACTATTAATACAGATTATTGCATGAATGGATTTTCTAATTACAGGCACATTCTATTAGGTCTTTTCTATACCATAGAGCTAATCTGTCAGAATGCTATTCATCCAGGATGGTCACTTTTCTCAACAGAGTGACACTTGCCAATTTTTTTTTTTTCTCCATAATGGTCCCTGTATCATTAACATTTTGTTTTCTGACAAGCTTTTGGTTTGCAGCAAACAGTTTGATTGTCGTCCAAAGGGTAAATAAACATGACTCATTGTAATGGTTAAAATACATTGCGCGAGTTTGAGGTTGGTGACTGTCTTACAGAAGTGAGTAGTACAATAGGTCTGACTCTTAACACCTTTAAATCAATTCCAGTAAAAGAAGGCCGAGGAAGTGAAAATGGGAGCCAATAAACCTTCATTGCACCATGGCAGAATTTGCTGCTACGGGTGCTTTGCTTATTATTTGCACGGGGAAAGTATCACTTCTCCTGCTCTGGCACACGCTGTCCTCACACAAATGTGCTAACTACACAGGCCATTGTCCGTTACATGGACCATTGTTAAGAGTTGTACTTCTAGAATAGTTTCTCTTGGGTTTCTTAGAATGGAGTGCTCATTTTCACTTAAACATTTTCTTCTTTTAATCTTTGAATTATTCAACAAAAATGTATTCAGGGTCTACTCTGTGCCCTGTTGTGTGCTGGGTCCGGGGGAAACATTTTAGAAACTTTAGACATGATCCCTCTGGTTACAGAATTCGCTTACATGTCCGTAAGTAAGATTCAAAGTTTTTTTCATGCTCGTTATTTGTACCTTGTCAGAGTTTATCAATTGTTACTTTTCTGTGTCTTTTGTTACATGTTTTAAGTACGTAATACAGCTTAATTGCTGATGGTTTGAATGTTCTAGAACTAGTCATTCAGTATGTGCCAGGTAGGATTCTGGATACTAGAGATTCCAAAGTGAAGGAAAAAGACAAAAATCTTTGTCCCCATGGAGGCTACTCTATTCTAACGAAATCCCAATTATGCCATGAGCACAGAGCCTGATGTGGGGCTCGAACCCACAAACCGTGAGATCATGACCTGGGCTGAAATCAAGAGTTAGACGCTTAACCGACCGAGCCACCCAAGTGCCCCGCTGTGTCCTTCTTGTACGTCAGGCTCTGCTTTTGTGGTTCCCGTAGTTTGAGTGGCAAGTGGATGCTGAAGGAGTTAAGTACACATGTGATTGGGATCACCAGGATGGGAAGATAAGATTGGCTCAAGGAAAACAGGGTGCCATGTACGTTGATGAGCACGGGGAAAAGCCATAGTAGCATTTATTCATTCATTCACTCAAGAGTCAACAAAAATTTCTGAGCTAAAATGACGCTGAGCCCATACGTACGGTGGCCACTTAAATATGGTCCCTTGTGAGTTTCCATAAACACTGACGTGGCTTCCTAGCCGGGTCTAAAGTGTCTATACAACCTACAAATGCAGTGGTGTTTATGAGAAAAGATTGTCTTCCTACATCATATTTCACTAACGAGAATAGTAATACTAACAGCTAAAATTTATCAAGCATTTTCTACGTGCAGGGCATATGCTAAACCCTTTATGTATATATTCTGTAATCCTCAAGAACCCTAAAGTAGGTAAAATTAATATCTCCATTTGAGCGATGAACATCCTGAGGCTTAGACGCCTGAGAAACGGGTCCAAGATCACAGCGAGTAGGTGGTGGGTTTGAGACGTCATGGATCCACCACAATGTCATGGAACGAGCTTCAGTTTTAAACGAAGGTCAGGGACAGGAAATGAATCCGCATACTTCGCCAAACATGTTAAGAATGTGAAATAACTCTCTCCCGGTTTTCACAGTGTTTCCGAGTAAATAATCTTCAGCAGAATCCACCCCAAGCATGCAATTCTTTGCATGCAACATACGTAGTCACAAAGGACAAGATGTTGTTCACTGCAGAGAACGCTCCCACATTTTGCACCTGCCCTACTGCTGGTAATGACCTATCCTGGTTTCTTTTCAAGGACCGCATCTGAGCAAAACACCCTTTCCCCAAGCAACAGGTGTCTGCGTACCCACTGGAGCAGAACAAGAGAAGGTGGCCCATGGCTGGTCTCAGGTAGACACCACCATTCTGCTACACGAAGGTTTGAAGAAAGGTTTGACGCTTTGAAGCTTCCGTGTTTCGTCGGGTCTCCTGTCAACATACATGCTCGCCTCACCATCCACTCTCCCAAATGTGCTATATAAATGCAGACAGAACTGGCTTTCACCCGAGCCTGGGGGCACCGGGAGGATCTGCCTGTCCTCTCCCTCCCCGTCTCTTTCATCATTGCCATTATCATTTATTAAGCACTTACTGCCTGTCCGGCACGCTGCTAAGGTTTTATCTGCATTCATGACTCATAGCAATCCTATGAAGTAGCTACCTTTAACTCATTTCTCAGATGATAAAGCAGGCTGCGAGGTGGTTGAACTGCCTCAAGGTCACAATGAGGAGCAAAGTCTGGATTAAAACATGAATCTATTTAACCCCGGAGGATGTGCTCTTAACTGCAAAGCTACACTGCTTGCCTTAAAGGATTTACAATAGGGTGTAAGATCAAGGAACAATGGACCAGATGTGTGGATCTAAGATAAGCCTGTATTTACATAAAGTGATAGGGCTGAGATTTAGAGGTTCTTAATCTGGGGTCCATAGACCTCTGGGTGGCTAAAAATAGACTGTGGCGGCCTCGTAACCCTCTAGAACAGGCGGCAGTGATCTTTTTCCTTTTTTCTTAAAGGACCAGATAGTAACTATTTTAGGCTTTGCAGGCCATATGGTGTCTGTCGCAAACAATCATCTCTACTGTTGTAGTGCAAAGACAGCCACAGACAATACACAAACGAACTGGCCAGGCTGTGTTCCGATAAAACTTTATTTACAAAGATAGGCAGCTAGCCAGCAGGCTCTAAAATGGTGCGTGAGTTCTATGTATATACGTGCATTTTTGCTGTCCTTAGAAGATCCAGAGTTTTCCGTCGCTTCTCACGACGATTCGAAATCCAAGACGGCCAAGAACTGGTCTAAATGGTCTCCAAGCCCCTCCGAACTGAGACATTCCAGCATTCTATGGATTCTGCATGTGTTTTAAATGAACATCCTCTTAAAGATTCTTTCTCCCTAACCGCCTCATTTGATGCATTCTGCTGTGAACTCTTAAGCGGATTATAATCCCCCGCCCGTCGTTGAGAAGGAAACGAAGGACGTACTGCCATTTCAACTTCCCTGGCTTTCCTGGCCAGATGGTAGCGGCTGGAACACGGATACACTCCCGACTGGAAAGCGGCAGCTCGGTCCCGCACCAGCTAGTTTGACGTTTGCTCAGCCTTTTTCTTCTTCTTCCCAGAGATCACATTCTGTGTCCCACTGAGCCCTCACCACCGAAAGCACTCGTCTTGACCGTATTGATGACGCAGTTTGGACTCATGCAGTCAGCCAGGTCGGCCCAGGTATGGTGTGGAGGGAGAGACGCTGTCCGATGCGTTTCACGGACACATCTCTGCGTCTGTTCAGAGACCGTCCCCCTCCCAAGAAAACTTGGTTCCTCCTCTTAGGGTTCCCCAGCTCCGTGAGCTGCAGCATCTTATTAACCGCCTGCAATGACACCCACGGGTACCTTTACCCTGCCCGCCGCTCTGTGGGACTTGTGTGCCCCTAACTGGGATCTTTGGGTGGACCTCGCTGATTATGTTCCATTTTTGTCCAGAGTCTGGTACCCTGCTTGGCATATCTGTTCTAGCTTTTTAGCACCAAGATCCCTGAAAGCTACACCCAGTTTTAAACGCTTGCATTACCTCTGAGCATCAAAACAGTGATTGTCCCATCAACTCGAATAAGAAGCCAGATTGCTTTAAATTTGAGGGAGGAAAAAGGAGATACGTTAAAACAGGGAATCACAAATTTGCACTTATATTGCAGGTTTCTGAGCACGGCGCAAGAAGGGGAGAAAGGACAGAGGGCTGGAGGATGACGAACGCCGAGGCCGACAGGGGTCTGCACGCTGCTCCCCGAGCGCGCCCGCGCCCGAACTCGGCGTCGCCAGCGCGCGGCGATTTCTCATAGCGAGCGACCCCCGAAGAAGGAAATAAGCCCGCAAATGAAAGTAAGGGGAACATCAGTCACTCAGCCGGGACTCGTGGAGACTTTATTCCAGGCTAGACGCGTGTGTATATCACATCGGCGTTAGTGTGAGCGCTCTGCAATGAAACCTAAGAGCGCCACGTGGTGCGGCTTGTCCCTCCAACTCGTGTTTCAGCTCGGCCTTCTGGTCGCTGTCACCTGCCAGCAGCGTGGTGCCCCGTAAACAGAAATGGGTCGCGGGCGCGTGGGTTGCTCGTGTCCTGGCAGGTCATTATGTGACCTTGGCTGGCCAAGCCCTGTGCCTTAGTTTCCTGATTTGTCATGTGTAAGAATTCCCTGCTCTGCATACTGCAGAGGGGCGTTAGGGGGGCTGGAGTATATATATATATATATATATATATATATATACACTTGCACTTGGACGAGTATAAAACACCAGATAAATGTGAAATTGACCTTGTCCTTTTTTGCTTAACAAGGTAGTGGGTAGGCGGGGGGTGCGGATGATGGCATTTTGCACAGAAGGCTTAGTGACTCAATGAAGTCCCCCCCCCCCCCCCCAGTAATATCTGGTCTGGGATTATTACCGCGTTCTCGGTGTTTCTAGACATCCTTCTCCCCTTCAGAAATGCCAGAGGTGAAAAATACTATTCCACTGCTATAATTTGTCACCCTGGCTGCCTGAGCAAGAAAGACCTGCATAGACGGTTTAGTAATTAAGCTTTTCAACACAGCATCATAAAGTTTTATTCTGGCGGAGGCTATATTTATCAGCTAACAAGTATTAAATCACCCCACTGCTCGAGCCGTTTCTCACTTAAATACGCTCCTTTCAAAACAGAGCGGCTCTCCGTGGCTGTCTTGATTTAATAAACGTTCTTGTTTGGAAATACCGTGGTGCTGTGTGGTCCTATGGGGCTGACAGACACACGCCCCCGTCACCTCTCCCAATACTGCTGACTCCTATTTCCCTGGGGGGGGGGGCATACTGGACACCCCAGCGCTGGGTCATTCAGGGCATCCTGGCCATCTGAGTTTTGTGGCCCTCTGGGATGGCTTCCAGATTTTTCTCTAGCCATTTTAATTTCTGAAGGGAAAGAGGTGAATGAAAATAAAGAACACAAGCATTGGATAAATTTTGTTTCCTTATTTGAGCATCAGGAAATTGGTCTTTTCCTCGCAGAGAGGGATCTAAATGTAAGATGAGTTTTCAAAACGACTGAAATGATCCACCTACTAGGCAGGGCTGAATCTTTTCCCATATTTGCCACAGAGTTTTCAAAACAGATGCAGCATTATTAGGCAAACATACTCAGAAGGAATTGATATTTAAAAGCCCTCAGTAATGACTTAGAAAGCTCTTTTCTCCAAGTAACTCACCCCAACTTTATAAGTCATTTTCCTTCTCTTTTCTTTGGAGGACGTGCATTCATGAGACAAACGTAACACTTCCTCAGACTTCAGGACGCTCTCTGTCAAATGGCTCCAGAATTACATTCATTAAAAACAAGATGGTTGGGGCGCCTGGGTGGCGCAGTCGGCTAAGCGTCCGACTTCAGCCAGGTCACGATCTCGCGGTCCGTGAGTTCGAGCCCCGCGTCGGGCTCTGGGCTGATGGCTCAGAGCCTGGAGCCTGTTTCCGATTCTGTGTCTCCCTCTCTCTCTGCCCCTCCCTCGTTCATGCTCTGTCTCTCTCTGTCCCAAAAATAAATAAACATTGAAAAAAAATTAAAAAAAAAACAAAACAAGATGGTTAACACATTCGAGTCTTTTCTGCTAGACTTTAAGGGTAAAACCAAATTGATCAAATAGGGGCCAAATGATTAAAGGAATCTCAATATTCTTCATCATATCACATCAGAAATCACTTAATTTCCCCTTTTCTCTCTCTGCTTTCAAAAATAAGTGACATTGACCATATGTAGGCATTTCAGTGTTTCATGAGTTGGTTGCTAAAAGGACATGTAACAACATTCCGTAGGATCACAAAGCCTGCTTTGTGCTACCACATAAGCAATTTCTGCCCATGCTTTCAATGTGTGTGTATATATGATACAAGGCATGTGAGTGTGAAACCTTCAATACCACCAAGGTAAGAAGTATTTTGTTGAACTGTTCATAGTCTGAGAGGCCGCAATAATTTCTTTCCTTGCACAATTATAAAATAGCACTCGCCATTTTGCTTTTCGAATTAGCAACAAGTAGCTTGTTTAGAAGGCTGGGGATCAATTTCTCTCCAGCCAGTCATTGGCAGGAAGCATGTGGGTCACTGAAGCATGTGGGTGATATGCTGAACCACTAAGCTGGCAAATATTGAACTATTTTAAGTGCATCTATTTTCTAGCTCAGTAAATTTTCTTGTTGTATTAAATTAATTAAACCTGACACAGTCTAAATGCCACAGTGCATCCTGGAGAGTGCGTGAAGGTAACAGCACCAGCCATCAGAGACAGCCGAAGATAAAGATCGATATATTTTCTCTCAGTTTGTGTTTAATTGTTACTTTCATATTAAGCCTGAATTTTTTTTTTAAGGTTAGAAACTATCGTATGACTTGGAAAGTCCAGTTGAATCTGGTTATTTTCTGAAAATGTGAAAACAGGTTTCTTTGTCAGTCGATTGCCCTCCAAACCACAATCCTGGAGATGATGACACCTGAGACCTACAGGTCAGGATCATTTAATAACTTGAGAGACACAGAAAGAACCCTCCGTTATCCACAGTTCAGGGGAATTGAGTAGTTCGGCAATCTGCAAAAACATTGAACCAAGGTCATGCTCGAAGATTGAAAATGAAGATTTGATATTAATTATTCTTTATTTGGAATTGAAATTCTCAAAAGAATCAAGGTTTTGGAACATGAACTATTATTTTGATTTGACATACTTTTTTGGGGGGAGAGGGTTATTTGTTATTCTTAAACATTATTTTTTATTTTTCTTTAACAAGGAGTAATCATGGCAATTCAGAAACCCCGTGAAAGGTGTACTGTACAGAGAATCTTCATTGCAACTTGTGTTGTAACTATCAAAATTACGAAATCGATTTTATGCTCCATACGAAAAATTTTCCAGTAATTTCTCTCAGCAAAATAGAAAACAAAGTAATCTCTCACAGAGAACTGTGAAACCAGAAACCCCAAGCACAGGTAGAGAAAAAAGATCCAGGGGCTAAATTTGGTTCTTTAAAGCTTCTAGAACACACAGGGCAGAAGAGACACAGCCGTCGAAGTTGGACTGGGTGAACCCATCCCCTCCACACACAAGGAAAGGTTCCCGATGAAGAGTCAATTGGCCATGAGAGTTGGCAGGAGCACTTATCACCTAAAAAAGTTAAAAACAACAACAACAGACAAAAGGATTGCGATTGACGTTCTCAGCCCCATTACGCCGTGATGTCAACACTCACCCGGGGAGGAGTTCTCTACCTGCAGAAATCACGCTTGCTCTCAAGGAACAACGGTGCACAAAACGAGGACCCCTAAACCCCTCCCCTCACCCAAGTATTTACACTGACCTTCTCAAATGTCGACATTTTCAGGTGGTTGATACACTTAACCCAATGTGTTGAACTTCAAAAATAGTAGGTCACGATATGCTCAATTAGTTGAGGGTACAGCATTTTTTTTGATAAGGGGGGGGAATTTTGTGAAATCATTTACCTATTATTGGGTCCCGGCTATGTGCTAGACAAGGTAAACAGAGCAGAGATTTAAGGACTGTATCCCGAAGGACTTTCCAGCCCAGCACGGTCTGCTAGCACATAACAGTGTCTAAGGGCTAAGATAGGGTGAGTAAAAGGGTGCTACCTTGGGGTGGGAGGGGTGCCCAACCCTGCACAGCCGGATAAAGAAACCTTCAAAGGGGAGGTGACGGGTCATTTCACTTGAGTTCTGCCGGATGCATAGGAGTTTACCAGTGTAGGAAACAGGCCTTTCCAAAGAGAATGAGTAGCATGTGCAAAGACCCCATAGTCCATGGGCAAGAGAGAACAATGTGTGTTTAGGAAACTGTGGGGTTGGTCACACTGTGTGTGTGTGTGTGTGTGTGTGTGTGTGTGTGGTAGGGCTAATCAGAGGAAGGGACATGGCTGAAAGGCAAGTTAGGAGGCATTTAGTGTTTCAAAATTAAAATGTATAAAACTTATAAACACAGGTCTATTAAAAATGTAGAACTGACTTACTAATAAGCCAAAAGGGAGAGAATTAGCTGAAGTCTGGGATTTATTTTATTTTATAGAACCAGGTTTATAACATTTGAAATGGTGAAAAGGGCATAGAGGTTATTTCCTGGAGAAAAAAAATATATATTCTCAGACTTGGGATGAGTGTTGCTAATAAGCTTTGAGAGCTGGGAGAGTGAGCCGGGTGGTGGGGGTTGAACAGAGTCGTTTTGGACACTGAGATGATTTGGCCCCTAAAGCACCCCAAGCCCCTAAAATGCAAATCACACAAACTTATTATAAAGGCACTCTCTGGGCGCCTGGCTGGCTCGGTTGGTAGAGGATGTGGCTCAATCTCAGGATTGTGAGTTCAAGCCCCACATCGGGGCTAGAGTTTACTCAAAAAATAAATATATAAATAAAATCTCTTCCCCTATGAAAAAAAAAAGGCAATCTCATTTGGGGTTGCTTCCCGGCACAACTTCAGGGGATGCCATTCACACAGACGACAACGTGGCAGTTCTGGTCTCTTACACGTTTTCACGGAAAGGAACAGACTAAGGCCCACGAAGATTTGCTATTTTAAAAATTACCAAAAACAAAAAATAATCAAGAAATATACCAAATACTATTTGGATTATGGGGCTGAGATTTGGTTCTAGATAGGTTGAGTTAGTACATGCTTTTACAACTTTTTAAAACCAGAAAAACTTTGCAGAGGTTTTTTAATTTACAGGCCATATTTTGCTTTAAAAAAGAGGTTGGGAAGGCGTCTGGGTGGCTCAGTCAGTTAAGCAACCGACTCTCGGTTTCGGCTCCCAGTTTGAGAGATCGAGCCCTGCACTGGGCTCTGCACTGACAGTGAGGAGCCCGCTTGGGGTTCTCTCTCTTTCCCCTTCTCTCTCTCTGCCCCCATCCCCCAAGATAAATAAATAAATACACTTTAAAAAAAGGAAGTTAGGTACAACTATTCCTTTGTTGAATCCCTAAAGATATGGACGGTTAAAGTCCCGTGTTGCGCATATTCGATGTAAACTTTGAAGAGTGCCCTCTCACTTTTCTAGAGGCCATCTGACAGGAGCAGCACCTTTCATACAC
This sequence comes from Herpailurus yagouaroundi, assembly GCF_014898765.1. Lineage (NCBI taxonomy): Eukaryota > Metazoa > Chordata > Mammalia > Carnivora > Felidae > Herpailurus > Herpailurus yagouaroundi. Next base: position 7,713,305 of record NW_024412442.1, read on the forward strand.
GTTGTAGATAATCTTTGTTTTAAATTATGCCATAGTTTTAGCTTATTGTGTTCAATTGCGATTTCGTTTTTTCCTTGCTTTATTGAGGTATAACTGACAAATAAAAATTGTATATATTTAAGGTGTACAACGTGATGTTTTGATATGTTTGTATACATTGTAAAATTGGTTTCATAATCAAGTTAACATATCAGCTCATATAGTTTCCATTTTGTCTTTCTTTTCTTTCCTTCCTTCCTTCCTTCCTTCCTTCCTTCTTACCTTCCTTCTTTCCTCTCTCTCTCTCTTTCTTTCTTTCTTTCTTTTCTTTTCTTTCCTCTCTTCCTTCTTCCTCCCCCCTTCCCTCCCTCCCTGCCTTCCTTTTGGTGAATCGCTTTATGATGTATCCTCTTGGTGAATTTCAAGTATACTATACAGCCTTGTTAACTACAGTTGTGTTGCTGTATGTTAGCTCCCCTGAATGGACTTGCTCTGTGTAACTGACACTTCGTACCTTGGACCAGCATCCCATTTTCTCTCCCACGGCTCCTAGCATTCACTGCTCTGCTCTCTGTTTCTATGGGTTTGACTATTTTAGATTCCGTATATAAGTGAGATCATGCATTGTTTGTCTCTCCATAGCTGAGAATCTTGAAATCAGCTGAAACGATCTTTGAGAGGCTCAAAGAGACAGCACAGAGGACACACTGAAGAACAGACCTGGGCGTTCAACCAGAACCTATAAACTCCTGCTTTAGACAGAATTTAAACAGGTTGGATTATTTGATTTGTCGGTGAAATACTAAGGGAAGAACAAAGCCTTTAGGTTCTTATATATATTAATGACTTCAGAATGCGGTAACAAATAGTTTGAAAGCAAGGGAGGCTATAGGAACACTCAAAAACCAGATGCGGCTGGAAAGAAGCTTGGCAGTCTGGTGCCATTGAGTAGAGGGGCAAAGAATTTTTTGACTCTTAATAGGCCCTGAGGGTGCCTGCTATGTTTTCCTGCATTCACTAATGCTCATGATGATGCCCCAGTATCCAAGAACCAGTCCTAATATGCATAAGATATTACTTGTGAGCATTTCTCGAATGTTCACCACAGGCCAAATGCTTTACGTGTGCACCCGTTTCATGAACACAGCAACCCTGCAGGGTGGTTACGACTATTCTCATTTTCTAGAGGAGAACACTGAGGCTCGGGAAGATTGTCACCTGCCCCAGGACAGAGAGCTAGGAGGTGAGGAAAAAGAGACTCGGATAGGGCAAGCAGACTCTGGAACTCATCTTTTTAACACTTTCAGAAACATTTCCACGAAGACGCGATTTAAATGAAACAAACACAAATGTGTGATAGTCACTGACAGTTTAACGCATCTGGAAAACTCACATAAATGGGACAACTCATCCATATACATGTGTACGTATGCACACACGTGTATAATACAAAGGAATGCATGCACGTATGTATGTATAATTTTTAAAACAAAACAAAAAATTTGACAGCCTCTTAGCTTAATGCACCTAGAAAATTCACATAAATGGGATAACCCCTTCATATGTATTCATATATACATACGTGTGTGTGTCTATGTATAATGGAATTCTATTTGATGAGTGGCATTTTGAGTGGCAAATGCCAGATGGCAGGTCATGTGGCTGGAAGACCCGGCCACCCATGAGCCGGTCCGCAGTTTGGAGGAAATCAGTCTCCCTGCGTTGAGGTGCGACCGTCCATCTTGCAATCACCCAACAAGGAAAGTATGGAAACACGAAGCGTGTGCTCGCAAGTTCTTTCCCCTGAGTGATGTAGATGGCCCCTCGCTGGAGGGGCACGTGGTGGCCAAAGCCACAGGCTGTCACTGCGCTTCCAGCCACAGTGAGGAACCACAGCTCAACGGCCATGTTTCGGACGGGTGGCAGGGCTGAACTGCCCCCTTGGAAATCCAGGTTGTGTCTGGAGGGTCAGGGAGGGTCAGAAAAAAGTCCTGCTGTATCAGCTGACGCTCTGGGTGGCTAATGCAATGCTTCTATATGCTTCTGTGATGACTGGACCAGACATATAAATTCGAAGCAGAAAAAGGAGTTTTATTTCTAAGCTATCTTAGCCCCTGCGAATGTGTTTTACGCCTCTCTCCACCTGCGGCACAAAATGGAAACTCGTTGGCTCCCCGTGGAAGTCCTTCCGTGACCATGTCTTCCCTCCATTCAAGCCTCCTCTCTTGTCCTGCCTCTCACCTGCGCCATGTGTCCTGTCTACATTCGACCTGATCTTCTGCAGAAACGCCCTTCCTTGTCATGTTTCTGTGACTTTGAACGAGCCATCCCACGCAGTGACGTTGCAGTTCCTTTCTTACCTGCCAAAAAAATTGCTCATCCCAAAAGAACTAACACAAATGTCGCCCGCTCTGAGGTCTTCGTGCCCTGAGAGGCAGGCTAAGTATCTTTTCAGGGTGTTGTTTTTATCTATGATGTTGCTTGCTAGTTTGCACTGTAATTACATCCAGTCTTGTCTCTCTTCTAGATTGCGCGCTTCTAAGAGCAGGGCTTGGGATGCACTAATCCTTGCATCCAAGTCTGGGAACGGTGCCTAGCCCCTATTAAGTGCGCAATAAATGTTTATTGAGTTTTAAAAAAAGACAATATTGTACACACAGTTGATCAAATGAAGGTCTTCGCAGGGAACCATCTACACAAAAAGTGTTATTCAGAGGCTCCCACAGGGCTGGGAGCAGCTCAAATGGAAGAGATACTGTATTTAGAATGTTCTCAATAATGATGAATGAAGGGCTGTCCTCTCCTCGCGTCTCGGGCTGTGAGCTGCTTTATGTGAACATCTTGTGTGTCATGTATTAAGTGGAATCACACAAAGCTGCTGATTCTGTAGGTCAGGAATGCTAAATGTTGTCCGTTTTTATACAGTTTAACCTGTTTCTTCGTGCCATGCTTATTAGCTATAATGATATACACAAAAAGTGTTTTCATTAAAGATGAAAAGAGAGGCACAGACAAGAAGGCTAACGGCGACTTCAAAATGGCGATTACTGGGGCATGTGGGGGGTCAGTTGGTTAGGCATCTGACTTCGGCTCAGGTCATGATTTCATGGTTCACGGGTTCGAGCCCCGCATTGGGCTCTATGCTGGCAGCTCAGAGCCTGGAGCCTGCTTTGGATTCTGTGTCTCCCTTTCTCTTTGCCACTCTCCTGCTCATGCTCTGTCCCTCTCTCTCTCTCTCTCTCTGTTTCCCCAAAATAAATAAACATAAAGAAAAATTCAAAATGGCGATTAGCAACAAAGTAAAGGTGATAATTAGCGGAAAAAAAAAAAATTCCAGTACACACATTCTTCCTTCCACACCTAAGCTGACAGCAAAAGACTGTCCTCGGGCTGTCAGACATCTACCCAAACAGAACGATCTTGCTGTTGGGCCGAGAACATGGCTGTATTTTAAGTTGATTCATTCCAGTGGACTGTCCAGCCCAAGATTTGGTTCCTTAAAACCCACCTTTCTGAAATACGGCACTAAGTGATATCCGTGCGGAGCTGGGCAAGAACTGAGGTCTCACAGAGTCTAATCTTAGGTGTGCAACCAGCCTGATAAGAAAATGAGGACAACGTTTAAACAATCAGGCTCTTAACACTGCATTTCCTCACTTGTCACGAATGCAAATTATACCGCCTTTCATTGAATCTAAGCCACCGTCGATTGGATGAGGCACCAATATTTTATGTACCAGTGAGACGGAAAATGGTGGCAACATGACACCAAGCTTTACACTTACTAGAAAGGCTCTTTTAGACTTATCTACAAGTAGATCTTATGCCGAGATAGAAAGGAAATAAGAGGGGAACACAGGCTCGGCCTTTCCAAAAGCGTCTTCACATATAGAGTGTGACCTCTCTGCTCTTTAACTCAGAGTTGTCCACATCCACGGTCTTCCCCACATCGTCCGCCCCCTGCACCTCCTAGAGTGTGGGTGACGGGTGACGTGACATTTCTTACATGGGTGACCCACCAAATTGTTCATGCTCGCATTTACTTTTTTTTTTCAAGTAAAGTGTTTTATTTATTTATTTTTAAAATTTATTATTATTTTTTTTAACGTTTATTTATTTTGGAGACAGAGAGAGACAGAGCATGAACGGGGGAGGGTCAGAGAACGAGGGAGACACAGCATCTGAAACAGGCTCCAGGCTCCGAGCTGTCAGCACAGAGCCCGACGCGGGGCTCGAACTCACGGACTGCGAGATCATGACCTGAGCTGAAGTTGGACGCTGAACCGACTGAGCCACCCAGGCGCCCCCATGCTCGCATTTTCTGGGAGCCACTGATACCTGTCTCGCAAGTTCTGAACCATGCACTTTCTCTTCGGTGGGAAGGAGAGGTCTTCCGAGGGTGAGAGCCACCACGACTCGTATGCTTTTCTCAAATGGTCCTCAGGTAACCTGCTCGTTAAAATATCAAGGGGCTGCTGTGGAGGGAGGTCCCACGTTACACCACCCGAAATCGCCAAGTTCGTGTGAAAACAACCTCCTGATGTGTCCTGATGCATACTGACTTGGTGGCATCTCACAATGGGTGAAATAATGGCAAATACAAAATGAGGGAAGGGGAGAAGTTTGGTGAGTACTTAATGGGAGTAAATGCCTGGCAAGTCTAACGATAATGAAAAACAAGATTCTTTAAGCAGGGCCTTTCCTGGTAACGGCGTCTCGGGGTCCAGACACTGGGGTCTTCAGCATTGCTGGTTTAGAGCAATGCCAAACCCCAAGAAAAGGCGCAGGCTCAAGTGAAACCGACAGAGACAGACCGGTGAGCAGAGAATCGACTTGCTCCTTCGAACAGATAAATGGACCGATTCCAGGACCGGGCGGGCAAATCTCCTCAACCTTGTCCTAGATGATCGGCGTGACCCCGCGAGCCACCTTCTGGCAGCCATCACTAATTGACTGTGGCGTTCTCTCCCGCTGAGCCCAGAAGTGGCCACAGCATCCTTCCCACCTCATTGCTTCAGGCAGCCACGACCAGTCCGTCGGAGTTGGCACTGGAGGGGGAATCCTGTAAACCCATCCTGGGTTAGAAGACTGCAAACACGGAATCAGACATAAGTGAATTAAATATTCTTCGCTGTTTTTTTTGTTTTGTTTTGTTTTCTCTTTTCTCGTTAAGCCAGGATAGTCTGATGCATCGCCTTTGTCTAAACCAGACATGTTTCAACGCCAAGAATTAGGAGCACATCAGGAGCTATTTCCTCTGGACGATGCCAGAGGCCCAATTCTAATTTTTTCTAATAATCTTCTCATCATCATCTACAGCCCTTGGTTCTTAACCTCCCTCCACACCGTCATCCCTCCACGGGTCACACCGGGGCTTTGACTGCCGGGTGAAGATACAAGGCACGCGTTTTGGCTACAGCTGCATGCTGCAAATCTGTGCATCACAAGTATCAGGGCTTGTGGGAAAAGCAGAGTTGGAACAGATCTTCCAAAACTGCGAGAACCCTGACCCAAGCACTCACAAAAACAATACCCATCCTAGTAAAGTGACTAGCACAAGGAGTGTTCTCCTAGCCTCTGCGTCTGGTGATACCTTTGCAGCCTGAACTCTGCTTCCTCCTCCAAGATGTGGGTCCCGGGGGAGAGTTGCTCCGAAAAGAGACCATTTCGATCTAAATTTAAAACATCGAGGAGGGAGCCTTCATCAAGGCGTCACCTCACGAAAGGGGAGACATCTTTGTGAATTCTTCATTAGCACTTAACAATTTCCCCAGAGAGTTGACCGTGGCAGGAACCCCAACAGTTGTCAAGGCCACTGTGACAACCACCGTTTGCCCTAAAGAAAGGCACCTCCGGACATTTTTCAAGTTTTTTTTCTTAGATTTTCCTATTTGCCAAAGCTTCGTCTCTGCTTGTGAGAAAACTTACCCCGGTCTCTTGAAAACATAAACACGTACGACACCAATACGATCCCCCCGTGACCCTAATTTCCTATTTCTCAATTGCATTTGAAATAATTCAGATTAAAAAAAAAAAACCCAGGTGCTACAAAAGACTGAGCAATTTTATGACTCTCTTGTGTTACATTACGTTCCGGAGGGTCACGTTCATTGGACGTGGGACGCCTGGGTCTGGACAAATGGAGATGTCTGAGGCATCACTTGCACTTTCGATAGCCACACTGGATATTTAAATTGATTTCTATCAATTTCAGTGTCTGAGGGTGTCTCTTTCCTCCGATTGTCCCCGGAGTCCAGGGAAACCTGATTGTCTCCTGGATGCACACTAACTTGGTTGGGGCAAACTCTGAGTGAACATCTCCTTTTGCGGGCATTTCCCCAGACCATTGTGTGTGGGGGGTACTGACCACACTGGCAATAAGAACGGCAAGGAAGGCTGAGATGCAGTGGGGCTGATTCATACATTTCCTCACTTCCTCTCCTCGGCCGCCAGCGTAAACCTGAACCCATGCCATGGTACATAAACAGCAGAAATGGAATATTTGGTTAACTTATTCTTTTATAGCCCCGATGCAAAGCTCAAAGGTAGCGGTTCCCAAAAGTCAATCTATGGCAAGAAGAGAAAAAATAAGGAGAATTACGAGCTTTTTCACGGAGCCGAATGTATTCTATTTATAAATCGGGTATGAGGTTACATCTTTACTTTTTTTTTTTTTTCTTTTGGTTATCCCTTCCATTAAATTCTGGAGGCTGTGTTTGTGCTTCTCAAATTCTTAAGGGCAGAACGCAAAGATAGCAATATTATACTGGTTCCCAAGACATTTAGAGGGATTTTACCGGTCCATGAAATAAAAACACTTGGATGGTTTTGCATAAAGCTGGGGTGCGCGAGGGGGAAGGGCAGAGGGGAGGCTTTGGAAAACCACCAGGAATCTCAGGTAACACTGCATAACCTTTGGTTTGGACTTGGTGAGTGGAGGAGCAATTTTTAAAAAATGGAATAAAATCTCGTGTACGACTCGTTTCCCAGAAACTTGCGAGGCCCCTCCTGCAGCCAAATATTAATCTAAACAGAACTAGAACCTAGGGTAACACGTTCTTCCTCTGCTCACCTGTGGCTGAACACTCGGGTAGTAAACACAGGGCTGCAGAGAAAAATAGGGATGGGGAAAGACTTAATCAAACGTAGAATAAACGTCTGCCTTCACACTCTATGACCCTAGAGAGAAAATGTTGTTTGTGTTGATTCTATGTATACATCTCCCCATTCCTACCATATTCTCAAGGCACTGATTTTAAGCATCTATCATATGCCTGTTTACAAACAACAGGGAGAAATGTAAACAAATGAAGAGAGACGAGGGACTGTGCTGATGTTAGTGGAAACGTCTGTTTACATATTTATAAATGAGGATCCAGCCCAGGGCCTCAGAGCAGGATGAGACCTCATTGTTGGGTCAGTTGTGAAAAATATTATCAACCCCTGAGCACTGGTTTTTTCTTGAGTAAAAAAAAATGTGTTCCATTGGCTAAATTAAAAATGTAATGTTTCTATGCTTTTATTTTATAAAAGTCCCTTTGGGGACTAATGGAAATACAATAAAATGTTGCTGACTCCTCTACACTTAACTCACCAAAATGCAGTTTGGTAAGAGATATTTGTTACTGAAAAGCCTTGTGTGTCCTCAGAAATCGCGAGCTACCAAGGTTGTTTTATTCATTTTTGTATTCCCAGCATCTCTGACCCCGCTGAACGTGGCTGCTGTTGAATAAATGCTTGCTCAAAGGACGTGTGCATGTGGGCCAACAAAAAAACTAATTAGAACTTACGAAGGTTTTAAAGTTTCAGAATTCAAAAGGTCTTTAAACATGGAGGAACTTTTTTTCTCTCTGTCTATGAAAATAATTTCCTTTCGTTTTTCATTCTCTAAATTTTCCTTTACCTTCTGAGTTATCATGCTATTTACTTCCTTCTCGTCTATAACACTTAACACCTGCCAGTTGTCATTTAGTTCTTTAGCACTTGAACTGTCCAGGAGACAGCCCTTCGGGCCCCAGACTCCTTGTTCTGATGGCCCGAAAGCAGAATTCTCTGCCTCTGTCTGGCTCGCCTTTTGTAGGTACCAGGCAAAGTCACCAAGAATATCTGAATCAGCCTGAACTTCAAAGAGCTAATGAAGATGGCTTCCCACCCAGACAATTCAGCATCACCTTATAAAATGCTATTTACTGTTAACGACACCCTGGGAAGTGTGTAAGGTATCACTAGATGAGCGTGTACGTATGAATGTGCATATGTGTGTGACAGGATCTACAGATGTTTGTCTTTTCTTTTTTTAATGTTTATTTATTTTGACAGAGAGAGAGAGAGAGAGAGAGAGAGCATGAGCAGGCGAGAGGGAAGAGGGTGACAGAGAATCTTAAGCAGGATCCACATCAGCGAGGAGCCCAACACGGGGCTCGATCCCACAACCTGAGACAAAGAGTTGGACACTTAACCAGCTGAGCCACCCACGTACCCCTGCCTTTATTTTTAAAAATGGAGACCCTAGTGACATGGTCCATGATATTTCCAGTTTAATGTCAAAGCTACAGTGAGCCTGTGCAGACATAGTTACTAAATAATCCTTTTTATAATTTTCTTTCCTGGGACACAGTGAATACATTCTAGAAAGCTATAGGTGTCAGGGAGAAAAGAAACCAGTTTTTCTGGGTGACCTAGCCAATCTATGTCTATATTAAAAAAAAATTCTCTCATAGAACAGTCAACTCTCTGTGCTCAGATTTTTGTGGCGCAGCCAGAAATCATACACATATGGAATATATTTGCTGTATTATTAAGAAAAGTGATGATATGGGTTATTTCTTAACCATACGTTGCATATTATTGAAGATAAGTGATACTGAGAACTGGGATAATCATGATAAATTGGAGTGCCGATTATCCCGCTTAGTCTATTTTTAGATATATTTCCTTAAAAAAGATTGCACTCCTTTTGGCCACTGATTTTTGAGGCTCTCAGTCCTATATTATCCTAGTTACAGTACTTAATATTCGTAAAGAGCTTTATCAACACACGGGTGCTTTCCCGCAGAGATGGTACATTTCTAATTGGTTCTTACGTGTTATGATCATTATCTCATCTTGCTCCTGTTCTATTCGTCTCTCCGGTGTTCTATTATATTTAATGGTGATTTCATAAGCCCGTTTCTTTGTCGTGCTTTAGGGGAAAGTTTGCTTGTGTTGTGGGCTCCTGGCTGCGGGGCTGTGTATCTGGTACCACAGAGAGCCGCTGTAAAATGACTCTTGGTTGGAATACCCTATATGGGAAGAAAGTGATGTGGTTTGGCCAATTCTCAGTGGAGCTTTTCACTTTATTGGTATTTGTCTATTCTATTTTAATAAACCATGGGGTAGATGCAGGCAGAAAGTGCCACAAATCAATTATATGATCCACGCGGCAGCTTTAGTGGGGGCTTCAACTGCGAAGGACGCACTTTGCTGAAATTGTATATTCAATTCCTGAAGTCCGCATTAAATCCGTCTAGATCTATTCTACCTTTCAAAGTCCAGGAATCGCCGAAGCGGTCTGTTTAGATGAGGAGTTGTTCACAAGTACACAATAAAGAATGAGATACTGTTTTCTCTAGTGCTGTTGCAGTAATAACAGACGAAACAACAGTCGCATTACAGTCCCCTTTAGAGTTTTTAATTTAATAGAAAATTGTCCTGCCCTTCAGCAAGTTTTCGTACATGCATGCATTAACTCTTCAAACATGTGTCGTGTTCCTAGCAGTTACCGAGCCTGCGGAGGGGGCTGAGGGCACAGACACCACTTCCTAGCCATGAGGTGACCTACCAGATGGGGATCCTTTTGTTTTTGCCTAAATATAAATGTTGCACCACAGTGTCTCAAAGGATCCGATTGCTTGGGATCCTAGGATGCAGAGGGCCAAACATGCTTTCGATTTGTGCGTCTGGACACAAATCTAAAACCATCCTTCCTACTCAAGTGAGCCTAATCACTACTTCTCCCCCGTTTAACAGCTGTTCAATTCCCCACCAGTTCAATCCTTGTCCCTTCTCCCACTCCATTTCCTGTCCTCTTCCTGAGGACCCAGAAGAATGGCCATTATTTCTTTCTGATCCTCACTCGTGCTGAACGGCCCCAACAGCTTTTTGTTTGCGCTGCGAGCATTTTGGCCAAAAGATTGCCGCCATTTTGATCTTCTGATCCAGAAACAACCTCCTTTCTACTGTTAATACTGTGAAATTAAAAGAATCAACACTTGTGCTCCTCAGAGAGACAATAATGGAGGATAAAAAAACAAGGGGTTTTAAAAACCAGCTTAATTGGGTGTGATTTATATGCAGTGAAATTCACCCTTTTTATGCTCACTGTTCTATAAATTTCAACAGTATACACAGTCATGTTAACTACCACAAATATAATATAAAGAACATTTCTGTCACCCCCCCCCGCCCCCCACATTTCCCTTGTGCCCCTTTGTAGTTCATTCCCTTCTCCCAATCATAGCCCCTGGCAACCATTGATCAGTTTTCTGTCCCTACAATTTTGCCTATTCCAGGAAGCCATACAGGTAGAATGATACAATAGACAGCCTTTGAGCATGGCTTCTTTCGCTAAGATAATGCTTCTGAGATTCACTCATGCTATTGTAGATAGTAGTAGCTTGCTTCATTTTATTACTGAGTATTTTTTCATTTACAGATGTGCAACCTTTTGCCCATTTACCAGGTGGTTAATACTTGGGTTATTTCCAGGGGTTTTTTTTTTTTTTTTTGGCAATTATTAATAAAGCTGCTATGAGCATTTGCAAATAAGTTTTTATGTGGATGCATGCCTTCATTTCTCTTGGATAAATCCTGAAGGGTGGGGTCCTTGGGTCAGATGGTAAGTGTATATTTAACTTTGTAGGAAACTGTGAAACTCTTTTCCAAAGGGGTTGGGGCCATTCCACATTCCCGCAGCGACATGTGAGGATTCCATTGACATCCTTGCCAGTGCTCGGTACCTTCAGAGTTTCTGATTTGAGCCACTCTACTAGGTGTCCCATGGCATCTCATGGGGGTTTTACTTTACATTTCCCTGATGACCGATGATGTTCAGCTTTTTTTTGCCATCCAATCTCTTCTTTTTTGTGGCTATCCATAATAGCCACTGGCAAACACTTATCTGCTTTCTGTCTCTATGGGTTTGTCTATTCGAGACATTTCATATAAATGGAATCATTCAAGATGTAGCCTTTGTGTCTGCTGGTTTCTTTCACTTAGCATGATGGTTTCAACATCCGTCCACATTGTAGCATCTATCGGTGTCTCATTGCCTTTTTTTGTCCTTCAAATGTTTAATATGTATATTTCTGTGTAATTTCCCATAGGTCTTCTTCTTAGAAATATGTTGAAGACATATTTCCCACCTAACAAGTGATTTTTTTAATTGAGGTATATTCATTGCTTTTCATGGCTGAATAATAGTCCGTCTTACGGACATGCCATATTTTGTTTATTCATTCATGTCCGTGATGGATATCCGTGCTGTCTCCATCTTTAGTTATCGTGAACAGTGCTATAAGTTGTTTGTGTATATGGTTTTGTTTGAACACACGTTTTCAATTCTTTTGGGTATACGGGAGGAAAATAGTTTGGTCATATTGCAATTCTACGTACAATTTATTGAGGGACTGCCAAACCGTGTTCTAGTGTCCGAACCATTTTATATTCTAGCCAGGAAGGCAGGAGCATTCCAGTTTATCCACATCCTTACCAGCATTTGTTCTTTTCCTTTTTCTTTCCTTTTTTTCAAATTACAGTCATCCTAGTGGGTGGGAATGGTATCTCATTACAGTTTTAACATGCATTTCCCTAATGACTAAGGACATTGGGCATCTTTTCACGGGCTGGCTGACCATTTGTATCTCTTCTTTGGAGAAATGTCTACTCAAGTCGTTGACCCACTTTAAAATTGATTGCTTGATGGTTTGCAGTTGAGTTTTTATAAGAGTTCTTTATGCATTCTGGATTGTAGACCCTTATCATATAAATGATTCACAAATATTTTCTCCCATTCTATGGGTTATCTTTTTGCTTTCTTGATAATTCTTGGATGCACACAAGTTGTGACATTTTGATGAAGTCCATGTTATTTACTTTTTCTCTTGCTTATGCTTTTGATGTTATGTCTAAGAAACCATTGCCAAGGGTGAATATTTACCCTTACGTTTTCTTCTAAGATTTTTATGATTTTAGCTTGTACAGTTAGGTTTTAAATCCACTTGGGTGAATTTTTGTGTGCGGTGTGAGTTCAGGGTCCAGCTTCATTCTTTTGTATGTGGATATCCAGTTGTCCCACCACAGTGTAGACTGTTGTTTTCCATTGAATGTTTTTGGAAACTTATCAGAAATCAATTGATCATAGGTGTGCATTCATTTCCAGAGTCCTGGTTCTATTCCATTCATCTATATGTCTATTCTTATGCCATTACCACATTGTTTGGATTAGAGTAGCTTCGTAGTAAGTTTGGGAATCAGAAGGTATGAGTCTTCTAGCTTTCTTTTTTTGAGATTGTTTTGGCTATTTGGGGTCACTTGCAACTCCATACAGATTTTGGGGTATTTCTGAAAAAGCCAGTGGGAGTTTGATAGCAATTACAATAAATCTGTTGATCACTTTGGGTAATATTGCCATCTTAAAAATATTAAGTCTCCTGGGGCACCTGGCTGGTTCAATTGATAGAGCATGCGACCCTTGATCTTGAGATCATGAGTTTGAGCCCCACAAGGGACATAGAGTTTACTTAAAAAAATAAATAAGTCTCCCAATCTATGAACACACAGTGTATTTTCCTATATTTAAGTCTTTAATTTCTTTCAGCAATGCTTTATAGTTTTCATTGTAGAACTCTTACATGTCCATGGCTATATTTCTACCTCTTCTTTAGTGAAGTGCTCTTTCAAATCTTTTGTCCATTTTTAAATAACTGGGTCATTTGTTTTCTTATTACTGATTTGTGACAGTTCTTCATATATTCTGGATACTAGTCTTTTATCACATGTATGTTTTTTCTCCAAGTCTGTGTCTTGTCACTTCATTTTCTTAACAGCGTCTTTCAAAGACACTGTTTTAAATTTTCATCAAGCCCAATTTATCAATTTATTATTTTATGGCTTCTGCTTTTTGTGTCTCATTGAAGAAATGCTTGCCAAAACCAAGATCATAAAGATTTCCTCCTATGTTTTCATCTAGAAGTTTTATAGTTTAAGGTTTTATGGTCTATGATCCATGTTTAGTTCCTTTTTGCACACAGTGCGAGTCATGGGTTTTCGAATCTAAAATGAGATGTTCCAGTTTCTATTTTTCGACTTCTTAGTGGCATCACGTTAGGCAAAACCATGCGCCACGAGCCTCAGTTTCTTCATTTAAAGCAAACAGAGTAATATTTACTTCCTGATCTGTCAGAATTGTCATGAGGATCAAATGAAAAGAAGTATAAAAGTGTTTTCTAGAACCAGAGCAAAAATGTTAACTATTATTTGTAGCTGACGGCAGCGAAAGAACGATGACAGAAGAATGTGTCATAATTGGGGGAAAGCCAGAGCTCAAGCAATGACTGGCAGTCGAGGGAGGTGTCTGAATGCCTGTGTTTGAATCCCAGTTTGGCCACTTCCCAGGGGAAGAGCCTCACACGAGGGACTGAGCCTCTATATCCCCACGTCGTCTGTGCAATGGAGAAGCAGACCCTCCACAGGGTGGATGGAGACTGAGCGAGTTAAGCACAAAGCGCGATGAGCTACACAGAGTGGGGTAGGGGATGAATAAACGATTGTTTTGAGACACACACAGAGAGAATGAATATATATAGAATATATAATGAACACACACACACACCACACATAGTGTAATAAAATGATGATGTGCACTGTCATGTTTCTAAAAATGCTATAAAAGATGATGGCAAAGACCAAGGTACAAACAAAGAGTGCACCTTTCACTCTCCTGCCTCTGGGAAAGTGCATGTCTTGCTAGAATTTCATGCTAACATCATTCATTCCCTTTGCCTGTTTGACTTCATTTTGTAAGAGTCAGCTCAAGACACATCTTTTCTTAGGAAACTACGAATTACCACTCTCACCTCAAACCGCTCTGCATTCAAGACAATATTATACACACCTTTCTTTCAGCAAATTGTGCTATATCATGGTTATCTGCTTCTTGGTCAGTTTTCCTGATTATTTAGGAAGCTCCTTGAAGGAACGGAGCTGTCTTTGAGTCTTCCGAAAGCTGTATGATGTCTGATTTAGAGTAGGAGCTCAATATATGTGTGTGAAATGGAAACATGAATGTACATCATTAATTTCTTTAAAGATTAAAAAAAAAAATTTTTTTTTAATGTTTTATTTATTTTTGACAGAGAGGGAGAGAGAGACAGAGCATGAGCGGGGGAGGGGCAGAGAGAGAGGGAGACACAGAATCCGAAGCGGGCTCCAGGCTCTGAGCCGTCAGCCCAAAGCCCGACGCGGGACTCAAACTCATGAACCACGAGATCGTGACCTGAGCTGAAGTCGGACGCTCAACCAACTGAGCCACCCAGGCGCCCCTAAAAAATTTTTGTTAATGTTTTTATTTATTTTTGAGACAGAGAGAGACAGAGCATGAGCAGGGGTGGGGTAGAGACAGAGGGAGACACAGAATCCGAAGCAGGCTCGAGGCTCTGAGCTGTCAGCACAGAGCCCAATGCGGGGCCTGAACTCACGGACTTGAGATCACGACCTGAGCTGAAGTCAGACACCTAACCAACTGAGCCACCCAGGCACCCCAAATGTACATCATTAGTTTCTAATGTGGATATAAATTGTGTATGTCAGCAAAACTTTTGTTTGCTGTTTGTATAGCATAATACTGAGGTCTATCCTAAAGACCAAGGAGACTTACCCTTTATGGAAATGTGCTGGAATAGGGTCTATTTCTCTCAGGCTATCCACACCCATAAATAACATCCGCCATCAAGTTTTAAGTAGTAATACTGACTGCAGATGAATATATACAGCATTTGGACACAGACTGCTTTAAAAAGCTTTCTATAAAGCAATGCTGCTCAAAATAATTAGTTCTTCTGAAAAAGCGTCACACTGAATACAGGCAGGATTAGTCTCATGAGTACTTAAGAAAAAATGATTTAATTAAATGCATGTGTTAAAACATTTACTAGCTCACAGAATATGGAATTTTGTGAAGAGGGGAAATCTCTGCTCATATAAACTTCAATTAAACTGTGACTGTACATCCCTAATTCAATGACCAGAATTTCTCAGCCAATGATCTCACCTATATGCAGCTACCTCATAATAAACTGAAGCAACTCATTAGTTAGGGGCCAGTGACAAAGAGGTGGGAGATGACTCAATGGAATGCTTAGGACTGACACCTGTTATATGACTAGCTGTTGACGGATTGGGTCATGCCATAGTCCACTGATCCCGGAGGGCCTGTTTGGGCTCTTCGTATGTTACCGTAAACTTACGGCACCTCAGCAAGAGTGCTCTTGTGGCCGTAATTTCACTCCAGGAAATGTTGACTCATGGCATAAGTGTGCTAAACGACCAAACTCTAAAAAATGTGCAAGTTCGTCTGGGAACAAATGGCAAGAAGCTGAAAAATCCATAAACTTAAAAAAAACCAAACAACTAATTGACAAAGAGTCCCTTGCCTCCATAGACATCCACCTCTTTGGTCTCACCTTGCTCTGATGTCATTCAACAGTCCTTATGGTGTGACCGTCACAGCCCCTGGCATTGACTCAGTCCTTCAGAAACATGCCTGTCCACAGCTATTTGCGTAACTGAAGTGGAGAGTGCAGAAAAGAGAGAAACAGAAAAGACAGTAAGAGAAGTGAAAAAGGAGGACAGCATGTGGCCACGAAGAGAGGGAGTCAAGGAAAAAAACAAGGGATGCACGAGCTAAGCTAGTAAGAAATGACCCCACTCCTTCCCTTCTTCCTCTTGCCATCCCTGTGTAGTAAAACCTACTCAGAACTTGCTTTGTCCTGGCATCTGCAGTAAACGTTTTCTACTGTGTTGTCTCCTTTCGTCCCAACGACAACCGCCGTGGGGTAGGTTCAGATGTCACCATTCACACACAGGCCCTGGGGCTCCGAGCATCAAGTCTAGCTCACTCAGGGCACACCAGGCGCCCAGCTTTGAACCTAAATCTGTCTGACTCCAAGGTCCAAGATCATAATCGCCTCGTTAAAAATCCAGAAATTATAAAGCACAGATATGGGGGGGAAATTACAGGACCAGGGACAGGATGAGCGATAGAGCATGATTTCATCGTGGAAATAAACTACAAAGCAACACACGGGATGTACTTGATTACTGTACAATGATTATTTCTTTTTCAAAGCACCTATCCTAGAAGGCTGTATGTTTAAATCTGTGACAGTGCACTGGCCAATGTCTTTGAGGTGTACCAGCTTTTTCTAAAATGTTTTTAGAATCAGCTTACCAGCCACATTAAAAACAGACAAATGTAAGTGTCTATATGTCTTGAGTTACATAAATAGAATAAAAACATTAAAGAAAAGTGTCAAAATTGACCATCTATTTTATTAAGAAAAGGTTTTTGTTTGATGTTTATTTATTTTTGAGAAAGAGAGAGAGACAGACAGACAGAGACAGAGAGAGAGAGAGAGAGAGAGAGAGAGAAAGACAGAAAGAGCAGGGGAGGGAGACACAGAATCCGAAGCAGGCTCCAGGCTCCGAGCCATCAGCACAGAGCCCGATGCGGGGCTCAAACTCATGAACCGCTGAATCATGACCTGAGCCGAAGTCAGACACCTAACCGACTGAACCACCCAGGCGCCCTGTTGTTATTTTTCTAATGTTTATTTATTTATTTTGAGAGAGAAAACAAGTGCAAGTGGGGGGGGGGCAGAGAGGGAGAGCGTGAATCACAAGCAGGATCTGCGCTGACAGCCCCACATGGGGCTTGATCTCCTGAACCGTGAGATCATGACCTGAGCCAAGATCAAGAGTTGGATGCTCAACTGACTGAGCCACCCAGGTGCCCCTATATCTGTTTTTAGATGGGCTGTGTTGTGTGGTGGCTAAGGCCACAGGCTCTAAAAATAAAGCCGCAATAAAACGAGTATCACAATAAAGCAAGTCAAATGACTTTTTGGTTTTCCACGCGTATGAAAGTTATGTTTATACCATACTGTAGTCAGCTAATTATGCAATAGCATCATGTCTTTAAAAATGTACATACCTTATTGGTACAAAATGTTAACCATCATCTGAGCTTTCGGTGAGTCCTAACCACTGAGCACAGATCACCACAATAAATATCATAATAATGAAAAAGTTGAAGATATTGTGACAATTACCAAAATGTGACACAGAGACACGAAGTGAGGAAATTTCATTGGGAAACAAACAAACAAAAAACCAGTGCTGATAAATTGCTTGACCCAGCATTGCCAGAAATCTTAAATTTGTAAATAACACAGTATCTGTGACACGCTAAAGCCAAGTCCCATAAAACAAGGTATGCCCATATTTTAAATTTCTTTTGGTTGCGGAATGGTGTTTCTTTGAGCGCAACACAAGACCGGGCCATGAGGGGCTCTTGATTTATGCAGGTCATACTAGTATAACGTTTATAGCAGGTGCTCTTAATGCTGGACTCGAGGGAGGACCTTGGGTTGCTTATAAATCCTCATAATTGTATGCAATTTTTGTGGTCATGTGTACGTGTATATTTTGAAATGATGGGAACCTCCATGCTCATAGCGTTTATCAGGTTCTTAAAGAACTCATGCTTCTTCTAAAAAAATATGAATGGACTGCCACTGGGGAGAGAGAAGGCATAATCTCAGGGCAAAGGGCCACATAAAGAAATGTAACTACAGAAGATACCTTATTACTAATCGTGCCGCAAAAGCTTAAGAGGCTAGTACGCATCTGTGTATTTTGTCAAAGATACCGATGTACTCATTCATTCACCACCTCCCTCTTCCCTTTCCCCTCCCCTTAAATTCCTCTTCTGATTGATTTCCTTGGTATTTGAAAACGCATTCAGTGTTTTGTTTTGTTTTGATTTGCTTTGTTTTTTTTTTGAAAAACATAATTCATGGGTGCGCTAAATAAAGTGGGGGAAAGGGCCACTGGTATTTTGGGGGACTAAAGAATGTGGGGAAGAGCAGTTACTCACAAGCAAATCAGACACTTCCTCTAGTTTGAGAAAGGCTTCATGATGAGCCCCAGAACAAGGGAAAGCACAGCAAATAGGAGTGAGTTTCGGGGTCCTCAAACTGATCACCACGTCTCATCCAGGTATGCCGGAAGGCATTTTTAGTTATTACTCTCCTCCTGAAAGGGCTAATGTATCACACCAGTTACAGAAATCTTAACACAATGCATCCCAGCTTAGACATCAAGTTATACTAACTGGACAAACAGTTCAATTATGGACGGCAAAGAGCACCAACGGGAAGACTAAGAACCAGGAAAACCTGCCATTGCTTCGCTAAGTTTGTTCAAACCACCTATTCAAGCGTGTTATTCAAACCCACATGGGAGGCACCGAATGGCTCCCAAGTCTTTCACACACGCCTTCCTCCTTCATCCGCCTCTTTTCTCCCGGCAGAGCAGCGCCCACAAGAATGCACCGTTTTCTTACTCAAGACCAAAAATTCAACTTCGTGTCTTAGGAGAAGGCCATCAGCAAATCCTCGTCTGCAGGGTTCTATGAGCAGAGTCCCAGGCACGCCGAGGGCATTTGTGAAGTGCTTATTGAGTAAATGAGTAGCCAAATGAATAATGAGCAGACATCTTTCACTGACCCCTGCCACCATGGGCAAGTCACATTAGAGGCAGCCCTGGGCAAGGGAGAGCAGCCACTTCCTGGGAGTGGCTTGAGCCCTAAGGGGTGATGCTCTCCCCAGAGGTTTGATGAGGTTAGGAGGTACTGCCTCCTAAAGGAACGTACCGAGGGAAGTCTGGGGGAAAGAGGGTGTGGTAGACAGAAATCATGCTGCCTCTACCAAAGATGGCCGCATCCTAATCCCCAGCATCTGTGAATGCTGAGGGAGCATTAAGGTTGCAGCTGGAATAAACGTTGGTAATCACTTGGACCCCGGATGGGGAGATTTTCCTGGATTATCTAGGAGAGCCCAAAGTAATCACAAGGTCGTCAAAGGAAGAGTAGGGGCAAAAGCGAGGGCCACGGTGACGCACAACAAGGACTTGACCGGCTGCTGCTGGCTCTGAAGGTGCGGGAAGGGCTCCGAGCCAAGGAATGTGGGCAACTTGCAGAAACTGTAACAGGCAAGAAAATGGATCCTCTCCTAGAGACCACAGAGAGAAAAACAGCCTGCCCACACTTCAAAACTGGTCTTGAACTTCTGACCTCCAGAATTTAAGGTAATAAGTTTATGTCGTTTCCAGCTACTGAGCTTGTGGAGGCTTGTGGCCGCAGCCCTATGGTACAGAAGGTCCGTGAAGAGCAGGGAAGGACGGAGAGGCTGGGAAGACTACTTTTGTCATGACTAGTCATGGGACCTCAGGGAGGTCATTTCATGGTTTTCTCATTGCTACAGTGGGCCAAAACTAGCCACCTCATCAGACTACTTCCGATACTAAATGGGATCGCATATGGCAGTGGCCCAGGATCCTGGGCTGTCACACTGGGTACTCATCATTGCTCTCTCTTTCCCTCTACTCCCCTCCCCTTCGCAGCCACTGGGTACCAGGATGCAGCGCAGGGACGCAAAGGAAGAGAAAAAAGGGAGAAGATAACATGAATGGAGATAAAGAGCCAATCCCGAGGGGTCTAGGATGGGGAATCCACACCACTCACTGCTGCCTGGTGTAGGGGACACCCATCCTGTGGTCTCTCTAGGGTTTTGTAAAGTGAGGGTCTGAGGGGCTTTATCCTTTGGCGGAAAGGGGGTAGAAAAGGAAGAGGCTAGAGTGTGAAGGATAGGCGATGTTTGGGGTGGAACAGGCGAGGAAGAGGAAGAAAAGAAACATAGGGTGGGATCCAGGCTGGAAGAAAATAGGGGTGGCATCTCCCCATTACGGAGGCTACACTGCTGCTCAGAAATGAAGGGAGCTTCCAAACAAGCTGGTTGTTCCTCTTTCTTTTTTGTCCCTGCCCCTACACAATCCTCCCCTTCCATTTATGCACATGGTAGACCACAGTCATGCACATACATCCATGAACTTGTCGAAGGTAGCTCAGGTGTTCCGGGACACTGAGGGAGTAACAGGCGCTTACATTGATGTCAGGTTTCAAAGGTTATGACGGACCTTTGAAAAGCACTGGAGAAACGTTCCCTTGGGAACAATAACGGAAAACGAGTTAAATCCTATTATATCTCTGGACCTGTCATTATGATTCCTTTTTCTAAGGTGGTGTGGGAGATTATCTATCTATCTATCTATCTATCTATCTATCTATCCATCCATCCATCTACTTACCTACCTACTTATCTACCTATCGTCTAGTTCACAATATGGGCAAGATTTCTGCCACAAATGACAATGTTATGCTTTGTACCCTCAGGCTACTAGGAGAAGGGTAGAAAGGAGAAGAGTAGAGAATGCAAGCTTCTAAGTTTAAATGAAACAGCTCACTCCCTTTTAGACTCTGCAGCCAATGTAGATTTCATGACACAGAGCTGTAAACGCACTGGGACAATTTCAAGAGAGAACATCCAAATTGTAATAAAAATCATTGCTACGGCTTGGATGTACTTTGTGTTCAGATATTTTTTTATTAAATTTTGTGATATTGCACAACTTTGAATAGGTCATTTTGTGGTTAGGACAAATCTATTTCTATTAACGCATTAAATTTGAAGACATAAGGTGGCTTCAGCCCATCTTTTAAGTTTATTATGTTGCAGAAATCACAAGAAGAAACTCACAAACTACTGTTTCTTTTAAAGGAATATTTATAAATTGCCACATGACTGTGTAATGTATCTAGCTTCAAATTATACCGACAAGATGATTTCCCTGTCTTCTTTTTCAAGTCAACCTAAAATGGAATTAAGTATCACTTAAAGACATTAGCTATTGGGATCTTTCAATGCTTTTTAGAAGGACAGAGGAAAGTCTTCTAAAGTGACCATGACCTGTTTAAGTAAATATTTTCCCCAAAGGTTCACTGTATAATTGAACTTGAGATGACACGGGTAAACACACAGACATGCTGTCATATTTTAGGAAGTAATTTACCATTTCCTCTGATTTGGGATAGCCCTTTAAAACATACAAAATCTGCTGCAATTTCTCACAATACTGCTTTTGGGTAACCAACAGTGCGGATAAATTGGTTAATCAACAGGCTCAGAAATCTTGGGGAAGACACGTCACCGCTCCTTTTCTCCCTCTGACCTTCACTCCACTATCCCCGATGGCTTTACAACTGAGTTTACAGATCAAAAGATTTTTTTTCTACAAATATTCACAAACTTCTGTTGGAATATGCAGAGGTTGCCGCAAAAGTCAGCATTTACTTAGAGTAAAGAGCTTGAAGTCTGAGCCAGTAGAGTCATCAGCAGGCTGATCAAACCCTGAAAAACAGCTTGCGTAGCTGAATTCTACAGGTATTCACCTTTGTCCCCCAAAGAACCCTGCTTGCGGCAGTCAAAACCAAAGTGGGAACTTAACAAAAATGAAAATTGTGGTAGCGAAATACACTAACAAGGTTAATCTAACACATTGCAAAAAATTGGGGAGGTTCAAGTGGTTTCTATATAACCACAGTACTGATTTAGAAAAACCCCAGAGAAACAGCTGCATTTTGATATACAACCTGCCTTGCTTGAATAGGAAACCCCGTATTTTCAGGGTGTGTAAGTCTTGAGATGCTAGTCTTCGAACATAAGCCCGGGGGAAATTGCGTGCATCGCTTATTGGGAAATAACAGGCTAAAAAGACCCGGAGAAGTTCACAGCCATGTACGAGGCAAACAAATATGCGCCCCAGAGATCAGATCGTCCGTTTCTTTTACTACAGAGTGGCAAAGATGAGAAAAAAAAAATCATCAGTTCTGCTGACCCAGTCGGTTTGCTTAAGAAAACTGTGCCCATACCCCTGGATTCTCTGATTACCTGGGAATATCTCCATTTCTGGCATTTGGTGACAACTGGTTGAGGCAGACCTGGCAAAATGCTTTCCAGCTGCTGGTAGATTAGCTCCCGCACGTCCTCAGTGCTGTGCTCCAGGTATGTGACTGCAAATGGGACAGTGGTGTGAACCACCAGGGAAGGTCCCACTTCTGATGACTCTGGTATGAGAGGGACACAAAGACGCACCTTAAAGCGGGTAACACAGAAGCATCTGTCAGCGTTTCAAAC
The DNA here is from genome assembly GCF_014898765.1 of Herpailurus yagouaroundi. Classification (NCBI taxonomy): domain Eukaryota; kingdom Metazoa; phylum Chordata; class Mammalia; order Carnivora; family Felidae; genus Herpailurus; species Herpailurus yagouaroundi. Next base: position 7,735,633 of record NW_024412442.1, read on the forward strand.
CGGGTTTAAGAGTAAATCGTTGTAATCAGATAATACGACAGAAGAAAAACAGAGTCTAATCTCTGACCACAAAACTGGGCTACCTCTGAAATTCAAAGTCAAGCTTCTCCGAAGAGAACAGAGTTACGATGTTATTTCATGTCATGTCATGTCATTTCATTTCATTTTTCATTTCATTTCATCTTATTTTATTTTAAGTGTATTTACTTTTGAGAGAGAGAGCGAGAGAGAGAGAGAGAGAGAGAGAGAGTGTGTGCACGCACAACTTGGGGGGAAGAGCAGAGAGAAAGGGTGAGAGAGAATCCCAATCAGGCTCTGCACTGTCCACACAGAGCCTGACACGGGGCTTGATCTCACAAACCACGAGATCACGATCTGAGCTGAAATCAAGAGTCAGACGCTTAGCTGCTGAACCCCCAGGCACCCCCCAACATATTTTAAAGAACAAATTTTAGGTCTTGCTAAAAAACTGGAAGGAAGGAAAAGAAGAACACCTAATAAGTTCTGCCTTGGGTATAATCAAATTTATCAGTGTGTTCATCTTCTCTCATCCACTAAATTATACGTTCTCTAGGCAGAAGCTGTTTCTTTTTTTAAATTTTTTTTTAACGTTTATTTATTATTTTTTTGAGACAGAGAGAGACAGAGCATGAAGGGGGAAGGGGCAGAGAGAGGGAGACACAGAATCAGAAGCAGGCTCCAGGCTCTGAGCCATCAGCCCAGAGCCCGACGTGGGGCTCGAACTCACGGACCGCGAGATCATGACCTGAGCTGAAGTCGGACGCTCAACCAACTGAGCCACCCAGGTGCCCCCAGAAGCTGTTTCTTATCACGTATAGCTTATATTCTCCTTAAATTCTGAGAACAAAGTAGATGTGCAGTAAATATGTATTCATTTTATGTTAAATGGATTGCAAAATATTTTGTTGAAATTATATTAGAATAAAATATCTTAGGGATGCCTGAGTGGCTCAGTGGGTTGAGCATCTGACTTCAGCTCAGGTCATGATCTCACGGTTCGTGGGTTCAAGCCCTGAGTCGGGCTCTGTGCTGACAGCTCGGAGCCTGGAGCCTGTTTTGGATTCTCTGTCTCCCTCTCTCTCTGCCCCTCCCTGGCTCGTGCTATGTCTCTCTCGCTGTTTCAAAAACAAATACACATTAAAAAAAATAAAATAAAGTAAAATATCTTTACCACATAAAAAAATCAAGCTTCTCTCTAAAAATGGGCTTGACCCCATAGCATTAAGAGAAAAAGCTCCCTCATTCATGACACGGAGATACTTCCCAATTTTGGTTGCCGTCAAATTTTTTTTTTTTTTTGCTATATTTTCGTAATTTCAAATAATGTACATCCACTTTGTACCTTTCACTCTTTCCTAGAATATAGAAAATCAAATGAAGTTTTAAGCTGAAAGCAGAGTGACCAAGGCATTAAAAAGTACAGTCTTGGCAGGAACGTTAAGAGTTCGCCTGTTGTTATTATTTGTTTAAATCACACAGAAGAGGAAGTTGGGAGTAAAATAGTAAGAGATCTGAAATGCATGAAACAACATTAAGATATTTGGTTCTCCCCCCACCCCTTGCCGACACAAAATATTAATGTGTATAAGGTACCGATGGGGGTTGGCAAGCCCGATTCTGAAAATTCTAATTTAGGATTCTAAAGGCTACGGCAATGATCTATTGGAGGCTGGCTTGTACGGTTTTTACACATTAAAAAGCAAAAAAACAACCCGTTGAACAACATAGGCCACGTGCTTGCTATATGCCCACTTACTCTCTTTACCTTGCAAGGTTTTTGTTTTGTTTGCTGTAAAATCAGAATGTTAGTACCTATCACACCGGTCTGCGGTGGGGACTATGGAACGTAATGCACGTGAAGTGCTCGCCACGATTTCTGGCCCAGAGTAGGCGCTTCATAAATGTGAGGTATGAGACGAGAAGCAATAAACCAGATATGTACAAAAGAAAAAAGTTCTCTGGTGTTGCCCAAATGGTGGGTGTGCATTATCTTTTTAAGTACTTCACTTCTTCCACTGCTCGGAGCATACTGGAGTATGAATTTTACAGCAAAACACAAGGGAAGGGAGTCCCAAAATATGCTGTAAGCATTTGAAAGGGAAGCCAGTGCTCCTAAATTTTTTTATATGCGTGGGGCGGGACAGCTGGCGTCAGAATCCGTGCAGCAAATATAGGGGCAAGGAGACTGTCCACTGTTTTCACCTCACCGTAGCTGCAACAGCTTGAAAGAGGAAGCACAGGGACCATCTCTGAACATTCAATGTTTAACCAGCCAGGGTACATTCTGCAGATACCTCACAGAGGGGAGGGTCAAGGATTGCAAAGCCTCAATGCCTGTCACCCATGGGGCTCTGGGCTGGCTCAGTCAGTAGAGCTTGGGACTCTTTTTTTTTTTTTTTTTTTTTTTAACATTTATTTATTTTTGGGACAGAGAGAGACAGAGCATGAACGGGGGAGGGGCAGAGAGAGAGGGAGACACAGAATCGGAAACAGGCTCCAGGCTCTGAGCCGTCAGCCCAGAGCCCGACGCGGGGCTCGAACTCCCGGACCGCGAGATCGTGACCTGAGCCGAAGTCGGACGCTTAACCGACTGAGCCACCCT